>NC_135183.1:12073339-12433339 GCF_041146795.1 Maylandia zebra
GAAGAACACTGCCGCTAGCTAACTGCTCAGCGCGGCAACAGTATGGAAGAAATATAGTATCATCAGAATTCAAGTATTTTTAGACATTGAATTTATGACACTGAATTTTTATCCTCCAAATTTCCCTGCAAAAATATTCACCTGCAAAAATTCACCTGCAAAAAATTCACCTGCAAAAAATTCACCTGCAAAAATTCAACTGCAAAAGTGATGAACTTTAATGACCCAAGCCAGAGCAATCAGCACCAGATCGAGTCGAGTGGCTCTCAGCCAATTAAATTACGCTGTTTGATCACATGACACCGTTAGCCAGCAGTGTGTCTCCTAAAAGAGAGCTGTTTAAAGGTGAGTGATTAAGTTTTTCTCCTAAATAGAGATCATTACAGAACGCCTAGTCCTACTTAAAATCCCATTTATTATTATTTTTTTTTATCATCTACTCGAACTAAGGAAAACGTTTGACTAACTCAAAGACAATTTCCACGCCTCCCCTGCCTGACTGCAGAGGCAGTTTTGAATTTAGGAGCGCCAAGATGGCAGCGGCAAACCCTGGCGGCTCTCCGGTGAGTATATTTTTTTTTTTCAAGTTTGTCTTTTGAAACCTTAATTTTATTTAAATCCGTTGCTCACGTATAAAGTACACAGACGGGGTCTTTGCTCAACTCGTCTGAGGCGTGTCTCACTAAGCGCTACATGCTAGCATCCTGCTAACCGAGCTACCCTTTACATGCTGTGCTTTAGAAAATGGGATACTCGTTAAAAAATACTCCGCAGATATTGATAGATAGACGAACACTGCAAATATAATGTTGGAAACGAGAACGGCCTTTGGTGAAGGGGTAAAATACACCATGAATAGAGCCATAGAGTGAATGGCTGCCATGGTTGCAGAACAGCCTGATTTAATGACAAGAATGGGGAAGAGTGAGGTGAAGTGAACCACAGCCACAAAACACGGTCAGACAAGGCGGCAAAAGGGCAGTGATCTGTCCGTCAGTATGAAGTTGGTGTGTGCTTTGGTGAACAAAAACTCCAGACTGGTAGCAGGAAGATGGGAGACTCGTGTTTCACTTATCATTTATACAAACTTTACTCGACCCGGCCTCATTTATCCGAGGCCGGGTCGCGGGGGCAGCAGCCTAAGCAAAGAGGCCCAGACCTCCCTCTCCCCAGCCACCTCCTCCAGCTTATCCGGGGGAACACCAAGGCGTTCCCAGGCCAGCCGAGAGATATAATCTCTCCAGCGTGTCCTGGGTCTGCCCCGGGGCCTCCTCCCGGTGGGACATGCCTGGAACACCTCACCCAGGAGGCGCCCAGGGGGCATCCTTGTCAGATGCCCGAACCACCTCAGCTGGCTCCTTTCGATGTGGAGCAGCAGCTGCTCTACTCTGAGCCCCTCCCGGATGGCCGACCTTCTCACCCTATCTCTAAGGGAGAGGCCAGCCACCCTTCGGAGGAAGCTCATTTCTGCCGCTTGTATCCGCGATCTCATTCTTTCGGTCACTACCCACAGCTCGTGGCCATAGGTGAGGGTAGGGACGTAGATCGACCAGTAAATTGAGAGCTTCGCTTTTACACTCAGCTCCCTCTTCACCACGACGGACCGGTGCAGCGTCCGCATTACTGCAGCTGCAGCCCCAATCCGTCTGTCGATCTCCGGCTCCCTTCTCCCATCACTCGCGAACAAGACCCCGAGATACTTGAACTCCTCCACTTGGGGCAGGAACTCATCCCCGACTCATCCTATATTTCCGTTTTTATATTTCTAATGTTTGCCTTGTTTTCTTCACTGTCTAGTCTGCCTCTGTCTTGCCTGTATGGATGCATTTACACCGAAATGTCCCCAACAAAGGATGTTTTAATTCACCACTATTCCAGTGAAACACGAGTCTCCCATCTTCCTGCTACCAGTCTGGAGTTTTTGTTCACCAAAGCACACACCAACTTCATACTGACGGACAGATCACTGCCCTTTTGCCGCCTTGTCTGACCGTGTTTTGTGGCTGTGGTTCACTTCACCTCACTCTTCCCCATTCTTGTCATTAAATCAGGCTGTTCTGCAACCATGGCAGCCATTCACTCTATGGCTCTATTCATGGTGTATTTTACCCCTTCACCAAAGGCCGTTCTCGTTTCCAACATTATATTTGCAGTGTTCGTCTATCTATCAATATCTGCGGAGTATTTTTTAACGAGTATCCCATTTTCTAAAGCACAGCATGTAAAGGGTAGCTCGGTTAGCAGGATGCTAGCATGTAGCGCTTAGTGAGACACGCCTCAGACGAGTTGAGCAAAGACCCCGTCTGTGTACTTTATACGTGAGCAACGGATTTAAATAAAATTAAGGTTTCAAAAGACAAACTTGAAAAAAAAAAATATACTCACCGGAGAGCCGCCAGGGTTTGCCGCTGCCATCTTGGCGCTCCTAAATTCAAAACTGCCTCTGCAGTCAGGCAGGGGAGGCGTGGAAATTGTCTTTGAGTTAGTCAAACGTTTTCCTTAGTTCGAGTAGATGATAAAAAAAAATAATAATAAATGGGATTTTAAGTAGGACTAGGCGTTCTGTAATGATCTCTATTTAGGAGAAAAACTTAATCACTCACCTTTAAACAGCTCTCTTTTAGGAGACACACTGCTGGCTAACGGTGTCATGTGATCAAACAGCGTAATTTAATTGGCTGAGAGCCACTCGACTCGATCTGGTGCTGATTGCTCTGGCTTGGGTCATTAAAGTTCATCACTTTTGCAGTTGAATTTTTGCAGGTGAATTTTTTCAGGTGAATTTTTTGCAGGTGAATTTTTGCAGGTGAATTTTTTGCAGGTGAATTTTTTGCAGGTGAATTTTTGCAGGTGAATATTTTTGCAGGGAAATTTGGAGGATAAAAATTCAGTGTCATAAATTCAATGTCTAAAAATACTTGAATTCTGATGATACTATATTTCTTCCATACAACAGCACAGCAACAACAACAACAACACACAGGGCGCCCTCTGACCCCGGAAGGACACACCGTCGCAGCGAGACGGCGTCACCCGTCACTATGGCAACATAAACAAAACATAACTGTACAAACAGAACCCCGAACAGCCCTGACCCGCTACAATATGCTGCTGAGAATATAGCCCAGAAGAAGCGTATAGTATAGCTTTTATTTTGGAAAGAGCCATTTCTCTGTAATAAACTCTCTTTTCCAAAGATGAGTGATTCCTCAATCAGATATTTATTTTTTTAATTACTTTTGTTTCAGCAACATTCAATTTAAAAACTGTACTTTTGAGTTAAAATATATATTTATAATTTTAATAAATGACAAATTAAAAAGGCATGAACATTTTTTTGTATCGAAAAAATATCGAACCGTGACACCAAAGTATCGAACCGAACCGAACCGTGAATTTTGTGTATCGTTGCACCCCTAATAAATATATATATATATATATATATATATATATGCGTGTGTGTGTATATATATATATGTGTGTGTGTGTGAGTGTGTATATATACAAATAAAGGATATATTAGGAAAAATGTTTGAATTAGAACTACTCCTGGTACTCCAGCAAACTAGGCCAACAATTTCATTTTCACATTCATTCCACAGCATGACGTGCTTTGTATGCGTTTCTTAAAGATAGTAATTAAGAGGAAAAAAAACATGCATTTTATGTTATTTATACTAATACTCTTTTCTTCTCACTTTGCTCAAATCTGCCAGTGGAGTGGTAGTCTCTGGGGGTTTTCTTTCCTTCCTTCTTCACCCTCCACCCTCTCCTTTGCCTTTCTTTCTCCTGGGGCTGATGATGCCTCAGACAGTAAATGCTCTCGTGTGTGTTTGGTGTTTGGTCTTGTTTGACTTTGACTTTTGTTTGGGTCACTCATGACTGACCGAAAGACAGATGTTGTGAAGCTATTCTGAGTACATCTGCTTCACAACCTCCCAGTCTTTACTGCATCGATCCATTCATCCATCTGCCATCATGGGCCCATTGCAACCTTTCAAAGCCCAGACGGGGCCTCCTTTATAGGGAGCAGGTTGTCAGAGGATGCACAGACAGATAATCAGACAGACAGGCTGTTAGCTGAGGCAACATTAGTCTGTCTGCAAAGTGAAACAGGCCGCAGGGGCTCTGCTGCTACAAAAACCCTGTATTTTAACAAGCCATTAAATTCACTGTTGGCTCTTTAAAGCTTATTTTTCTTCAGGGAAGAGAGGCAGAAACCTGTCAGTGAGGTATAATTGTTTCATTTGTTTCTAGCGCAAATCAACATCTCATTTAAAGTCAAGCTCCCAGTGGAGGGAAAAGTGAAAGCTTTTGTTACTTTTTTTGTTTTGCTTTGTTTTTTCCAGTGGTAGATATAAATCCCTAAACTAGTTTAGATACATTTATTAACTGCCATTAAATGGGGTTCCCTCAGGATTCAAGTAAAAATAATCACATACCTCACAAAAATACTGGGAAAAAAAGAATGAAAGCACCAGATTGGAGCAGTTTACAGGAAGCAGAGAGACTCTTTTTTTTTTTAACCCATTATGGAGCTAAGATGGTAAATACTGAAGAACGCTACAGACATGTATGCATGTGGCTCATAACACACTAATCTTGTTCAGACTGTTTAGTGCAATTAGTCACCCTTCTTACAAAATGATAACACAATGCTTGGTGAAGTCTAGCCCCAACACTCTAAATATATTGCTCCATAACATGCACATATTCCTACAAACTTAAATTGTTCCTGACTAGCTTATGTGTTTATATCAGTTACTTTGGATTTAGAGATAGCAAGTGATTAGCCTATATGCCAAAAAATGCATTAGCATACGTTTGCTTTAAGTGATAGCTTGCTGAGCCAGTAAACCAGAAGAGAGAACATGTCAGATCAATAGTTTAGCTTTTAAATTTTTAGCATGTTAGCATTGTCTTTTATAGGCTAATTATCTTGCTACTGTTAGCATACATCTCAAAATTTGTTAAGACCAAAAACAATCTTTCAAAAATAGATAAAAGCATCAAAATTTAAAAACATGTCTCCCTGGCACCATTAATTTATTGGCAACTTGAATTTAAAAAATTTCAAAGTTTTCTAGTTTGACAATCATTCCCATTTGGATAACAATTATTTTATGAAAGAATTTCAACCACTGGATCAATTTAGAAGTTTTTTTTCTTGATTTATATACGTCTAGCTTGTTTGTTTCAAACAAGAAGTTTTATGTTTCAAAAACTAATTAATTTCAGTTATAGATGTGTTACATTTTGCACCAATGATCCAATGACAAATGTTGCTGCACAGGTCAAGGGATCACATTTTACCTCTAAGTTAACGCTATGAAGTTGGTTTCAGAGATTCATTGGTGCATGAAGACTTCTTTGCCCTTGGTTTGCTCTGCTGGCACACCCTGTCATCGGCTGTTATTGTTTTTCTTACAGGCTAACACAGAGAGACAGATAACTGTCTGTCAGGCTGCGCTGCCCAGCTATCAAGTTCCAACTAGGAACTCAAGGGTAATGTTCTCTGCATTTTAACTGTCCTAGTTTAAGCCATTATAATTAGATTGTAATTATATTTAATGTTGGTTTTATTTATTGTATTTTTAGTTTATTTCAGGTTAATTATTACCTCGTTTTAAAAAATGCTTTATTGGATTTTATTGTTATTGAGGTACATATGTTAAAATATTTGTTTTTATATTTGATGTTTTTAACCCACCTTGTAAGAAAGGAATTTCCCAACTTTGGGATGAATAAAATGTATCTGTTTTACATGTTATCTTACCTGGCAAGTTCACCTTAGTCTGTGTCTCTGGGTGACCTTCCTACCCAGCCAATATAATACAAGGCTAAATAGTTCTATCTAGTGGACAAGTGAAAGCATTGCATCCTCAAAAGGTTACTAAGTGGCCCAGAATCACTTTCATTAAATAAATAATGAATAATAAAATTGTATTAAACCAGTAATAAGCATATTTCACTAGTAAGTCAAATAAATGTTACTATGAACTGAACAGAACATCAAGCCTCTGAAAACTTCCACAACTTTATCTAAAATATGAGCACACGTGGAATTTCAAACTTTGAAACTCTTGTGTGTTTGACTCCTTGAAATTCAGAAATCCATCACAGTGATGATAATGCTTCATTATTATTTATCATTTCTCTACCGTTTCTCTAATAAGCTCTGGGAGTCACATCACTCAGGGGGACAAGCTGACTTCACCCTAACTTTCCTCTCTGGGTTTTAAAAGGTTTGAAATCTGAAAAATATATAAAAAGATCTAACTTAGCGAAAGTGAATAATCATAAGAGGTACCTTTGGTTAAAGCAAGACACGGGGGTGAAAATCCTGCGATTAAATGAAAACGTCGCTGTAAACATCACCAAATAAGAGCTGCTCTTACAGTTTACATTACTGTGTGTACATACATTTGAATCCTTCGTATGTATGTGATCAGAAGTGGAAGAGAGAGACAGATCTTCTATTTGAGTGAACAAAAAATTAAATATAAAATAAACTATCCCAGCTTTCTTGTTAATCTGACGTTGGATGAGAAGTCCTGGCTCAGTGTCCGCGCTAATCCATCCCAAAGGTGTTCTATCAGGGTCAGGACTCTGTGCAGGCCAGTCAAGTTCTTCTACACCAAACACACTCGTCCATGTCTTTATGGACCTGCTTTGTGCACACCAGTGCACAAAGCAGGTCCACCAGTGCAGTCATGTTGAAACAGGAAGGGACCATCCCTAAACATTGTCCAGAATGTCTTGGTGTGCTGAAAAATAAGAGTTCCTTTCACTGGAACTAAGGGGCCAAGCCCGAACTCCTGAACAACAATCCCACGCCACCTTTGAAACTTTACACTTTGCGCAATGCAGTCAGACAACTACCATTGGTTTTGGTGGTTGCCAGGACAAACTCGCCCATTGGTTTGCCAGACAGAAGCCTGATTCCTCACCCCAGAGAACACATCTTCACTGCTCCAGAGACCAGTGGCAGCGTACTTTACACCACTACATCTGACACTTGTGCTTGGTGGCGGCTTGGGAGTAGCAGTTTAGCCATGGAAACACATTTCTGTCAAAAGTGGGAAACATGGCAGAATTAGATGCTTTTTTTTTGCTGTGTGAGTAAACTGGTTAAACAGGAGGAATGATCTCCTGGAGTGTGACTTGCACCTGTCTGACACTGAATGAGCACTACTACACCTCCAGCTTCTCTTACTCACACTGCTTGTAGTTTGTAACACAGAGGTCCATGTCCTGCACAGGGTGGAGGAAAACTTCAAAAAGCCTCTCTATCCTGCTGTGTAGCTCTACTATCACCTTTTGTATTGTAACACAGCCAGTCTTCTTTATATTAGCTGTTTGATGAAACCAGGCTTTCTGCTTTAGTGTCTGTGTGGCTTTTAATGCATGATTTGACTCTCTTGTGCACAAAATGAAGACAAATGGCGATAGACTGTGGGAGTGGTCCTACAATCCTCCAATCAAATTGTTTTTTTGTTTGTTGTTTAAGTGAAATTGCAAGTGAATATTAATCAACAGCCCACAGAGAGGTAACAGTTTCTAATTTTTCATTTTTTATCTGTAATTGTGTATCTGCAGCTGCAACTTGAAACCAATAAAACATGCATTTTTTGTGAAGAGTCTGTGGAAATGTGGAACTTGAAGCCTCAACATAACCTGCTTTATTATTTTACTATGCATCACTAGGATCTTCCAGCCAGGTTAAAAAACACAGACACCTACCTAAAAAGATAAAAAAGAAAAGTGCTGTCCAATAAGCTTGCTTTGTGGTATACCCCTCACCTCAGACATCTTTTTTCACATTCCTCTTGGAATGGCTGAATACCACATTCAGCCATGCAGCAAGTTTTAAATCCATCTGCTCTGAGACCTCCATCAAAATACGAGAAACAGAGAAATTAGGTTCAGTGCAAGAGGTTATTTTATTATTATTATTTTTAACCGTTGACACAATCAGCAGAGAATCAAGGCATGACATGAAGACATGAAGAGGACGGGGTCAGATCTTGTTGAATGCTGCTACGTCGACACTCTGGACCTAAAATAAAGAAAAAAAATGCAAGTGTACCAGGATTATTCACGACAGCGAGTAACTGCATGAGATACTGTTCCTGATGTCACCCTGAAGAAAAAAAATGACTCAAACTGTTCTTGAACAACTGCTCGTGTTATGGAGTCTTTCAGCTTCACTTTGTCCCTTTCTGCCTCAAGGTGGCAGCAGTGTGCTGACTGTGGCAGATAATGTGATGATTCTGACACACTGCTCTTATTTTCCTAGGTGAGCCATCCTCACTGAACCTAATCTGTTCACTCCAGCTTCTCTGATGCTTTTAATCTATTTTAATTTCTATGTTTGAGTATGTTTACCTACATTTTAATGATAAAAAAATGCATATATGTAATTAAAATTAGCATTAAAAGAGTAAGGAGGAGTAGAGGGGAAACGGTGGCTTTGTCTATTAGCCGTTTTACTATTGCAAGTTAATGCGATTTGGATTTCAGCAGCAGATGGCTGTCCCTCCATGAGCCTGGTTCTTTAGGTCTTTCCAGCAGTTTGAGTGTTCTTCCTTCCTACTGTCACTAGAGCATCATTTGATTTTGGGGGTTTTAGTGGGGTGATTGCTATTGTGATTATTAAATTCTGGATGCCCAGTTAGTCTGTTATTGTATTGAACAAGACTTACATAATCCTCAAACTTGGTGATCTCCTCCTCTAACATGTCTGTTCCCACTTTGTCGTCCTCCACCACACACGCAATCTGGAGCTTTTTGATGCCGTATCCAACAGGAACCAGTTTGGACGTCCCCCATAACAGACCGTCGGCCTGTACTGAGCGCACACACTCCTCAAGCTTCGCCATGTCTGTTTCATCATCCCACTAAAAGAAGCAGAAAAAACAGACAGTGAGCTTTTTTTTCTTTTTTAAATAATTGACCTATGACCGGGCTCAGACAGAGCAGACTTACAGGTTTGACATCCAATAAGATGGAGGACTTGGCGATGATGGCAGGCTTCTTGGCCTTTTTCTCTGCATACTCTTTCAATCTCTGTTCTTTGAGTTTGTCTGCCTCTTCATCTTCATCACTACCAAACAGATCAATATCATCGTCGTCATCCTCCTCCTCCTCCTCTTTAGCTGGGGTGCTGGTCTTCTGCTGGACAGCGGTGCCCTGAAGAAAATTAAAAGAGTAGAAACATCTCTGGATTCTAAAAGGTGAAAGCTGGTTGAATGTTTAAAAACTCACGTTTGTATAAGGGACTGGAGGAGCAGAAGCTGGGCTGACGGCTGCAGGAGACTTCTCCAAAACTGCAACCCGACATTCCAGTTTGGAAAGTGCTGCCCTCAAGTTCTCCACCACTAAAGAGACATGAGATACAAGAGTGCGTTTAGCATGAATGAGGAACATGTGAATATGAATAAAGAAGTGATGCATATTCTAGCAGATCAAACACTGTGAGAGTTAAGACAACAGCACTGAATAATCCTTTAACTTTACAACCAATCAAATGTAAATCAGTAGTTAATCCTGTTCATTCACTTGTCTCTGTTTTACAAAAGGTCTCCAGCTCTGTAGGTCTGCTAGACTGGTGCCTGCATTTGCAGTTAGAGAGCTTGTTGATTAGGGAAAAAAAGTGTGATGACACCATTTTCATGTATTTTTAAAAAAAAAAATCCTGTCAAAGTCATTTGATCATTATTAGCTGCAGTTCTAATAATACTTAACTTCAGCTGAGGGCACCAAAATAGCTCTGCTGTAAGTAAAGAAGGAAAATGCATTAACACCAAAGCTGAAAACAAACCCACCTTTGTGTAAGCTCTGGTTCTCCAGCTCCAGGCTCTTGATGCGGGAAACGAGTTCTCCGTGATCAGCCGAGCTGCTGCTGATGCTGCTGCCTGTGCTCTGAACCGCAAAGACAGAAACGGAGAGGGATCAATACAGTTTAATGAGAACATCTGATGGAGGATGTGGAATATTAGTCGTTTCATCAAACAGAACACCCATGTGTGAGAAAACAGCAGGTTGCAGTCTCAACAGCCAGGCTCTAGAGCCAGAAAGTGACAGCACAAGTATGCAGCAGTTTACAGACCCCAGTAGAAATATGCAGGTGACTGTGTCTGAATTGGAAACTGCACAGAAAAGGCATCTGTAAGCTGAGGTATTCAGATCAGTAAAGTGTGGTTTTCAACAAAGTCCACTGACAGAGGTGCTTCCAGTGACACACAAGCTTTGGAGGCACTTACAAGCTGAGAATGTTGGCTTATGGGAGGCTGAGCAGACCCTCTGTTACACAGTGTAGTCTTCAGCTTGGGGCCAGATTTCAGGGAAGAAAGGAAATGAGGAGAAGGGAAGGAGCAGGATTTATTGAAGTTCATGCCAAAAGGAGAGCAATGAGGAGCACAGAACAGAAAGCAACTGGAGCAACCACAGGAAATAAACAGAGCTCGGAGGTCACAGAAGAGATAAAAGACTACAACCACATTTTTACACTAAACCACATTTACACTTTAGAGCCTTCAGATCAACAGAGAGCTTCAACTCAAACAAAATCTCCCTTATCAGTTAGTTTAATCCATCTCCGTCAAGGAAATGAAAGCTAGGAAAAGTCAGAGAAAAGGAGGGCAACTGGTCCTATGTGTATTAGACTGTCACCATAAAATGATAGCACTATAGCTATGTTATTTCTAAATTAAAACTAGTTTTTGAGCTATGCCGATGTCAGACTGCACTATTATTTCTTTTTAAAAAGATGATGATCACAGTGCCTGATAGTAGTCTGAACTGGGCATTATGTGAATATGTAAGCTAAGATTAGACAGCTTACATTTTGGAATAACTTGAAATTATTTCCAAGACAATTTCAATTTGTCATCTCCATTTACTTAAAAGAGAAAGACACTACCCCCAAAACTAAAAGGCTGGATGCTCTGATCTAAATGGTCGGGACTGGTGAAATTATATTAGTATGCATACATGTACTTGGATAATTTAAGCACTTTTAATACCACATCAATGTTATCCATCAAATGGAAATACAGCGTGTTCGATGATACTTACTCCTGCTAGAGACTTTTGGATGTTCTCCCGGGCCCGGGCAATGTCCTGAAGAATGGTGTTGGCGCCAGCATCCTTCAAGAAAACGAACAGCTGTCAGTGTCAATTCATCTCTGACTTTATGACGCAAGGACAGACTCCACAATTAGAACATTTCATTCCAAAATATTAGATTGATTTACACCCCCCAAAAACAAACAAACAAAAAGGAAAAAAAAACAAAAACAAAAAACTGCATCTATACAGCTCTGGTCAAACCAGACCTCTAGCAGATTTGTGCTGCAGGTGCCTTTTGTATCATTTTAATTAGTCAACTAATTATTCTGGCTCAAAACACATGGTTGTGTCCAAAATCCCAAAATTAAGGCTTCAGAATCCAAAACCAGCAGAAGATGTTACAGTGGCGATCTACTTAGATGTTTACATTTTAATGTGGCCTGCGACCAAGGCCGTAATTTATTTAAATTACAATGTAATTATATTTACATACAAATATTTAAGGTTGGTACACTAGAATAAGGAGCTAACAAGTCAGGTTTTTACAGGAAACAAAGATAATTATACTAAATAATTTTAAGTACAGCGCAAGTAAAAAATAAATAAATAAATAAAATAATTCAATAATAAATAAATAATCAACATAATGAATATTCAATAATGATGTACAAAAATAATAATGTAAAAAGGCAAGATTAATCCACTTCATAATACCAAAATGCCCTGAAAAGTACAAAATACTAATGATATAAGATGGCGAAAAATTGTTTGTTTTCCCCCTAAACTACCAGGAAATTGTGTAGTACTTAAAGTTACTTAAAGTACAATTATTTTCTGTTTCCAGTAAAAATGTCCTGTATCTACCTTTAAGTATTTGTATGTAAATATACTTACATTACAATCTCAAATAAGATACGCTGAAATTCGTCCTTAGACAGAAGGTATATTCTAACGTATTACTTTATTTATTTTTAATTACAATAAAATATAACTTCAAATTCAGCCTGTGGAATAATACAGTTTTGATCAAATACAGAACAGAACAAACAAAATCTATGCACTGTTAGAATCTAATCTCTACGCAAAGACACTTAAGATGTAAATAATCCACATTAATATGGTACAATGATTTCAGATTAGATGTGATGATTAAAAGCTTAAAGCACAAGATTTAACTTGTAAGGCAGCGTGGTTACCTTTGTAGGTTGTGGTGAGCCATTCATGTGCTCGTAGAAGCGCCTCTCTGCTTCGTCATAGCGTGGTTTGTCAAACCAGATCTTTTCCTTGGCCAAAAAATCCACTGCACTCATTTTTCTACAAAGTAGAAAGCAGGGAAGGAAAAGACAGGGATGTATGAACAGGACACAGAAGGTCAGGGAAAAAGGAAATGAAGCCTAAATTATTACTAATTCTTATACTAAAAATCACTCAGCATACAGAGATTTCACCAATACAAAATCTGACTTTTTATTCTGTAAGAGACTAATTTTAATTTAGTTTTAAACAGCTATTCTCCACCAACAGCCACCCCAATCCAACTATACAAATGCATAACAAAAAAAAGAGGATGGTAAAACACAACAATGGGTCAGATAGTCAAAACACAAAGCATAAGGAAAAGATTGAACACAGATGAATGACAAAGAATGGCTTAAAGGAAAGAAAAATCAAATTCATGTGGGAAAAGAATGGAGGTGATATGATGGTCAAAAAACCCAAAAAACAAAAGATGAACTGAAACATCTGGAGCAGTTCCCTTCTCCCGGTTTGATCATACTTGTCCCTCAGTGGGGCGGCCGAGGCAACTGATGAGGCTTCTGCTTCTGGCCTGCGCTCCTTCTTCACAGCTTTATTCCCACTGCAACCATGGAAATGGCTCTCAGCAGCATCATACCGCCACTTGTCCAGCCACACCCGCTCACTGTTCGGATGGAGGAAATAGCGAACTCCTGCAGCTGCTACTTCTTCCTTCTCCGGGAGCTCAGCCGGCTCCTCTTCCTCTTGTATCGGGTGCAGAGCATGGAAGACCTCAGCTTTCCCCTGTGGGACCACACGTGTTTCCTCTGCTACAGTTTCTTCGTTTTCCTCCTCCTCTTCCTCTTCTACAAGGCTTTGAGGGTGGTCACTACATCTGGAAGTAGCAGTGCAGCTGGACCGTTTGGTGGAATTGTTACCATACAGGTTTTGGTAAAAGGCTGCCTCAGCACGGTCATAAAGTGGTTTGTCCAGCCACACGTCTCTGAGCAGCTCCACTGGGATGCGGGGCAGTCCGTTAACTGATTGCCGTACGGTTGGTGTGATGGCTGCTTGGATGACAGGGGTTGCAGGAGTTGGGGCTAGAGACTGATATCCTTCATCAGGTGTTCTGGATGCAGTGGAGCGACTGGATGGAGCTTGAAGGTCCAGAGAGTTTGGAACTGATGGCTGCATCGACCCCTCAACAAAGCGGCGTTCTGCTTGGTCAAATGTCGTCTTGTTTACCCACACTGTTTGTACAACATGGTGGCAGGCCACTTGGTCACCATGGTTGCATGATGGGCCAGCAGAAGGTGGAGCTGCAGTGGATGAAGAGTTCAATTGTTTCCCAGAGGATGGAGGTGATCGGTTCGACTGGGTGGTCCCATTAGAAGAGCTTGCCAGCCAGCACTGGTAGAGGCTCTCTGCTCTCTCGTAGACGCTCCGTTCAAACCACACATTCGCGCACTCAGACTGCAGACCAATCAACCCAGAGAGGTGATCAGACGGCTGACTGCTTTGTTTGTTTTTCTCCTCGCTCTTGTGCTTGTCGACTTTTTCTTCTGGGCGGCTCTCAGGATTAGACAAACGTTTTCTGCGGCGACGGCTTTTGCCACTACGCTTTCCTTCTCCGTTTATGCTGCCGCTCTCCGGAGACGACGACGCGGTCTCTCCATTTCTCTGGCCTGGCTCGGCCTTCTTTCTACAACCCAGCATGGTCTTTGTGGACTGATCCACCTGATAGTGGCTGGGAGGCTGACCATGCTCTGACTGATCATCTACAGAGCTCTGGGTGTTCTTCTTAGACATCTTTGCGCCGTTGCGGAGACAAAGGAAAGAGAATAACAGGCACAGGCTTTTGGGTTAGTGAGAGAGAGGCACGGAGGTTTAAAGACACAAAGGGGTCGATCTATTTTACACAGTGCTGCTGATGAATTATTGAACTTTTGCTTTGTTACAGAGATGCACATTTATGGCAATACACTACAAAACAAATTCTACAAATCGGTAGCAGAGAAAAACATGCAGCATGCAAGCAGATGGTGTAGACTGAAGTTAGGTGACTGGACAAAGTCTGTCACCTTGAGAATTCAGCACTGCACTTTTCACACTTTCGCCACAGCAGAGAAAGGAGCAGGACAGTATTTGGAGACAAGTCCATCATTTCAAAATGCTAATGATCAAAGCAATTACGAGACGGTTTTAGCCAACTTGCTATGGAATACACATTTTTCCTTAGCATCTGGCGGTTGCCAGGACTGACTGGTCTGTAGGTTTGTGTGACTCAGACGTTAGTGCTCATAGTGGCCAAACCTCAATAAATGATGCTCTTGGTTGCTATGTCATCACCTGTTGGTTTAGTGAAGTCCTGTTATGGAGTCTCGAGCTAAGTTTTTCACCATATTTTCAGACTGTGAAACAGAATGCTTACTGGCTTGTCAATCACAATGGATAAGCTTCACTTCTGACAAGATACATCGTAGCCTCTACATATGCTCAATCCAGAAGTCTAAATTAAGCTTTGCCCCAATAAAGCAAGTTAATCCACAAAGACTTTAAATAATTGTGAGAATTTCTATGTAAAAAAAAACCCCCAATCCTTTCCATGTGGTTATGATTATAAACTATTAATTCACAGAATTAGTAGATATGAGATACTGTTCATACAGAGGTGCCTTACCCCATTAATACACAGGCAATGCATGCCTGTCTGACTGATGTTGAGAAACAATAATTTTAACATATCGCCCAGTTCTAACTAGAGATGGCACGATACCACTTTTTTATGTCCGATACGATATCATAAATTTGGATATCTGCCGATACCGATATGATTCCGATATAGTGTGTTTTTTAATAGATAAAACTGTTTTTTTAATATCTTGCTGCATTTTGCATAAATTCATACTGAAGTTTAAATAAACAACAACACTAAAGCTATTCTGTTATACCTGTATGTAAAAAATACACTGCACCCAAAAGATTTCATAGTTCAGCAACACTGATCAATCTAATAAACTTAAACCTACACCATCCTCCCTATTCTAGTATTTTAAAGAATACTTAGCAGAAATATTAAGCAACCTAACTAATAGGGTTGCAAACTCCCAGCAAAAAAAAAAAAAAAAAAAAAAAAAAAGGGAACCACCCCCCACCCTCCACCTCATGATGCTTAATCGACGTAATCAACTTTAATTTCATGCAGTGTGAAAAAAAATGCACAGAAATAAATTATTTTTCAAGAACAATTACATAGATTCAACATCTTTCTTCAACAGAATTGCAGACTGCACAGCCTTCCCAAAGGAAAAAGTACTATAGCTTACTAGGGCATATTAGACTTAATAGTTACTATATACAGTAATGGACTTCTATATATTTTATATAAGATTAAAACTTTGGGTGTAAGATTCAGATAATTATTTATTAAAATCTAGACATTTTAAATGAGAATAAGAAAGAAAAGTGTCTTTGTGCCCCCTTTTCCCTGTTCATGCCCTATCCGCCCCCCTGGCTAAACTTTGCTAGATCCGCCCCTGCACAGTTAGCAGCACTCAGCTACTTAGAAAAAGATCCTGGTGTACAAAGTAATATTAAATAAATTCTAACAACAGTTTATCAAGCTTAAACGTGCTGCTGTTATTCAGGCGCTGGTTTCCTCTTTCTGGTGCGAAGTGGGCCAAAAACAAACGAGAGAGATGGACTCGCGACAGAAAAGCTGATCAGCTGATCATTAAGCAGTTTCATGATTGAAGTAGCAGCAGGAGAGGGAGGGAGAGAGAAGAGGCAGTCGCTCCATATATCGGTTGTTAAGCTTAACGTGGGAATGCTTTACAAACATTCAGAGATGAACTTACACACTTGTTTTACTTCTCTCTGGGATCACTTCCTCGGAGATGAAATGCTGGTTTGGTAGCGAGGCTCCAAATACACACAGCCGCTCTATCACGTGAGCACACTGCTCCGACGTGCTACGGTTATGAGCCGAGTTAGTGTCGCAAGTTTCGTGAGGTGCTTTTTTGATATTTAATGGATCGGATTACATTTTTTTATTTCTCTCCGATATCCGATCCAGTAATTTACGTCAGTATCGGACCGATACGTAATATCGGATCGATCCATCTCTAGTCCTAACCCAGATCAATCGAATCTAATTTTTTATGAGTTTTCTAGAATCTGATTTATCAATCATGTCTTTCACGGAGGACACTGTATTATCAGAGCTAGTAAGATATCCAGCATATGCCATAGCTTTTATATTATTAGCACCATTTATGACTAAATATTTATGCAAAGGATACACATTAAACTGACCTTATAATGCACTCCTTTGTTTACAGCTTCCATTATGTACTTTACAAACCTTAAACAGCTTTGCAACACTGAACATACACAATGACATGATAGCAATCACAGGAAGAAAAGGGGTCATTGAGTAAAAGAAAAACATTAGTGGACCAATGCAATGCATGCGCATGCAAAATAAATAAATAAAATTAAAATAATAATACAGTAGGTATTACAATTCAGACATGCACTAAATCATGCATCTTTAAGTTTTAGTAATATACTACAATACAGCAAATGCATTCCCTATTGTTCATACAGAGCTTAGTTAAAATGATCCAAACTAATACAAAGCTATAACAACTTTGGGTACTGGTTTGGGAAGTCATTTCCTGCTTGATGTTTATGAGGAGATCTTAGTCAATCTGTTAACTCACCTTCTTCAGTAAAGGTGTTGAGCTCAACCTAGTATCAAAGTCAAATGCTCAACACGTTCTTTTCATCCAGTTAACCGCAAGCCATTGAAAAGAAATTTATCAATCACCACCTTGCAAAATGAATCAGACAATACAAGGGATACAACATTTAAGGAGGGTGGAAACAGTACAAAAGACGGACATAACTACCATGATGTGACCCATTGTTTTCTGCACTCCTGTTTTGAAGCCAAACGTTTCTACCATTTCCATTTTGGTTGCAAGAAACTGGATGTGACTTGAAAGGGTATGTCTGAATGTGAAACTGCTTGGTCATTGGCTCCCGACTTGTGATTGACAAGCCGTTAGCCAATGAACAAGCAGAAAATACCACTGATAAGCCTCCTATTTGACATGTGGTAGGTTTAAGATTTTATTGAGTATGATCTTAAAGGAGTAACATAACAAAGAACTAGCAAAGTGTTTACAGAGGTCAAAACAGAAAGGCTTTTTTCCTCATAGACTAAAGGACAGGAACACTCATTGAAGGCATAGTTATAGCCATCTTTAGGCTTTCAGACTAAAAACCGGTTTAAGGCACTTCCACATCGGCTTAACTTTTTCAAACCAGGAAGCTACATCCATCTTTTGTACTGTCTGTGCTCAATGCAAGGTATGTGACAGCGTTACAAGGAATACTCACATGTGAAATTCTGAAGGCAAGATGGGAGAAGACAAGCTATACATTAAAAAATTTATCTAGATCAGATATTCAACATGAAAGTCAACCTTTCCGCAGTCTTTAAATGGCTCCACTTTTAGCCTTGGATGATGCTGAATGGGAAAAATGCTTTCACTGAAATCCAATTTAATCCTAGAACATGAAACAAAACTTGGACCCAACCCCCCTTCAGTTGGGAGCAGTTTATTTTCCTCTACATCATCAAAAGTAGACATTTGCTGTTAAAGCACATCACACCTTTCAATACTCAATCTAATTAACAGATCAAACAAATTAGATACGATGTGGAAAACAGATTTTATCCATCTTCTTAAAGAACTGCTGACTAGGCTCAGCTGCGGTAGGAGGGGAGGTTCATTTATCCGTTTCAATTTCTGTGCATTTTCAGGGAGAGTGTATCCTGTATTGAGGAGCTCCACTAGCAGCCAGTATGGTTGCCTGTCACTGAAGTTAAGAGGATAGCACTGTTGGTGTGTGTGTGTGTGTGTGTGTGTGTGTGTGTGTGTGTGTGTGTGTGTGTGTGTGTGTGTGTGTGTGTATGTATGTATGTATGTATGTATGTATATATATATATATATATATATATATACACACACAAAACTAAACATACTCTTCTGAAGGCACCCCAAAAATATTTCATACAGTAGGAAACTGCCGTTTTTAATTTAGCTTAGTTTTATTAACAAAAGTTAATACTTAATTTCTTGGGAGCTATTTCGAGCTGCAGCTCTGGTGAGTATTTCTGGCAGCAGGGTGGTGCACTGGGTGCTGGATCAGCTCAAAATAAACTACATGGCAATTTTGGAACATGTCATGGCTTCAAGCAGTTTTTGGAAAAGAAAAAAGAAGAATTCTATGCAATGGTTGATTTAGATATAGATATATTTAGATATAGGCTGACGTATACTTAAGACAGTTTGATTGTCGGTTTTGGCTGGCTCACAACATTCAGTTGATATCCCTGTGACTTTAGAATTTGGAGAAAAATGAAATCACCCCAGACACCCTGTGGCATTATATAGAATATGCTTTGTTCTCCTTTGATGTAGAGTATCCTTGCATGTATATAGTTGGTGCAATTTCATTCACAAATAATTTAATTCATCAGTCCCTCCTTGATAACATTTAAAGAGGGTGGCTGACAAAGAATATATACGTGATTTAGAACAACAAGAATTCACCTCTCCTGTCCTGATCTGTATAGAAGCTCATCAGTGACCATGTTCCAGGATTCAAGGCAGCACTTCCACTTAAAGATACTTGTGTAACGTCATGTAGAAAACCCTGTCATGCCAAATGCTAAACAACAAAAGACAGCATCAGGAGCGCTGTCAACTTCCAAAGGTGCGCGCCCTGCTAACCTTTCATCTTCTTTAATTCGGTCCTAGCTAGAATTCTGCAGTAGCCATTTCATTTGCACCGGAATAAGTCTACTTGTTTTAAAACGTGGCCCTAAAGAGCTTCTTTTTAATACTGACAATGCCGTAAAAACCTAACCAGCACAAGCAGCCACTGAAGCCGGTATCCGGCAAGAGTGACTGCCGCTCCGACAGTGTTAGCACTAGCACGCTGCTCATTCAGCTAGCAGCTTGCTAGCCACGGCTAATCCCAGCCAAGCGCCTGCTCTGTTAACCACTGAATATCCATCAGTTTACCCAAAATGTATTTTAAAGATTCCCACCACTAACAACCACACTGAAACCTGGCTGTCGGTCGGCGTTGAGCTTACTTACTATTGTGGGGGTTTTTTTGTCTTGTCGGTGTGAGGCCGGGCCAGCGGATAAAACGTGTTTCTCCGGTGGTGAATGACAGCGGGAAGGAGGAAGAAGCGGAGAGGAAGCAAGGAACAGCGGTGATTGTGTGATCTTAGCGGGTGGGGGAGGGAAGGTATGAATCATTAATGTTGCCTCATGCTCTGTGTTGAATGTCATGTCGTTTTGATATATTAAAATTGGAATAAATGTGACACTGGAGTATTTGCATCTCACCAAATTAGGTCACAACTCAGTTTAAAGCTACACCTCATAATTTCCAACCGCTGTCTTAGTATGACAGGCTTTACTGTTTATGATACCTTCACTCAGTTATTATTGTAAGTCTCTAAATTATTTACATCTGCTGTTATAGACAAATCAGTGACAAAAAAAACAATGTTTCATTCTCTTTGACCTAGATTTCAAATCCTCTGAACTTTTTATTTCTATTGTTCAGCCAGTTCAAGTGAACAGTCTTGAATTTTGACTCATATGACGCACTGGCAGATGAACTATGTAATGTTATTCAGGGCCAGAAAAGGTACTAAATGGACTTGTCTGGAAATTTATTTTTCAAGATTACAATTAGTTTTGTGGTGCCTTTTGTTATCAGTGAACTCATGACTTTGTCCATCAATCCACACACACCCATTCATTCATTTTTTTAATGTGTACACAGGTCTGGGCTGCAGTCTATAAAGAGACCAGACCTTTCCTCCCTAAATGCAAACTCAAGCTTTTTCAGAGGAATTCCCAACTGAGGCCCACCTCTCCTGGAGCAGGAAGAGGTGGGCCTCAGGTCCAAGTTGAGACCTTGCTAATGGAGAAGGGGCTCCATGTGGCCTAAGACGCAGCAAATTGTCCACCCTCTTCTACACCCACAGCACATGCTTTGTGGATCAGGCCACAGTCAAAGGGTAATACATTGTCAGTCAGATTCTTGGCTGACCACTGACTTCAGATCTAACAATATTCAGTGTATAATTTCCCAAAACAAATTAAAACAAGAATTTATCGAATTTATCTTAAATGATTTATCCATATGGCTGCCTATTAATGTTTCTTTCTAGGCTTACTGACTCATTGTTGCAGTGGCTTGTTATCTTTTGTATTGAAGGTCAGAAATTAAGTCTGAGCTGTCAGCTAATAGCTGGTTTCAAGACTCCAAAACTAACAGAAAAATAAGGAACAGAACCTGATAACATGACACTTTATGAAAACTGATACTTATTTTTAAATTAGAACCATTTTTTTTTCCCATACACCATGTTATACACAACCATACAGTAGCTATACTTGGGACACTATCATTGTACTGGAGCCACACAAATGTGATTACTCTTATCCTAAAATTTAGACGTATGCTTTATCCAAACAAATATTAAATACAATAATAATAATTTAAAAGATTAAAATGATCCACTGACTCTACATTACAATCCAATCAAGAGCAGTAAGGCAGTACAGCAATGAAGATGTTCATAACAGGGGCTTCTGTAGTGATGATGAACAATATGGTCTGCATAACAGCTTTTTTTCTACTCGTTTAGCCTCTCCTTCAGCCTTCGAGTCTCACGTGACTTTTAGTAAATGTGACAAGTTGGATTTATTCAGCATTTCGTTATTAGAATATATATCAACAAATACTGGTACAATCAAATTTGGGTTGTACCTTACTTGCATCCAAATCCAATAAGACAGGGTTATTTGAGTGCATGTAAAAACAGAAGTCATGGTCTAATATTAAACTGTCAGAATCAATTTTAAGATTAAGCCAATGTTGACTTTTAGCTTACAGAGACTGAAAGAAGATGAGAAAATGTGATTTAAAAAAGGGACAACTTGGTTTTTTTTTTGAGTGTGATGAGAAGAAGAAAAAAAAAAAAGGAGTTCAGGTTTCCATGTTGGGTATTTATCAAGTTAAAAGTCTAATGAGTAGTTCTTAAAGGCAAATTTGTCCATCACTTTCTGCTCCCTGCTGTTGACTTTCGGCCGAGTTCCCTGGCTCTCTCTGTGGCGGACTCCACAGCACTCATGGTTGACGCCCTCACACCGCCTTGTTCCAGTGTGTGAAGCCCATATATGGTTGTTCCACCTGGCGTGCAGACTTCTGAGCGAAGTTGAGCTGGATGCTTCCCGGAATCACGTAACAACCTCCCAGCACCCTGCAGCAAATAGCAGCTTTCAAATATTATATTTGGACACGCAGGAGTCAGAGCTCTGAAGTGAACTGTTGTAAAACAGAAGTGAGCAAAGTGTTAAACTGACCAGAACAGTCTGAGAGGCAATGCTGTGGGCTAGAGCGCTTGGCATGCCCATTTTAACAGCTCCTTCTGCCAGAGCTTCAGCAAAAAGATACACCTGCAGAGAAGAAGCTCACTGATCAGAATAAAACATGAACTCTGTGTCAGTAAGTCATTAAAGACTCTGGAAAAAGAACAGTTAAAAGAAATCATAAAAAGCCCAAAATTGACATGACATTCATGACCATGGTGAGCTCAGGTAAACCTCTGAGCTCAACTGTGCTCACAGGAAGCTCAACTTCCAGGCAGGTACTACCAGTGACAGTGAAGAATACCACTGATTGACACATGACCTGGGTGTAAATAGATTAGAAGGACACCTAGGCAACTGGAGCCTGGAATATATAAGCAACCGTCATCTTCAAAGCAATGTGTATGGTCTGAGAAATTCATGTTACAATTGTAAACAAGAAGTTACAAAAGCCGCTTTTCCATTAGTACCTATTTTCACCACGGTTTTCAATTAGGTCCCAGTACCTGGTACCAGGGTTCCAAGCGATCCTAACAGGCACCAAGACGTCACCAGACTGCATGCCAGTGATTGGCCGGTTAGGAGTGTCATTTGATGTGTTATGAGAGCATCTCGTTCATGAAAATCAAAACCACCATTTTTGAAACCCAGCAACGGGTTAAATGGCTACCAAAAGCAATGCCATGTTCCCCAAGTCTGACGAAAAGCCACAGAGCGAGCAGCACGTATATTCTTGCCTGAACTTCCACCTTTTTTGTAGTGTTCGAGTTGCATACTAATTACGTCATGTCATGCTCGGACACATTGCTATAACAACAACCACACACATTGGGTTGTACTCTGCTGCAATGGAAAACCAGTCGATCCGAGTAGGTACTAATGGAAAAGCGGCAAAAGACTTCAGATAAAACAAATAAACCAACCAAAAGAAATAAAATCTAGGACACTCACAAAGGCTACTCCGCTCCCGCTCAGCCCAGTATGGATGTCAATCCAGGCTTCAGGTCCCTCCTCCACCAAACCACAGCGATGCAACAAGGAGCGAAGTAGTGCGCCGTCCTCCTGTTTTGCGTGTGATCCTCGAGCAAACAGGAGAGCACCTTCCTGAACTAAACACGGTAGATTTGGCATCAGCCGGATGGCAACAGAGTTCTCAGGAAGGAGCTTGAAGTTAAAAGAGGACAAATATAGATAGATCAGCATTGAAAGTTACAGCTCACCCTAAAATGAAATCTGTGCATGCACATAAGTACAATTAAATAAAAAGAATTAAAAAAAAAAAAAAAAATCAGCAATTAATAAAATGTAACATGCAAGTAAACAATTATAATTTGGCATATTAAAATAAAGAAAAATGTGCTTTTTCATAAAACATAAGAACAAGAATCATATTTTAGCATTAAAATATCCCCTTTATTAATGAGTTTGTGCACACTGGTGGATTAAGCATTAGAGAACCAAATGATGTTGTAATTACATAGACTGCTAATTTAGGGCAGCTCAGCTGTGGCATAAAGATGTAACTGGGTGATGATCTGATACATGTGAGCACTGTATATATAATTTGTGTGTGTAGTATTAGTTTCAGGTAGGAACTATTTTCTTTCCATACAACTATACCTTTATTTGGAACCTTTATTTGTGCCTCTGCCCATGAAGACAGGCGACTCTACTCTGATGTTCGCTAGCTGCACTCTTCTATTGGTAGATGGAGGTGGTATACAAAAAATACTTGAAAAACTTGAACATGAAACTGCTCAGAGAGATCTGTGGTATTTGAAATAATGGTTCGTGATTTCCATAAAGAGACACTGCTACAGAGTTAATAAAAATATACAAATTGGGGAGCTTTGAGCAACTTATACACAAGAGAAGAGAGACATCTCTGCAGCCATCTCAAAAACTCGTTCACACCATGACAGTACAGACATAAACACACTACAAGCCAAAAGAAGAACACAAATCTGATTCAGTGGTAATCTGTCCCTTAAAAGACACCAGAAACTATGTGGCACTCACCTCCTCTAACGTTGCTAGTGTTACTCCTGCTGCAACAGATACAATCATGTGTCTGCCAGTGACGTGTTGTGTGACCTCCTTGAGAACTAGCGGAACCAGGTGAGGTTTGACTGCGACAAAGACCACATCAGACCCACAAACCACCTCTATGTTGGAGTGAGTTACAGCAATGCCCAGCTCCTAAAAGCAAGCCGGTGTAATATTACTTAGCCGAAGCACTAGCTCGGACACAAGATCAAATCATGCTGATGGCACACAATTCCTTTATATTGTTAATTTTTGCAGAAGCATTTACATTTCTAGGACTTGGAAGATGTCCTCCAGTATTACAATTATTTGCTTATGACATGATTACAGTTCATGTTGCTTTCTAAAACTCTGCCATGATAACAGACTCAGTGTTGTTTCAGTGATATTAGCAAACCAGTGTTTAATGCCATGCAAAGTGCTGTTTAAGAGTTTAGAGGAGAGGAGTAAACTTTAAATGGTCAATTAATCATTTACTGGGTCAACTTTAAAAAAAAATAAATCTATTGGATATAATCCAATTATCTATTCAGCAACTTTGTTTCTCTCAACGAACAGTACAAAGTTGCAAAAAGTTATAGAAAATTATTTTTCATTCTCAGGTGAGAAAAGTGTAAAACACTCATCAGTCACCATAAAAATATGCTTTTGGGAAAAAGAAAAGAAAACAGAAAAACAAAACACTAAAGTGGTCTGACGAGTGATTAAACCCAACAACACAGTTTGCTGACTCATTTTTGGGGAAAGATTCAGCAGACTGAAGCTTAATAACCACAGCTGTCATAGACAGAAAGGTTAGGCCCCAAATCTAAAGTGGTATACATTTCATTTCCAAGCAGTATAAGAATATATAAATGCAAAAACCACCTCTCCAAAGAGCAAATTCATATAACATTCAAATCATTAAATGTTCGTGTAAAAACACACACAAAGTTAACTTAAGTGACAAAAATAACAAGGGGTTAAGAGAAAATGCAGTATTGTTTATTGCGGTGCCCTGTAGTGGCCAGATGCAATAAGGTTTTTATTTCTATTGGTCACAGTGTTGCTAAGATATGACTTTACTTTCTGTTTGTCAGCTTTCCACACTTATGATTAGCTGTGACAGCCAGAAGACCTCCCATGTCAGCTTTAGTGACAACTGAAAAGAAAAAAAAAAACAAACATTTGGGGCTTGTGAAAAATTGTAATACCCCTTCATAAAACCCAGTGGTTTCACACCGGGCTTGAGAAATCCAACGCTTCCTTGTTTTTTAAAATCTAAACTAAACTTTGATGCACTGATCTATTGATGCAAGCCGAAAGACGATGGCCGTAATCTAGGAACTGACTTAAAAAATGATCTCTGACTTCATTAACACTGAGACTGATAAATGGACTCTGGTCAGGACGCGCTTTAATGATCCTTAAAATAACCTTTGACAAGAAACCTTTATGTGGATCTGGTTCAGGCTGACCCAATGAGACCATTTAAGGTGATTTTCAGTAGAAAATACATCGAGTTCAGATTCTGAATTTCAGACATTGTACCTTTCAAAACATGGAGGCATCATTTAATGACTGAATTTCAACCTGTGACCACATTTTAACATGAACTGCTTAGAAAACAGACTGTCTGCAGTTTGGCCTTAAAGTCATGTCAGGTTCACAGTCACATCATCCCCAACATCCCAGCTGTGGCAGACATTTTTTTTTTAATAAGGACAAATGATTGATCATTGATCAGTTTTATATACGTTTGATTGAAACAGATTGCTACAGTAAATGTTAGCGGTACAGGAACCTAACTGACAGCCTGACACCTGCATTATTATACAAAGTATTAGCGTTAGAAAGATGGGGAGCACAGATTTTATATTCTGACCAGGTCATAGATCAATGATGTAATCGCCATTTCCATCCCTAAATATAGACGAATGAATGATCGTAAAAGTGCTCATGTTAATTACAAAAAACCCACATCATCTAACTGGGATTTTAGCATTTTTAAAACAAACTTTTGCAGTTTCATTTACTCCAGTATGTCCTCTGATGGTGACTTTATGAATGAAGAAATGAACGTGGATGTCAGTCAGTCGTTTTAGGTGCAGCAAGAGGGAAGCGAAAGAAACTCAGAGCAGGTTAAGTTCACAGAGTTTACCGATTGACTGACTCAAAGTTTAAGTTAACCGTCTTTCTGGAACAGAAAAGCCAGAATTTTCCTCATCTCAGAGTTAAAAAATTCAGTTGTTAGTAAACCTGATTCCCAGAATAGGGACCATGTCTACGAAAAGGTAAAAATGTTACAAATACTTACGCTGCTTAAAAATAACTGGCTGCTTCACTAGTTTTAGACTGAACTGTAAACTGATCTTCACCATAACTGCTTACTTCAATGCAAAATGATTCACACTGAGAACTTAAATGATAGAACAATAAACAAGATGGAAAAAAACCTCCACAATACCTGAAAGCGTCCCAGATTCCTTGAGGATGGTGCACTAACTTTGACGTTTGCAGGAAGGACATTTCCTACAAAGAGAACATTTATTAAATACTAATGTGTCCTTCATTCCAGTCCTCCTCACTTCTTCAGTTCTCTCTACACTCACCGGATAAGATGCCTTTGGCGATGCCAAACGCCATGTTCCCTGCACCGATAAAGCCAATCTTAAGCTGAGAGTCCATCTCAGGGTCCATTTTGATCTGAAACCAAAGCAGGCAGCAGGTTACAGCAGGAACATCGAGATAACATGATGCCAGTGATTAAAAATCACCATGATGACGCATTTTCCACTGTAACAAGGGTTTCACACGTTGTTGTTTGAAGATATTAAACTGTGTACATTTTACAGACCAAAAATAAATAAACTCAGGGAATGAATCCAGACAAGAATCAACACTAAAAACGTCACCACTCCAAAGACAATCAATTTGTGTTCAGATCTTTGTGTCCATGCATATGAGAAACCCGATTACTATGAGAAATCAGGTTAAAGCAAAAAAACAAAACAAACTCACACATATATGATAAATCCTAGTTGACAGGTGGTCAGTAATCAGATTCCCCTCCCTCCTCCAGTAAAATGCTGCCACAGCCTGGTTTCCCTGTCATAGGTCATTATGAAACGGCATCCTTTACCCAGTTCTGGGTTTGCAGGACAAAAAAAGGCTTAAGTACAGAAACCAGTCAGTGTGCACATCCGATTTCTCTCGTGTTTGGACTGCAGCCTGTATCACTGTATGTGGTCAATGAGCAACTGAATATTGTTGGTTTGACTGAACCTAGAAACACGTGACTCACACTCAACTGCCAGTCTCCCAATTAAACAAAGACAGTCAATAGAAGCGCACATGAAAATATGAATAAACCCCACTAAAGATGCAGTGGAAAAAATAACAGTGGTGTTTGGACACATGTTGCAGAGACAATAATTTAAGTGTTTGTTGGGGTACACCTGGATTAATATAGAATTAAAATTGTTGCGTTTTTGTTGATCGATATTATAGTGTTGTTATTAGTGTTGTACATGTTTCTACACAACATCATACCTACTAATTCAGGAATCTGAATTACCCTTGTAATGGAAACACTTTAATAGGAAGCAGTGTATTTTTGTCCAATATGTAAAAATGTAAATTTGACTATGTTGATACTGAAAGCTTTTCCTATGTTTTGTTTGGAAAATGATTCGAGACCGTTACTTACCTGACAGAATATTAGAAACACCTTATTTCAGTAACTGAGAGAGTCACTCTGACATTACAGTCTTAATGAATATAGAACTGATTGCCAGACAGGTATACTGTATTTAAATTTAAAAAAGTGAGCTACACCTAATATCAGTGTATACTGTAATCCAGATGTATTAAAAAACAAGCAGACTATGACATCATGTAGCATGATCTACTGACTATTATGGCATATTTGGGCCATTTTAAGTTTAATTATGGAGCCAGAGAAAGGGTGTGTTTTCTTGCAAATTTAGTTGTAGTCTGATTTTTTCATAACAAACATACAAGTTCAATATTGGAGTGCATCTGTTTTTGATTTTTTGTAAATCTTTTTCTTCCCATTTTAAATTTGACACTTTAATATTTGAATCTACAGTAATGTGCAAACATCTTGAGTCACCCATCAATACTTTATCTTTTGCTTCCACCCTGCATGTGTGATGCTTTGGGCTCTTCGGTTTCATCAGAAATTGTCTCTGTGGAAGACGGTTTGCCATTGTTAAGGAAGGGAAATCAGGAGGCTGAGGTATGCAAATTAAACAAGAACTAGGTTGAAAATCAGACGCTCGGGTCTTATGAACTGATGAATCTAAATGTGAAATTTTTGGTTCAAATGATGTCCAGAGGAGGTCAGGAAAGAGGTACAAGAGTTAGTGTCTACAGCTATCGGTAAAACATGTGGAGGTTCTGTCATGGTTTAGGGCTGCATTTCAGCCAGTGGCGTTTTTGATCTTGCCAAAACTGCCATAATACCATCAGATTTTGATCCACCATGCAATACTATCAAAAAACCTGACTGGCAACGGCATCATTTTTCAACAGGTCAAAAGCCCAGACACATGGCCAATGCAGTAAAAGCATAACTGGACAATGGAACATAAAAAAATAAATAAATAAATAAAAAAAAGACAATGGGGCGTGATCAGCCATGGACTGATCTCCCCAGAACTTCAACATTACTGAAGCAGTGTGGGATCATCTTAACTGAGGCAAAAAGCAGCAAAAATTTCCTTCAAGACGCCTGGAGATCTATTCTTGAAGACAAAGAAGTCAAAAGGCAATCAAAGCAAATATTGACTTTCAAGCTTGTTAGAGTTGTACAAACTGTTTTTGCCTTATATTCTGTATTTTCATGCATGCTTTGATTTCTCAATAATTCATCACACCCATTTCACATTTTCCTAGCAAAATAACTGAATGAGAAGTGACTCAAGACTTTTGCACATTACTGTATCCCGGTTCTCTCCTTCTAAATTTAGGGCTTTATACTGCCAGAATATTTGAACGTCTTCCCTTTTGAAAGTTGTATAAGTTTATATCTTTAAATTAGAATATTCGACACATTTACTTTCCGAAATTTTGAATTTCCAAGGAATTAATCCCCGTCTTCCCAGGCGCCATATTTCAGTTATTTTAATACCTACAATGGCCCTCCTACGTCATCGTAAATTACATACGACACCGCCTCCACGGTTATCACCCCTACAATTAAATCCAGGTTCTGGGTGGTATTGTCCGGGCAGGGCTGCGGCCAGTGTAGTACTGATGCTTCGCCATCTGACTCTTCTGTCACCTCGTCGTTTCTGTCAGAGTTAACCCCGGGTCCCACCAGAGGGTGTCTGGACTCCATAATAGCGACCATCGTCTTTTCATAGCGCCACCAGCCCTGTATTTTAGTTGGGGCCGGGGAGTCGGGCTCTCGCTTGCACTTGTAGTATGCGCTTTTGAGAAGTTTCCAGCGAAACTTTAATTGGTCCACGGATCTGTGATAACCAGCCGCTGTCATTCTCCTGTGTGCCACTTTGAACAGTTTGTTATTCCTCACTTTCCTTCCGTCTAAGCACTTCTTCATGTCCAGCTCCTTGAGAATTTCCAGAAACAACTCCGTTTCCTTCACGTCCCAGTTCTGCTTCTTGATGCCAGAATCGTCCATTGTTTTAGCAATGCAGTCTCATGAAAACTCACACGAACTAGCGTTCACACGGCTAGGTTGTTAATAGGTGCTAGCATGCCTGCTGTAGCATGAGCTGTTGTGATGTTGCTAGTTTAAAATCTTTAAGCAGTATTTAGCACGGAATCTTCAAAACCGAATCAATAAAAGGATTACAATTCTGCGTTTTAAACCCTCTAAACATGAAAAAAAAAAGCCCCGCTCATGCATCTGAATAGGAATAGCTTGAAAATAATCCAGGAGAGATTAGATTAGAAACACAATGCACGTGTTTCTTTTTGACTGGACAACTATAAAGTAACACGGAGTGACACAAACACGATAGCGTGAACAAAACCGGGTAACGCTGGCGGTAGGACATTTATTCACCTGATTTGTGTTTCAGATTTGCTGATATCCGGCGTTTTGGCAACCGCAAACAGAAGTTAAATTTAAACCGTGGATGCACCCAGAGCATACACAGAGCCAACCAGCTGACTCTAGCTCCACTGTTGGTTCGTTTGGTTTTTACTTCACTGTCGCTGCTGTTCCAGGTGGGCGGCGCCGCTCAGCATCCTCTGCGAAACATTCCGCGCATACCGGTTTTTTTCCCGCCGTGTCCAGGACGTTTCAACCGTGAAATAAATGAAACGCACCTTTTTAAAGAACGTCTGCCATTCCATTGGTTGTGGCCTCGTCGTGACGAGAAGCTTTAAACGGGTTGAAGAAAGTTAGTGTCTGTCATTTGAATCAGCTGTGTGAGGGGGACGGGGGCGAGTGTTTTACCTTGTCAAGGACCTCCTTGAACAACAGGTATTTGTTTACAAATTATTCTATTTTATGCATTTAATAGGGCGTTTTTATTTTAACTGTTCATACATTTCGCAAAATATGATAGCTAATTTTTTGTTATTTTTTAATGACTGCAGTATTTTAAAATCGGGGAAAACAACTTAACATTTTTACAGTAAGCTAATTAGCTTCGTTTCCGTCCCGTTTAAGTCATGCAAAAGTGATTATTTGTTAATTAAATGATGTTACTGCAAGTATTCAGCAGAGCGCTGCAGCAGTGGGCATGCCTGGGCAAGCCTCGGTAGGATCTTCATTCAATCAGAGAAATAAATGGTAGTTGTTATTTCCACATTGTCTAATGCATCCAATGCAGCAGAAACTCTTTATAGTCATATACAGAATGCTAAATGCTAAACATCGTCACAATATTCGTTTAAATATGCACAGATCATCAACAATGTTGAAACCTCCTGGCTAATGTTTTGTAGCTGACGGTCTCACCACCAGAACAGCTCTGACCAGTCCGGACATTTCCATAAATGCCTGAGTGGAATGAGCTCTGGGCAGTTTGGTGCTCGGGTCATTACCTTGGGCTCTTTGCTAAAGCTGTCCCTGAGCAGGTTTTGCCCTGTGGTTTAGGCACGTTATCAAGGGGTGTTACGATACGACCACCTAACATCCACAGGATTTAAGTTGGTTAAACATTTTTAGTTCTTCTCTCCACTGGTCAATAGTTTCGATGCGTTGGCTGATTTGCTCTGTTGCTTTTTGTACACGGCTCAACAACAAAAAAGAAAATTAAAGCAACACATCAGATCTGAGGGTTAAAAAAAATCATGCTGCATATCTACACTGATATGAAAATGATCACCTTACAGAGGGCTGAATTCAAAGACATATTGAAAATCAAAGTAAAAAAATGATGCAGCAGGCTAGTCCACTTTGCGGAAATTTTAATTGCAGCTAGTCATAATGGTACTTAGTAATTTGTATGGACCCCTGCCTGCCCCCTGCCCAATGTGCTTGTAAGCATGCCTGACAAGGTCCGGGCATGGTGATGGTATCCTGAGGGAATCTCCGGACAGTCTAAGATGCAACCTGCTGGTGTTCAATTAGTTGAAACATAATGTTCTACAGGTGTTCTACTGGATTAAGGTAAGGAAAGCATGGGGGGCCAGTCAGTAATATCAACTCTGTCCTCCTCCAGGAACTACCTTCATACTCTCGCTACATGAGGCCAGGCAATGTTGTGCAGCAGAGAACATCAGTGGTGGGCCTGCTAATTCTGGTATTCTCTGGCAAATGCCAGTCAGGCTCCATGGTGTGGGCAGTGAGCACAGTGCCCACTAGAGGACGTTGGGTCCTCGGGTCACCCTCATGAAGTCTGTGATTGTTAGTGAGAGACCTTCACACCAGGGTCCTGCTGGAGGTCCTTTTATAAGAGTGTGGCAGTGTTTATCCTGTTACTCCTTGCACAAAGAAACAGACACTGATGGGATAAGGACCCTCTACAGCACTGCTCACCTCTGAGTAACTGCCTCCCAAAAGTGATTTAAAAAAAAAACAAAAAAAAAAAAAAAACCATAAACACACTTTAACTCAGAAGAGTTGAAGCTGCAAAGGGTGGGCCGACATCATATTAAACTCTTTAGATTAAGAGTAGGATGAGAAGTTCTTATGTATGTGAAGGCAGACGAGCAGTTACTTTTGGCAGTATAGTGTGGTTGCAGGGATTATGAGAAATGTATTTCCCATGTTTGATGATTTGCATGCGCACCTTGTCATGTTCTGATCCAGACATGGGTCACCTCATCCACTACCTGCACCTCCTGCTGGCCTGTCAGTGTCTCGCGGTCAACGGGCTGTTTGAATGGCTGAGGCTGACAGAGGCACCTCGAGCAGCAGCGCCTCTTCAACCAGCTGCAGTGGCTCCAGCACATCTTGCCAAAGACGCTCAGTTTGAGATGGCAACTGCAGATGAGAAGTTTTTAGCTGAGGCAAAGCAGATGGAGCTCAGCCCATTGGACAGCTGTCATTACAGGGTATGTGGGCCTTGAAAATGTGTATTTAATCCAACGGACAAATAAAATGTTTTTGAACAATATTAGGTTTGAGTTTGGAGAAGGCTGGGCAACAGTGTTATTAAGTGTCTTTCATATAAAATTCTCATGGCACAGTTTTCAATACATTGTTTAAACAGAGGAATCATGTTTCTCTGGTTTGTCTCCTCCTGTAGGTGATCGCTCGGCTAAAGTCGAGCTGTGACAGCCTCTCAGAAGAAAAGCTCGCAAAGCTCGGAGTGGAACTGTTTAACTGCCAGGCAGAGATTGAGGGGCGCCAGACGTACCTATGCACAGAGGAGATGGTAAAAATACGATCTTGTAGTACTTGTCAGAAATGGCTTTAAAAATATAATGAAAAAATATATAATGTTGTGTGCTAATCTCAATTTTATGTGTTAGACCATCAAAGAGTGCACAGCAGACATGGATTCAGATACATGGAATGCTTACCACATAGTGAGCAACCGAGCGCGCTCCGTTTGTTATGCAACTCGACAGCAGCTTTTCCGGCGCAGAGCAGAGCACACAGTCAATGCACTCATCTCCACAGCCACCAGCCAGCTAGATGCAATGAAGGACCTGAAGGTAAGGCTGGGTTTAAAAATAAAATAAAATAAAATAAAATAATTTTTATTTTGCAAATCAGTGGTTTCTTGGATTCATGGATCATTTTCAAACAGGAGGGCCAGGTAGAGTTGAAAGAACTGACTACAGCATCACTGGACAAGCTGCTTGAAGGCCACAGTGTTCTGCAGGCTCAACAGGGGAAGCTCCACGAGGGCCAGGAGCAGATGACGAGTTCACTGAGGGACAACCTGGAGCGTCTGGGTCAGGAAAAAGCTCTCATCGCCTCTGGACAGGAGTTGGTAGCTCAGCTCATTCAGGGAATTACACAAAGAATGGGTGAGAATTTTACATTTTTCTGTATTTTTATTCTATTCTGTTAAAATTGACTTTGGGCGCGACTGCAAATAATCCGACATAAAGGCTCTTTTCATGTGCTAACAGTCAAATTGCAGCAGTTTGTAAATGGGTTTACTACTGACCATGGATAAAAGAAACTGTTTGTCAAAGTACTCGAAAATGACCTGATACAGTTCGATGTGCTGAATGACTTCTGGAAGTTTTAACTTTCCCCTTTTAAATAAGATAAAATATTGAACTGCAATTCTCTTTAAGAAAACTCTGTAAACACACCTGATGCCACATCATGTAGCATGGATTTTATTCTTTCTGTCCACCTTATTTTTTTTTATTTTTTTTTTATTTTTTATTTTAGAGAATGTGAGCGAGCATCTTCAAATCCAGGGCTCTGAGGTGCAGGACAGCCACAAGGCGATTGTCAAGGACCTGGCAGATGTAAGACACCAAGCTCAGGACATCTATCAGAAAATTGGTAAATGGCTGAAATCATTTGTAGTTTATAAAACTATCCCCCCCAAGCAATGTGCTTACATATCTTTTTGTATGTGGCTGAGTAGACCACAGTATGATAGAGTTTCTGCAGTATCAGGATCAGACCTCCCAGTACTACACTGACCTGATGAACAAGTTGGAGCGCATGAACAGCACCCTGGGAGGCATGCTGCACTACCTCGATAAGATGCAGAGCCGCATAGAGGACAGGCTTCACATGATCCAGGGCTACCTCGGATGGGCAGGTGAGACACGGCAGCCATAGGGCACACTCCCTTTTTATAGGGTCTTTTCCTGCTACAGAGAAGTTGGATAATTGACTGTCAGCAGGACATATTTAGAAATTAATTCTTTGCATTCTCTTTGACTAAAAAAAGGCTTCTGTATGACTTAAGAATTCTTTTTCTTGTGCTTTTTGCTTGAACAGGTTTAAGTCTGACAGCTATATGGACGTGCATCACACACACAGGCTACTTTGTACTGTGTGCAGTCCTGCTGACATTCCTGCACTGTCCTGGTTTCTCTCGAGCCATGCTGCTGCTAACTGTGCCTCTGAATGCAGTTGCTGAAGTCAACCAGCAGCCAGCGCTGGATCTCACCAGCCTCAGCCTGCTGCTGCTCACTCTGTCTCTGGGTATAAACATAAAGTCACTTATGAGGAAAATACATTAGCTGCAGTTTTCTGAAGCATTTGTCACAGTGTGAATTTTGTTTCTGCAGGTCACTGGTTTGTGAATCAGCTGTGGGCATGCTTCAAGATCACGAAAAAGCTGACCAGTCCACTGCTACTCAGCTCGTGCACCATTGTGGAACCGCAGAAGCAGCCTTGCAACTCTTATCCACCATCATCTACACCACAGAAGTGAGTATGTTGCACACTAGAACTGCAACTTGCGTATTGGTCTTTGAAAATGTTCAATTTAACGGACTTCACTGAATGTTAAGGCCATCACCATCTTGGTGTTTTGAAACTGGACATGGAAGAGGGGTGACGTCTGCTTGCTGATGGACACTGGTTGCAGCTATCAATTATAATATAGAGCAGGGGTCCCCAATCCCAGTCCACGAGGGCTGGTGTCCCTGCAGGTTTTAGATCTCACCCTGGGTCAACACACCTGAATCACATGATTAGTTCATTACCAAGAACTTCAAGACATGTTGAGAAGGTAATTTATCCATTTAAATCAGCTGTGATGGATCAAGGACACATCTAAAACCTGCAGGGACACCAGCCCTCATGGACTGGGATTGGGGACCCCTGATATAGAGACAGTAATTTATTAAATGAGCACAATGTTGTAGATGTTAAACTTAGCTAATGATTTAATCCGACTCAATCAGAAACTCTTGAGTTCACTGGTCAGTGCTCAAACTGGTAACTGATGATTTGTTCGAGTAAAAAATGAATTTTGAACTCTACACGGTCAGTAAGAGCTTCAGGCAGTAGAACATGTATTATTGTCTACACCAAATTAACAATGATTCCTTTTGCATCTATTGGACCTATTTTCTATCCTTTTGTGCTCAGAGATGAAAAAGATGACATCATTGAGGAAGACGACCTATTGAATCCGGACAGCTTTTTATCAGGTGGGAAACACATGCTGAACCTTTTTTACAGTGAATCCTGTTCAAGAGCAGTGCTCTTTCTATAAATTCAGCTTCTCAGTTTTGCTGTCAAACATGTTTGTGTTCAGGTGAACTTGGCATATCAGCTGTGTCTCCACCTCAGAGGAAGCTTACGCCAGAGTCGAGGCTTATGGCAGTAATTGGTAAACCAAATCACTCCACTCCCAGGTTTATACCAAAGCCACTTTCTTCAGCGGTAAGCAAACTGAGTTAATGCTTTCAGAAATGCAAAAACTGTATTCTCAGTGCATCACTAGTGGCAAGCAAGACAAATATTGTTTAATTGAAATCTGTTTTAGGCTCTTTGTTACGATATACCCCTGAGTAACCTGGAAGGTGTTTTTGATTCAGTCACTGACTCGTCTGATTTAGGGAATGATTCACGAAGTGCAAGACCCACTCCATCGTTAGTCAGCAACAGGTCAGTAGCTCCAGTTACATGCACATATTTTATTTATTTATTTTTTCTGTTTGAAGAGCTAAATTGTTTATATGGACTGTGATTTAATGTACTTTGGTGTGTGTGTGTGTGTGTGTGTGTGTGTGTGTAACCCTGACATTTGAAATGAGCATGTCATGTTAGGGATTCTAGCTGCCAGTTCATTGCTATGTTACTGATACCAGTTTTCACTGAAATCATACAGAAATAGAAGTAAGAGTCTCCAAGAGCTTTTGGCCTATAGGAGTTGTTTCAATGTATACTGACCTCATTATTTGAAACTGTGGAATTAATAATTACCCTCCAATATAACCTCATTATAATGAGTAAAGGGGAAATATGAATTGTTAAAGGGCATCTTTCTGTTTTTCTGCCTTCAGCTCAGTGTCAGGCCGTCAGCTGTGCAATGGCCTCACAAAAAGAGGAAAAGTCTGTAAGAAGAGAGCCGTGCCAGGACAGGAGTACTGCAGAGTCCACGAAGGGGGGCACTCCTCGTATGTCCAGTTTTAACAGCCTCAGCCGTCTTTGTTGTCTGTAAAAACTGTATACAGTAATGAAATATTGTTTTTACTAAGTTCTGTCTGCACTGCAGACAGCAGTAAGATTGCTGAATGAAAATTACATCTGTAGATATTTTAAATGTTTTTAGACGTTTATTTAGCTTTCGTGTTTAATAAAAATGAAAACTTATCAAAATTAGCTTTGTCAGAGTATGTGCATGTACACACAAGGAACTGGGCTCAGTTTTTTCTTAATTCCATGCTCTTTATTGCTTTCAATGTACCTAAGAGAACATGGAAACAGACAGTAGCAATGTGCCACAGATGAACATGTATAGCCTATTCATAGTGGTGGGTAACTGGTTCTATATATAGATGGAGGGAGAGAGTTATGTGAATTTGTATAGTATTTTTTTTTCTCATTTCTTTTCTAAATGTACTTGTATATTGTTCACATGTTGAAATAAATTACCTATCAATCAATTTGAGTATGTGTAATATAGGTATAACCAAAGAGTATTTACTGCATGGTTTGTTTCAGTAAAAGCTGTGGTGGACGTTTTAGTAGAGACAACATGTAAGCAATGGCCTGTGACAAGCTGTTCTGTAGCACCTACCAAAGGGAGGAACTGGAAGAGGTTGTATCCTGGGTGTGAGTGTTTCCTAATTCTGAGTTTGTACAAATCGTTTCTTGCAGACCTGACTTGTCCACTGTAGTCTGTTCTCGTCCTCTTTGGTTTGATTAATACACTGATGGTCATGCAGTAAACAGACTGGATTACTGCAGAGTAGAAATGGACCAATAGCTCCTGAGCTGGTGCAGGAGGTCCATCCTCTTCTGGGCCTCTTTGATAATTTTGTATTAGGTGGCAACAGACTGGATCCCTGAAACCTGAAGGAGCATGTTCAGCTGTTTAACCCCTCATTGGTATGCAGACTCATCACCAACCTTCACAAGTCTCATGATCACCATGCCATCTGCAAACCTCACGTTTTTAAATAGGCTGGTGTTTTGAGGTGCAGTCGTTTGTGTATGAGGATCTGCATTCCTCAAGGGCCGATGTCCTGCAGGTTTTAGATAGCACCCTGGTTCAACAAACCCGAATCAAATATTAGTTCATTACCTCTGGAGAACTTCAAGACATGTTGAGGAGGTAATTTAGCCATTTAAATCAGCTGTGTTGGATCAAGGACATCTAAAACCTGCAGGACACTGGCCCTTGAGGCCTGAAGGTTCCCCAACCCTGATCTATACACTTCTGTATACATCAGGGTTCTGTGTCTGTTATAAAGTGAAGCATGAGTAGTGCTGTCCAGCAGAACTGAATCCTTGTTTTGTTTTTATGGCATCTGAACATATAGAGAAATAAAAATCTCAATCTGTGACATGTCTTTCATTTCAAGGGTAGGACACTTGAGACACATTGCAAATATAATTTATTTTGCTCTGATTAGTTTAAAAAAAACAAAAACAAAACACTAGCCCACATAATGCTCAATTATATAAGCTGGATCAATCAAATCCCAAACCCTTCAATAACAAACTAAGTCAAAACAATTCTGATTTCTGAATGTTATGTTGTGCCAGCACCTGGATTACAAGAGTGAAGCAGCCCATTTCCTATGGGCTCAAAATGTGGTCATAAATATTTTGTACTTGTAAATCAGGATTTGTATGTGTTTAAAAAAAATAAAGATTTGTGTGCGTAAAAAGAATTTGTATGTGTAAAAAAAGATTTGTGCGTGCATAAAAAAAATTTGTGTGTGGACTTAGCCAAAAAAACCCCCCTGCAAGTTACAAGTATGAATTTTGACCCTATTTTTCTTCCTTTCATCTGATTGGTCAATGTCATGTCAATCACAAATGTAACAATCCAATCAGAGAACAGATGGGTTTGGCTGTCAGAAGGGCGCTTTTTTTGAACTGCAGGTCTTTGAAGGGAATAAATGCCCTTTTACATGCCAACCCAGCGTTTTCCTTCATCACCACGAAGGAAAACAGTCTGTGGTCGTCCAAGTTTGGTGATTTTTGTGTCACAGGTCTACGTGTTTAATACAGGGACTTCAACAGCCTTTTCAACAGCACTGCGGACCGCGGGGTGGGGGTGGGTAGTGTTTTGGAAATGACACTTCATCACAAAGCTTTCTTCGGTTTGAATTAGCATACATGTTTTTGAGCATTTGAAGAACTAGCAAAAAAAAAAAAAAAAAAAAAACTCTTGTAGAGGACATAAAGTCAGAGATAGAAAAGACAAGGAGCAGGTGCATCTAGTACAGGTAGAGCAGCTGCAAAAACCCACAGAGCTCAGCAGCCAGCGTAACAAATTCTGGATCCTTTGCTTTTAGTTAGCAGTTAGCATTAGCAGCACATCCTTCGTCCGATGTGAAAGGACTTTTATGCTGCGCACTGTGACTCACAGCAATGGTCCCGGGTCAGCCCTGACTTTGTGTTAAACTAATCCTAAAGTAATAATGGTGTTTGTAACCACTGACATACCACAACTTTATCTTTTCAACAGCTGCTGAAAGTTAGGTGACCTAGCTGCTATCGGATATTTATATAGAGATCCTCAAGCTTCAAACTGTATTACCCTTCAAGGACCTGCAGTTCAAAAAAGCGCCCCTCCGACAGCCAAACCCATCTGTTCTCTGATTGGATTGTTACATTTGTGATTGACATGACATTGACCAATCAGATGAAAGGAAGAAAAATTGGGTCAAAATTCGTACTTGTAACTTGCAGGGTTTTTTTGGCTAAGTCCACACACAATTTTTTTTTTTTTTTTTTTTTTTTTTTTTTTTAAACACACAAATTCTTTTTACTCATACGAAACTGATTTACAAGTACAAAATATTTATGACCACATTTTGAGCCCATAATTTCCCAGCTGAAATGATTAACGCTACAACAGTGAATAAAACTCTAAAACTTCTTCTTACGGGTCGTAGAATAGACGATGACATCATTTTTCTTTTACTGAAGGACAGTAGACCCCACGATCTGTACGTTCCTAAAACGTTCCACGCTCAGCTGGATGATCTAGTTTAGATTAAAACAGTTGGATTAAATCTGAGATGACTGAACTCTTCCTGCTGGTAACACTGATACTGGAAACCACAATCAGCAACTCTGCAATTTAAGTTAAAACTGGGAGGGAAGGAAAAAAAAAACAAAAAAGACATCCAAGATTACATGTAGCTCAGTCAGTACCCTTTAAAATTCAACTAGAGAAAAATGTAGTGAGGGACAGTAGAAAAATGGCAGAAAAGCTTTCTTTTACAGCATAATTAATGTCAGTCCTTTTAAAAGCAAATACAAAGAGCGCCTAAATGGGAAAACCAGCTGAAAGCACCTGAATTTAGAGGGCGTAGAACAGGGCTGCCCAATCCCAGTCCTTGAGAGCTACTATCCTGCAGCTTTTAGATGCATCCCTACTCCAACACAGCTGAATCAAATGGTTTGATCTCTTCAGCATGCCATCATGTTTGGCAAAGGCCTGATAACAAGCCATTCATTTGATTCAGGTGTGTGGGAACAAGGATGCATCTAAAAGCTGCAGGACGGTAGCTCTCGAGGACCAATTGCAGGAGTCACCCCCTGCTGGCCATTAAAAAGAATACAGGTTTAAGGCACTTCTGCATTAGCTCACAATTTAGACCCTGCAGCTACACCCACCTTTTATACACAGACAAGGATTCTAACCAGTTCCTGACACAAGAATAATGCCACCATGGCTCGGTGGCATCATTTCAGTCCAATACTTTTCAAACTGGTATTCTGACAAATCATCCAAGATTGAATCCAGCTAAATAGAGTCCATGTACCGAAAAGGGGTCCCAGGTCCTGCACCCAACATTCAGCACAAAACAGTATGGTGCTGCAGAAAGAGGGCAACAACAGTAAGACTCAACACCAACTGCCTTGTGTTTGTGCTGTGAAGCACTTTGTTTTCCACGAGCTCTCTCTCCACCACCAGACTCTTTACCAACACAACAGCAGATGAAACAAGAATTAGCACCGATTTTTTTGGCAGTCTTCTCACTTCCTGGCTGTGTCATAGTTGGCAACAAACCAATCACAGGTTTCCTTTAAAGCTGCAAGTGAAAAGAACCAGGCAAATCAGTAACTGATGGAGTCTTTTGAAATTTCTACACTGTTAGCATCTAAATGTCAAGCTTTACATCAGCCGCACCTTGGTTGAAGGGGGTGAAAGTGAAGTCTGGCAGATACCGGCACAGCTTTGCATTGCTGGCCGTCTTTTTGAACTGTCCATCTGCTTTACTGGTGTCAAACTGAATGTCACGGGTAAAGGAAACAATGAGACAACAAGAAGCAATGTTGGGGTTTTCTCTATAGTAGTCTACAGTCTTTACTTTACAACATAAAGCGCTTTGAGGCGACTGCTGTTGTGATTTAGCGCTATATAAATAAAACTGAACTGAATTTAACGTTAATCTTCCAAATCCACTGTCAAAAACAAATAACTTGCATTACTGAAAGGATACCACGACTTCTCCTTTAAAGCCCAATGCATCAACAACAGCTTCTGCTGCTTCTTTGATGGACACTTCATCTTCCTCACCAACTGGAAGCAACAGATGTAGCATTATAAGAACACTTATCCTTAAACTGCCATCATCATTGAATAGTCAAAGAGTCATAGAGTCTATGAGGACTCACCAGAGAGAATGATTGGCTCAACTTCTGGATACTCCCTCAGGACCCAGAGGAAAAGACGAGCCAGGTCCAAAGAGTAGATGAACTGTCTTCTAGGTGTGCCAGAGCCCCAGACCACCAAGGGTTTCCCCCCCTCTGAACAGTACAACATGTAGATGAAGTCACATGTCCATTTACACCACCAAAAACTTGTAAATGCTTAAAGAGAAATGCTGGAATGACAATGGGGTTAGGGACTTAAAAATCCACAACTTACTTTGAGCAATGTATGCTTTATGTATAAGACCTGGTAGCACATGACCATCTTCGATGCTAAAGTTGTCATGAGGACCAAACACATTAGTGGGAATCACAGCTGTATAGCAACGCCCATGCTGCTGTAAATACGCTCTGTGAAGCACACACAGGAAAAAAATGTCATGAGGCTGAAAGTTTTAAATGCATTTCCTGAAAAATAGGCAGAGGCATTATGCGAGGGTGACACATAACAGTATTGGAGAATTCTCAAACACTAATATGTCCTGTGAAACTATACACATGCTAAACAGAAGTATAACTAAAAACTGTTGGGATTATGTTGGTCAGCCGCAAGATCGTGATTGTTTTACCCCTTTGAAACACCCTGCATTTGTTGATCTTTTAAGACAACAGCTTCCTTGCTGGACTTCTTGAAAATAATTAGAACTGTTCTAAACCAGTCTGCCAGGGAGGGATTTGAGAGCTGAGAGAAAGCACAATGCGGTAGAGGATAGAAATGACACATAGAAGACATAACGTACCTGTTGTGGACATCAATCATCCTCTTTGCATAGGCGTAGCCAAAGTTGGACTCATGAGGTGGACCGTTGTGGATCTGTAGTAAAGAGAAGCGCATGTGAGCTGCTCTTTTCCAAATGTGCTGATGCACAGAAAGAGCAGGGAGGTATATTCACCATGGTCTCGTCAATAGGATAGGTCGTCTTATCAGGAAAGATGCAGGTGGACAAGCAGGAAACAACCTTGACCACGCCCGCTTCATGCGCTGCCTGCAGCACATTGTCATTGATGTAAATGTTGTTCCTCTGGAAAGTAAATAAAACAGGATGAGCATCAAAAACATGAATCTAGATAGTCTACGATCATAGCATTTCTATTAAATGAGTTAATTAGATGAACAGGTTCCTCATACCCAGAAGTCCAGGTTATATTTCATGTTCTTGAAAAGCCCTCCAACCATAGCAGCCAGGTGGATGACGTGCGTAGGCCGGTGTTTCTCAAACACTGCCCGGGTCTGGTCCATATTCCTGAGGAGAGGCCACCAGCAGGTTAATAGTATCAAAACATGTGACAGCATTTTATCTTGAAGCGGAGCAACTCTCACATGAGGTTGGCATCTTTGGAGGACAGGAATATCCATTCCTCCCCCTCCTTGGCTCCTCCTTCTTTCACCACATGCTGTATGGCCCTGCCCACCAACCCGGATGCACCTGTCACCAACACCCTCATGGGATCGCTCATGTTTATCTAGGTAGTGGAACATGAACAATTCAGCACAGGACTAATCACAGGGAAACTCTGATTTAGATACAAGCTATAAACATCGTCAAACTTTCTAAAGCTAACAGGTTTATCTGTGTTTTCATGCAGTAACGTTTGCTATTTGTTAGATGCTTCCTGATTTTTATCTGAGGTGATCTGACCCGTACAAAACGAGCAGATTTTGTACATATATAGTTGCATATGTGCCACGTACACCGCACACGACCATTCAGACAAGCTAACCTTATTAGCTGTTAGGTGGCGGTAATCGCCGTCATCGTTCCTTGGAACTCGACAAAGTAAAAAACTGATTACCTCGCAAGTTTACTTTTCTTCCTAAACGCGAGATATCAGTGCTAGAAATCCTCGTTAACTCAGAGTTAAACAAATAAGCTAGCATTAAAAAAAAAACCTCTTTTACCTGTTTGAAAGCTGAGAACAGAACAGAGAAGCCGGTTTCTTCTCTTCGTCGCCTCTTCCTTCTTCTTCTAAATTTAATTGGCGGTTGTCAAAGAACTGAATGGTGCATTACCGCCACCAACTGGTGTGGAATGTGACTGGAACGTCGCTCAAAAGAAAAAAAAAACCCTCAATTCCCCCTAAGCCATTTATTCTCTTTTAAAAACTGAAGTAAGGTCTGATAGCGTTTACTTCTAGAGTCCTTTTGCAGTATACCAATAACATCTAGTTTCATTTTTACGTTACTCAGGTTTTAGGTCAGTTGTCTTCTCTCCATCTGAGCTGCTGCATCTTCTTCTTCTATCTTTTTATGACGGTTGGCAAACCACTTCAGGTACATTACCGCCACCTTCTGGACGGAGATTCTTTTCCGTAGGCTGTCCATTCACCATCCTTCCCTCCAGCGACCCTAGAGGCTTCTTGCTGGTTCACTTTTATCTCTTCCAGGTGTATGCATTCTGTCTCTTCAGCTACTTTTCTCTTCTTTACACAACTACCGCTTTCCCACACTGTCAATCTCAATACTGACGTTACTGTAGACCAGTCATCTTCTTGCCTGCCTTTTTCGAGCAAATCAGCCTCCGTGTTGCACTCTTGTGAAACCCACCTCCTTACCATCTTCACCTTGGACATCTCAGTGGGAGCTTTATTCAAAGCCGAAGTCGTCATCTTCAAAACCACCAGCATCTAGACCAAGGGCGTAGATTTGGTTTTGGCATTGGTGGGGACGGATGATTCAACCACCGAACTCTGCCCTGTTTCTTTTTTTTTCCCTTTTTGTTTTTGCTTCTTAATAAAAAGAGGAGAAATATACTTGCCTGCATATGCTATTCTACATGCTTTTAAACCATTTAAAATCACAATTCATAGTTTTATATGTGAATTCTATAATGTTAAATTAATATTAAACAAATGACTGACTAAGTATTTTAGGCTTTAGTTTACTTCAGTCATATTCCATATAAATCAGGTATCATACAAAAATAAAAATAGCTTCAAATACAGTCATGACAATAAAAGAATATGACTTTAAGGACTTAACATCATTACTTCAGTTATAGTACACCAACATCTGTTATATTTTGGCACTAAGGGAACACTGAATGACTACCCATAAAACTACTCATCTAAGATTACCACAAAGTAAAAGATCTCTCAGCAAAATTATGCAACAGTTTAGGCGCACTATTGCCCCGATCAAATCAGTGAGCTGAGATTTTCTATTCTAAACATGAACTACTGTTACAGCAACAGACATGGGCTACTGGTGTCCCACACAACAACTGTTTGTAGGGTGAGTGCATTTTTGTGCAAACTGCACTACAAGGTGGATATTTGCAAAATCATGACTACCTCATGACATTTTGTCTCAAAAATTAACCCTATGAATATGTCAGTGCCATTAGGATGAAATTATTGTGTCACCAACATTTCTATGTTAGACATATAATTTTAACAGCCTCTGTAAACTAATATCCTGGCTTGCTCAAAGCCGCCGTTTTCTCTGACAGTTTCAATCAAAATTAGAAATGCTACTCTGAGATAACTAACAGTGCTGCCTGTTGTGCAGTTAGTTTCCAAAACACGTTATTTGTGGTTACATACAATTTTAGACTGATGTGGGCCAAAGCCTAGCATAGTCTGTAACGTTATTATGACGGACACATCTACAGTGATGAGAGCAGCTACTAGATTTTTATCCGATCTTGGATTCTAGCTGCTCACTTTTCATTGCTGTTGTAATAGCTACAGTTTAGTATACTGTAACAAACAAGGGCTTCCCTGAAAAATGTGTTGCTCTAACCCCTATATATACCTTTCAGTATTGCTGGGGCCCTTCCAGAGCATACTGCCAGTTCATAGATGCACCATCATACCATCAGAGCTGCAGACTCTTGATAATAAGTTGGAGTTTCCTCTTTAGTCTGGAGGACACAGTATCTATGTTCTCTAAAGCTGGTGGAACTTGTGATTTTATACAAGTACCATCTATTTTGTAAAAGAACATTTTGTTTTTAATAAAAGAGACACGTGTGTCTGATTAAGTAATAAAATGTTCCAGAGAAAAATACAGTTTTATAAATAGCAAAACATCACAACACAAAACTCCATTTACTTTATTTCATAGATGTATTTATTTGAATTGCAACATCATCTTCCTCTGCTGCTTCTGTCTACTGAGGAGATGAGAATCTGCCAAAGAACAGGACGGATTTGGTCTCGTTGTGTCTGATGAAGAAGAGGAAGGGGTGATCTGCTGTGAAGTATCTGGTCCATCCAGAACTAAGATTCCTGGACACAACACCTGTGGCTGCAGCGGCCTGTGTGCCCTCCTCGTTCACCTCCACAAAGACCTTGTGGGCCACCGTAGACAGGAAGAGCCCCCCTTCACCGTTCATGCCAGACAGGTCAGCGCTTCCTGCACAGAACACGTCCTTCATACCCAGTTTAGTCAGAGGTTCATTCAGCTCGTAGTCTTCCTCCAGCTTGAACTTTGGCAGGTCAACAAGAACTTCTAAATCAACTTCCATGTTTTTCCTGTCGGTCCATTCATTCAGCCTCTCCTGTGTTAGCTCCTTCTCCAGCTGGAACACAGTTAATACATTTTGTCATATTTCTTTTGCTCATATTTAAATTCATTTTATACATGAAATCAGAAGCAGTCTGTTAAATGATCAAAATTAAACATTTTACAGTTTCCTGTATTCAGACTTTGTGTCCAGAATTTGTAACCTTCAGTTAAATTTCTACCTGTTTGATTTTAAAGGGCATCTCTTTGGTGTTTGGCTCTTTAAACGGGTTCTTCCAGTTGCCCTTGAAGTAGACAGCATTGACCAGAGCCAGTCTGGTATCTGCGTTTACTGTTCCTGGCTTCAGAAGGTCTTTTATCTTATCTGAAAGGAAATACCGAAACACAACAATATTTCATTACACAGAGGATGCTAAAATGATTCCCTGCTGTTCAGGCTGTGGAAGATGCACAGTCTCACTTTCTGTCTGCTGCTCGACCCAGCTGTTGATCTCGGCTCTGCACGCCTCTGGAGCTCCGATGAAGTCCACAGTCTTCAGGTCTGCCTGGTAGTACTTCTGTGTGGCTTCAAGGAAGTCCTGCAGAGAGCAGACATCTGTTTATTAATCCAGTCTTTGTAATGAAGAACTTTATGAAGAGAATCATTGATGTGGACACTCACTGGGAGGAAGTGGGCAGTGTTTTCTCCATAAAGACGGTTGGCTAGTTTCAGGATGTAGGATGCAGATGGTGAGTTGATGTCAGCGTTCAGTTTCTGGCAGTCTGCATGGACGCCTTCACCTGAGCTGAATGAGAGGGCCTGTGTGGCATTGAAGACAAAGACTGAAAGGATGTGACACTGAGCCTGAGCGACCCTAATGTAACAATTTATGGTCCAAAGGTAGAAACTGGACAACTTTATTCTTTCAGCATCAGGTTTAATAATAACCTTTAACATACTGTCAGTCTCACTGAACATCATGCTCTCAGTAACTATACTGCTTGTGCGTTTTATGGACTTTCATGCCATTTATATAACACATTCCATCCTCATATGGTAGACACAAATTTCTGATGTCCCACTGGAAACATCTTGGGGTTCAGTGTTTTGGATACATAGAAAATTAAGCTTTTCAAAGATGTTAAATGAAACCCCAAAATTTATTTATTTATAAATCTACCGAGGACAAGAATTATTAGTTTATTAGTTAGTTTACTATTCAGCCAGCCAGCACGCTTGTAGCAAAAAATTTCAGATTTTATATATATATATATATATATATATATATAAAAACACCCAGCACGCCCCTGCGGGCGGTTTATCCTTCAAGCTCGGGTCCTCTACCAGAGGCCTGGGAGCTTGAGGGTCCTGCGCAGTATCTTAGCTGTTCCCAGGACTGCGCTCTTCTGGACAGAGATCTCCGATGTTGTTCCCGGGATCTGCTGGAGCCACTCGCCTAGCTTGGGAGTCACCGCACCTAGTGCTCCGATTACCACGGGGACCACCGTTACCTTCACCCTCCACATCCTCTCGAGCTCTTCTCTGAGCCCTTGGTATTTCTCCAGCTTCTCGTGTTCCTTCTTCCTGATATTGCTGTCATTCGGAACCGCTACATCGATCACTACGGCCGTCTTCTTCTGTTTGTCTACCACCACTATGTCCGGTTGGTTAGCCACCACCATTTTGTCCGTCTGTATCTGGAAGTCCCACAGGATCTTAGCTCGGTCATTCTCCACCACCCTTGGGGGCATCTCCCATTTTCACCTCGGGACTTCCAGGTTATACTCGGCACAGATGTTCCTGTACACTATGCCGGCCACTTGGTTATGGCGTTCCATGTATGCCTTGCCTGCTAGCATCTTGCACCCTGCTGTTATGTGCTGGATTGTCTCTGGGGCATCTTTACACAGCCTGCACCTGGGGTCTTGCCTGGTGTGATAGACCCCAGCCTCTATGGATCTTGTGCTCAGAGCTTGTTCTTGTGCTGCCATGATTAGTGCCTCTGTGCTGTCTTTCAGTCCAGCTTTGTCCAGCCACTGGTAGGATTTCTGGATATCAGCCACCTCCTCTATCTGCCGGTGCTACATACCGTGCAGGGGCCTGTCCTTCCATGATGGTTCCTCGTCTCCATCCTCTTATACATATATATATATATATATATATATATATATATATATATATATATGTATGTATATATATATATATAATATATATATATATAAAGACAAATCAAAACAACAAAATAAAATAATTTCTTCTGTATAGAAAAACACAGACAGCCACATTTGACTGCTTTTAAACTGTAACGAGGGCTTGAAGTTGCACAATCATGCTCGCCGATCAACTGACAGCTGGTGCAGGGAACAAGTGACAGTGAGCTGACCTGAGCGATCTGAGCTGCAGTGTCTCCTTTAGCTCCCAGGTAGACCATGGCCAGGGCTGAGCTGATGCTCAGAAGAGAGACAAAGTTAACTTAAGTGACAAAAATAACAAGGGGTTAAGAGAAAATGCAGTATTGTTTATTGCGGTGCCCTGTAGTGGCCAGATGCAATAAGGTTTTTATTTCTATTGGTCACAGTGTTGCTAAGATATGACTTTACTTTCTGTTTGTCAGCTTTCCACACTTATGATTAGCTGTGACAGCCAGAAGACCTCCCATGTCAGCTTTAGTGACAACTGAAAAGAAAAAACAAACAAACATTTGGGGCTTGTGAAAAATTGTAATACCCCTTCATAAAACCCAGTGGTTTCACACCGGGCTTGAGAAATCCAACGCTTCCTTGCTTTTTAAAATCTAAACTAAACTTTGATGCACTGATCTATTGATGCAAGCCGAAAGACGATGGCCGTAATCTAGGAACTGACTTAAAAAATGATCTCTGACTTCATTAACACTGAGACTGATAAATGGACTCTGGTCAGGACGCGCTTTAATGATCCTTAAAATAACCTTTGACAAGAAACCTTTATGTGGATCTGGTTCAGGCTGACCCAATGAGACCATTTAAGGTGATTTTCAGTAGAAAATACATCGAGTTCAGATTCTGAATTTCAGACATTGTACCTTTCAAAACATGGAGGCATCATTTAATGACTGAATTTCAACCTGTGACCACATTTTAACATGAACTGCTTAGAAAACAGACTGTCTGCAGTTTTGCCTTAAAGTCATGTCAGGTTCACAGTCACATCATCCCCAACATCCCAGCTGTGGCAGACATTTTTTTTTTAATAAGGACAAATGATTGATCATTGATCAGTTTTATATATGTTTGATTGAAACAGATTGCTACAGTAAATGTTAGCAGTACAGGAACCTAACTGACAGCCTGACACCTGCATTATTATACAAAGTATTAGCATTAGAAAGATGGGGAGCACAGATTTTATATTCTGACCAGGTCATAGATCAATGATGTAATCGCCATTTCCATCCCTAAATATAGACGAATGAATGATCGTAAAAGTGCTCATGTTAATTACAAAAACCCCACATCATCTAACTGGGATTTTAGCATTTTTAAAACAAACTTTTGCAGTTTCATTTACTCCAGTATGTCCTCTGATGGTGACTTTATGAATGAAGAAATGAACGTGGATGTCAGTCAGTCGTTTTAGGTGCAGCAAGAGGGAAGAGAAAGAAACTCAGAGCAGGTGAAGTTCACAGAGTTTACCGATTGACTGACTCAAAGTTTAAGTTAACCGTCTTTCTGGAACAGAAAAGCCAGAATTTTCCTCATCTCAGAGTTAAAAAATTCAGTTGTTAGTAAACCTGATTCCCAGAATAGGGACCATGTCTACGAAAAGGTAAAAATGTTACAAATACTTACGCTGCTTAAAAATAACTGGCTGCTTCACTAGTTTTAGACTGAACTGTAAACTGATCTTCACCATAACTGCTTACTTCAATGCAAAATGATTCACACTGAGAACTTAAATGATAGAACAATAAACAAGATGGAAAAAAACCTCCACAATACCTGAAAGCGTCCCAGATTCCTTGAGGATGGTGCACTAACTTTGACGTTTGCAGGAAGGACATTTCCTACAAAGAGAACATTTGTTAAATACTAATGTGTCCTTCATTCCAGTCCTCCTCACTTCTTCAGTTCTCTCTACACTCACCGGATAAGATGCCTTTGGCGATGCCAAACGCCATGTTCCCTGCACCGATAAAGCCAATCTTAAGCTGAGAGTCCATCTCAGGGTCCATTTTGATCTGAAACCAAAGCAGGCAGCAGGTTACAGCAGGAACATCGAGATAACATGATGCCAGTGATTAAAAATCACCATGATGACGCATTTTCCACTGTAACAAGGGTTTCACACGTTGTTGTTTGAAGATATTAAACTGTGTACATTTTACAGACCAAAAATAAATAAACTCAGGGAATGAATCCAGACAAGAATCAACACTAAAAACGTCACCACTCCAAAGACAATCAATTTGTGTTCAGATCTTTGTGTCCATGCATATGAGAAACCCGATTACTATGAGAAATCAGGTTAAAGCAAAAAAACAAAACAAACTCACACATATATGATAAATCCTAGTTGACAGGTGGTCAGTAATCAGATTCCCCTCCCTCCTCCAGTAAAATGCTGCCACAGCCTGGTTTCCCTGTCATAGGTCATTATGAAACGGCATCCTTTACCCAGTTCTGGGTTTGCAGGACAAAAAAAGGCTTAAGTACAGAAACCAGTCAGTGTGCACATCCGATTTCTCTCGTGTTTGGACTGCAGCCTGTATCACTGTATGTGGTCAATGAGCAACTGAATATTGTTGGTTTGACTGAACCTAGAAACACGTGACTCACACTCAACTGCCAGTCTCCCAATTAAACAAAGACAGTCAATAGAAACGCACATGAAAATATGAATAAACCCCACTAAAGATGCAGTGGAAAAAATAACAGTGGTGTTTGGACACATGTTGCAGAGACAATAATTTAAGTGTTTGTTGGGGTACACCTGGATTAATATAGAATTAAAATTGTTGCGTTTTTGTTGATCGATATTATAGTGTTGTTATTAGTGTTGTACATGTTTCTACACAACATCATACCTACTAATTCAGGAATCTGAATTACCCTTGTAATGGAAACACTTTAATAGGAAGCAGTGTATTTTTGTCCAATATGTAAAAATGTAAATTTGACTATGTTGATACTGAAAGCTTTTCCTATGTTTTGTTTGGAAAATGATTCGAGACCGTTACTTACCTGACAGAATATTAGAAACACCTTATTTCAGTAACTGAGAGAGTCACTCTGACATTACAGTCTTAATGAATATAGAACTGATTGCCAGACAGGTATACTGTATTTAAATTTAAAAAAGTGAGCTACACCTAATATCAGTGTATACTGTAATCCAGATGTATTAAAAAACAAGCAGACTATGACATCATGTAGCATGATCTACTGACTATTATGGCATATTTGGGCCATTTTAAGTTTAATTATGGAGCCAGAGAAAGGGTGTGTTTTCTTGCAAATTTAGTTGTAGTCTGATTTTTTCATAACAAACATTCAAGTTCAATATTGGAGTGCATCTGTTTTTGATTTTTTGTAAATCTTTTTCTTCCCATTTTAAATTTGACACTTTAATATTTGAATCTACAGTAATGTGCAAACATCTTGAGTCACCCATCAATACTTTATCTTTTGCTTCCACCCTGCATGTGTGATGCTTTGGGCTCTTCGGTTTCATCAGAAATTGTCTCTGTGGAAGACGGTTTGCCATTGTTAAGGAAGGGAAATCAGGAGGCTGAGGTATGCAAATTAAACAAGAACTAGGTTGAAAATCAGACGCTCGGGTCTTATGAACTGATGAATCTAAATGTGAAATTTTTGGTTCAAATGATGTCCAGAGGAGGTCAGGAAAGAGGTACAAGAGTTAGTGTCTACAGCTATCGGTAAAACATGTGGAGGTTCTGTCATGGTTTAGGGCTGCATTTCAGCCAGTGGCGTTTTTGATCTTGCCAAAACTGCCATAATACCATCAGATTTTGATCCACCATGCAATACTATCAAAAAACCTGACTGGCAACGGCATCATTTTTCAACAGGTCAAAAGCCCAGACACATGGCCAATGCAGTAAAAGCATAACTGGACAATGGAACATAAAAAAAAAAAAAAAAAAAGACAATGGGGCGTGATCAGCCATGGACTGATCTCCCCAGAACTTCAACATTACTGAAGCAGTGTGGGATCATCTTAACTGAGGCAAAAAGCAGCAAAAATTTCCTTCAAGACGCCTGGAGATCTATTCTTGAAGACAAAGAAGTCAAAAGGCAATCAAAGCAAATATTGACTTTCAAGCTTGTTAGAGTTGTACAAACTGTTTTTGCCTTATATTCTGTATTTTCATGCATGCTTTGATTTCTCAATAATTCATCACACCCATTTCACATTTTCCTAGCAAAATAACTGAATGAGAAGTGACTCAAGACTTTTGCACATTACTGTATCCCGGTTCTCTCCTTCTAAATTTAGGGCTTTATACTGCCAGAATATTTGAACGTCTTCCCTTTTGAAAGTTGTATAAGTTTATATCTTTAAATTAGAATATTCGACACATTTACTTTCCGAAATTTTGAATTTCCAAGGAATTAATCCCCGTCTTCCCAGGCGCCATATTTCAGTTATTTTAATACCTACAATGGCCCTCCTACGTCATCGTAAATTACATACGACACCGCCTCCACGGTTATCACCCCTACAATTAAATCCAGGTTCTGGGTGGTATTGTCCGGGCAGGGCTGCGGCCAGTGTAGTACTGATGCTTCGCCATCTGACTCTTCTGTCACCTCGTCGTTTCTGTCAGAGTTAACCCCGGGTCCCACCAGAGGGTGTCTGGACTCCATAATAGCGACCATCGTCTTTTCATAGCGCCACCAGCCCTGTATTTTAGTTGGGGCCGGGGAGTCGGGCTCTCGCTTGCACTTGTAGTATGCGCTTTTGAGAAGTTTCCAGCGAAACTTTAATTGGTCCACGGATCTGTGATAACCAGCCGCTGTCATTCTCCTGTGTGCCACTTTGAACAGTTTGTTATTCCTCACTTTCCTTCCGTCTAAGCACTTCTTCATGTCCAGCTCCTTGAGAATTTCCAGAAACAACTCCGTTTCCTTCACGTCCCAGTTCTGCTTCTTGATGCCAGAATCGTCCATTGTTTTAGCAATGCAGTCTCATGAAAACTCACACGAACTAGCGTTCACACGGCTAGGTTGCTAATAGGTGCTAGCATGCCTGCTGTAGCATGAGCTGTTGTGATGTTGCTAGTTTAAAATCTTTAAGCAGTATTTAGCACGGAATCTTCAAAACCGAATCAATAAAAGGATTACAATTCTGCGTTTTAAACCCTCTAAACATGAAAAAAAAAGCCCCGCTCATGCATCTGAATAGGAATAGCTTGAAAATAATCCAGGAGAGATTAGATTAGAAACACAATGCACGTGTTTCTTTTTGACTGGACAACTATAAAGTAACACGGAGTGACACAAACACGATAGCGTGAACAAAACCGGGTAACGCTGGCGGTAGGACATTTATTCACCTGATTTGTGTTTCAGATTTGCTGATATCCGGCGTTTTGGCAACCGCAAACAGAAGTTAAATTTAAACCGTGGATGCACCCAGAGCATACACAGAGCCAACCAGCTGACTCTAGCTCCACTGTTGGTTCGTTTGGTTTTTACTTCACTGTCGCTGCTGTTCCAGGTGGGCGGCGCCGCTCAGCATCCTCTGCGAAACATTCCGCGCATACCGGGTTTTTTTCCCGCCGTGTCCAGGACGTTTCAACCGTGAAATAAATGAAACGCACCTTTTTAAAGAACGTCTGCCATTCCATTGGTTGTGGCCTCGTCGTGACGAGAAGCTTTAAACGGGTTGAAGAAAGTTAGTGTCTGTCATTTGAATCAGCTGTGTGAGGGGGACGGGGGCGAGTGTTTTACCTTGTCAAGGACCTCCTTGAACAACAGGTATTTGTTTACAAATTATTCTATTTTATGCATTTAATAGGGCGTTTTTATTTTAACTGTTCATACATTTCGCAAAATATGATAGCTAATTTTTTGTTATTTTTTAATGACTGCAGTATTTTAAAATCGGGGAAAACAACTTAACATTTTTACAGTAAGCTAATTAGCTTCGTTTCCGTCCCGTTTAAGTCATGCAAAAGTGATTATTTGTTAATTAAATGATGTTACTGCAAGTATTCAGCAGAGCGCTGCAGCAGTGGGCATGCCTGGGCAAGCCTCGGTAGGATCTTCATTCAATCAGAGAAATAAATGGTAGTTGTTATTTCCACATTGTCTAATGCATCCAATGCAGCAGAAACTCTTTATAGTCATATACAGAATGCTAAATGCTAAACATCGTCACAATATTCGTTTAAATATGCACAGATCATCAACAATGTTGAAACCTCCTGGCTAATGTTTTGTAGCTGACGGTCTCACCACCAGAACAGCTCTGACCAGTCCGGACATTTCCATAAATGCCTGAGTGGAATGAGCTCTGGGCAGTTTGGTGCTCGGGTCATTGCCTTGGGCTCTTTGCTAAAGCTGTCCCTGAGCAGGTTTTGCCCTGTGGTTTAGGCACGTTATCAAGGGGTGTTACGATACGACCACCTAACATCCACAGGATTTAAGTTGGTTAAACATTTTTAGTTCTTCTCTCCACTGGTCAATAGTTTCGATGCGTTGGCTGATTTGCTCTGTTGCTTTTTGTACACGGCTCAACAACAAAAAAGAAAATTAAAGCAACACATCAGATCTGAGGGTTAAAAAAAAATCATGCTGCATATCTACACTGATATGAAAATGATCACCTTACAGAGGGCTGAATTCAAAGACATATTGAAAATCAAAGTAAAAAAATGATGCAGCAGGCTAGTCCACTTTGCGGAAATTTTAATTGCAGCTAGTCATAATGGTACTTAGTAATTTGTATGGACCCCTGCCTGCCCCCTGCCCAATGTGCTTGTAAGCATGCCTGACAAGGTCCGGGCATGGTGATGGTATCCTGAGGGAATCTCCTCCCAGATCCGGACAGTCTAAGATGCAACCTGCTGGTGTTCAATTAGTTGAAACATAATGTTCTACAGGTGTTCTACTGGATTAAGGTAAGGAAAGCATGGGGGGGCCAGTCAGTAATATCAACTCTGTCCTCCTCCAGGAACTACCTTCATACTCTCGCTACATGAGGCCAGGCAATGTTGTGCAGCAGAGAACATCAGTGGTGGGCCTGCTAATTCTGGTATTCTCTGGCAAATGCCAGTCAGGCTCCATGGTGTGGGCAGTGAGCACAGTGCCCACTAGAGGACGTTGGGTCCTCGGGTCACCCTCATGAAGTCTGTGATTGTTAGTGAGAGACCTTCACACCAGGGTCCTGCTGGAGGTCCTTTTATAAGAGTGTGGCAGTGTTTATCCTGTTACTCCTTGCACAAAGGAACAGACACTGATGGGATAAGGACCCTCTACAGCACTGCTCACCTCTGAGTAACTGCCTCCCAAAAGTGATTTAAAAAAAAACAAAAAAAAAAAAACAACCCATAAACACACCTAAACTCAGAAGAGTTGAAGCTGCAAAGGGTGGGCCGACATCATATTAAACTCTTTAGATTAAGAGTAGGATGAGAAGTTCTTATGTATGTGAAGGCAGACGAGCAGTTACTTTTGGCAGTATAGTGTGGTTGCAGGGATTATGAGAAATGTATTTCCCATGTTTGATGATTTGCATGCGCACCTTGTCATGTTCTGATCCAGACATGGGTCACCTCATCCACTACCTGCACCTCCTGCTGGCCTGTCAGTGTCTCGCGGTCAACGGGCTGTTTGAGTGGCTGAGGCTGACAGAGGCACCTCGAGCAGCAGCGCCTCTTCAACCAGCTGCAGTGGCTCCAGCACATCTTGCCAAAGACGCTCAGTTTGAGATGGCAACTGCAGATGAGAAGTTTTTAGCTGAGGCAAAGCAGATGGAGCTCAGCCCATTGGACAGCTGTCATTACAGGGTATGTGGGCCTTGAAAATGTGTATTTAATCCAACGGACAAATAAAATGTTTTTGAACAATATTAGGTTTGAGTTTGGAGAAGGCTGGGCAACAGTGTTATTAAGTGTCTTTCATATAAAATTCTCATGGCACAGTTTTCAATACATTGTTTAAACAGAGGAATCATGTTTCTCTGGTTTGTCTCCTCCTGTAGGTGATCGCTCGGCTAAAGTCGAGCTGTGACAGCCTCTCAGAAGAAAAGCTCGCAAAGCTCGGAGTGGAACTGTTTAACTGCCAGGCAGAGATTGAGGGGCGCCAGACGTACCTATGCACAGAGGAGATGGTAAAAATACGATCTTGTAGTACTTGTCAGAAATGGCTTTAAAAATATAATGAAAAAATATATAATGTTGTGTGCTAATCTCAATTTTATGTGTTAGACCATCAAAGAGTGCACAGCAGACATGGATTCAGATACATGGAATGCTTACCACATAGTGAGCAACCGAGCGCGCTCCGTTTGTTATGCAACTCGACAGCAGCTTTTCCGGCGCAGAGCAGAGCACACAGTCAATGCACTCATCTCCACAGCCACCAGCCAGCTAGATGCAATGAAGGACCTGAAGGTAAGGCTGGGTTTAAAAAAAATAAATAAAATAATTTTTATTTTGCAAATCAGTGGTTTCTTGGATTCATGGATCATTTTCAAACAGGAGGGCCAGGTAGAGTTGAAAGAACTGACTGCAGCATCACTGGACAAGCTGCTTGAAGGCCACAGTGTTCTGCAGGCTCAACAGGGGAAGCTCCACGAGGGCCAGGAGCAGATGACGAGTTCACTGAGGGACAACCTGGAGCGTCTGGGTCAGGAAAAAGCTCTCATCGCCTCTGGACAGGAGTTGGTAGCTCAGCTCATTCAGGGAATTACACAAAGAATGGGTGAGAATTTTACATTTTTCTGTATTTTTATTCTATTCTGTTAAAATTGACTTTGGGCGCGACTGCAAATAATCCGACATAAAGGCTCTTTTCATGTGCTAACAGTCAAATTGCAGCAGTTTGTAAATGGGTTTACTACTGACCATGGATAAAAGAAACTGTTTGTCAAAGTACTCGAAAATGACCTGATACAGTTCGATGTGCTGAATGACTTCTGGAAGTTTTAACTTTCCCCTTTTAAATAAGATAAAATATTGAACTGCAATTCTCTTTAAGAAAACTCTGTAAACACACCTGATGCCACATCATGTAGCATGGATTTTATTCTTTCTGTCCACCTTATTTTTTTTATTTTTTTTTTATTTTTTATTTTAGAGAATGTGAGCGAGCATCTTCAAATCCAGGGCTCTGAGGTGCAGGACAGCCACAAGGCAATTGTCAAGGACCTGGCAGATGTAAGACACCAAGCTCAGGACATCTATCAGAAAATTGGTAAATGGCTGAAATCATTTGTAGTTTATAAAACTATCCCCCCCAAGCAATGTGCTTACATATCTTTTTGTATGTGGCTGAGTAGACCACAGTATGATAGAGTTTCTGCAGTATCAGGATCAGACCTCCCAGTACTACACTGACCTGATGAACAAGTTGGAGCGCATGAACAGCACCCTGGGAGGCATGCTGCACTACCTCGATAAGATGCAGAGCCGCATAGAGGACAGGCTTCACATGATCCAGGGCTACCTCGGATGGGCAGGTGAGACACGGCAGCCATAGGGCACACTCCCTTTTTATAGGGTCTTTTCCTGCTACAGAGAAGTTGGATAATTGACTGTCAGCAGGACATATTTAGAAATTAATTCTTTACATTCTCTTTGACTAAAAAAAAAAAAAGGTTTCTGTATGACTTAAGAATTCTTTTTCTTGTGCTTTTTGCTTGAACAGGTTTAAGTCTGACAGCTATATGGACGTGCATCACACACACAGGCTACTTTGTACTGTGTGCAGTCCTGCTGACATTCCTGCACTGTCCTGGTTTCTCTCGAGCCATGCTGCTGCTAACTGTGCCTCTGAATGCAGTTGCTGAAGTCAACCAGCAGCCAGCGCTGGATCTCACCAGCCTCAGCCTGCTGCTGCTCACTCTGTCTCTGGGTATAAACATAAAGTCACTTATGAGGAAAATACATTAGCTGCAGTTTTCTGAAGCATTTGTCACAGTGTGAATTTTGTTTCTGCAGGTCACTGGTTTGTGAATCAGCTGTGGGCATGCTTCAAGATCACGAAAAAGCTGACCAGTCCACTGCTACTCAGCTCGTGCACCATTGTGGAACCGCAGAAGTGAGTATGTTGCACACTAGAACTGCAACTTGCGTATTGGTCTTTGAAAATGTTCAATTTAACGGACTTCACTGAATGTTAAGGCCATCACCATCTTGGTGTTTTGAAACTGGACATGGAAGAGGGGTGACGTCTGCTTGCTGATGGACACTGGTTGCAGCTATCAATTATAATATAGAGCAGGGGTCCCCAATCCCAGTCCACGAGGGCTGGTGTCCCTGCAGGTTTTAGATCTCACCCTGGGTCAACACACCTGAATCACATGATTAGTTCATTACCAAGAACTTCAAGACATGTTGAGAAGGTAATTTATCCATTTAAATCAGCTGTGATGGATCAAGGACACATCTAAAACCTGCAGGGACACCGGCCCTCATGGACTGGGATTGGGGACCCCTGATATAGAGACAGTAATTTATTAAATGAGCACAATGTTGTAGATGTTAAACTTAGCTAATGATTTAATCCGACTCAATCAGAAACTCTTGAGTTCACTGGTCAGTGCTCAAACTGGTAACTGATGATTTGTTCGAGTAAAAAATGAATTTTGAACTCTACACGGTCAGTAAGAGCTTCAGGCAGTAGAACATGTATTATTGTCTACACCAAATTAACAATGATTCCTTTTGCATCTATTGGACCTATTTTCTATCCTTTTGTGCTCAGAGATGAAAAAGATGACATCATTGAGGAAGACGACCTATTGAATCCGGACAGCTTTTTATCAGGTGGGAAACACATGCTGAACCTTTTTACAGTGAATCCTGTTCAAGAGCAGTGCTCTTTCTATAAATTCAGCTTCTCAGTTTTGCTGTCAAACATGTTTGTGTTCAGGTGAACTTGGCATATCAGCTGTGTCTCCACCTCAGGGGAAGCTTACGCCAGAGTCGAGGCTTATGGCAGTAATTGGTAAACCAAATCACTCCACTCCCAGGTTTATACCAAAGCCACTTTCTTTAGCGGTAAGCAAACTGAGTTAATGCTTTCAGAAATGCAAAAACTGTATTCTCAGTGCATCACTAGTGGCAAGCAAGACAAATATTGTTTAATTGAAATCTGTTTTAGGCTCTTTGTTACGATATACCCCTGAGTAACCTGGAAGGTGTTTTTGATTCAGTCACTGACTCGTCTGATTTAGGGAATGATTCACGAAGTGCAAGACCCACTCCATCGTTAGTCAGCAACAGGTCAGTAGCTCCAGTTACATGCACATATTTTATTTATTTATTTTTTTCTGTTTGAAGAGCTAAATTGTTTATATGGACTGTGATTTAATGTACTTTGGTGTGTGGGTGTGTGTGTGGGTGGGGGTGTGTGTGTGTGTAACCCTGACATTTGAAATGAGCATGTCATGTTAGGGATTCTAGCTGCCAGTTCATTGCTATGTTACTGATACCAGTTTTCACTGAAATCATACAGAAATAGAAGTAAGAGTCTCCAAGAGCTTTTGGCCTATAGGAGTTGTTTCAATGTATACTGACCTCATTATTTGAAACTGTGGAATTAATAATTACCCTCCAATATAACCTCATTATAATGAGTAAAGGGGAAATATGAATTGTTAAAGGGCATCTTTCTGTTTTTCTGCCTTCAGCTCAGTGTCAGGCCGTCAGCTGTGCAATGGCCTCACAAAAAGAGGAAAAGTCTGTAAGAAGAGAGCCGTGCCAGGACAGGAGTACTGCAGAGTCCACGAAGGGGGGCACTCCTCGTATGTCCAGTTTTAACAGGCTCAGCCGTCTTTGTTGTCTGTAAAAACTGTATACAGTAATGAAATATTGTTTTTACTAAGTTCTGTCTGCACTGCAGACAGCAGTAAGATTGCTGAATGAAAATTACATCTGTAGTTATTTTAAATGTTTTTAGACGTTTATTTAGCTTTCGTGTTTAATAAAAATGAAAACTTATCAAAATTAGCTTTGTCAGAGTATGTGCATGTACACACAAGGAACTGGGCTCAGTTTTTTCTTAATTCCATGCTCTTTATTGCTTTCAATGTACCTAAGAGAACATGGAAACAGACAGTAGCAATGTGCCACAGATGAACATGTATAGCCTATTCATAGTGGTGGGTAACTGGTTCTATATATAGATGGAGGGAGAGAGTTATGTGAATTTGTATAGTATATTTTTTTTCTCATTTCTTTTCTAAATGTACTTGTATATTGTTCACATGTTGAAATAAATTACCTATCAATCAATCAATTTGAGTATGTGTAATATAGGTATAACCAAAGAGTATTTACTGCATGGTTTGTTTCAGTAAAAGCTGTGGTGGACGTTTTAGTAGAGACAACATGTAAGCAATGGCCTGTGAAAAGCTGTTCTGTAGCACCTACCAAAGGGAGGAACTGGAAGAGGTTGTATCCTGGGTGTGAGTGTTTCCTAATTCTGAGTTTGTACAAATCGTTTCTTGCAGACCTGACTTGTCCACTGTAGTCTGTTCTCGTCCTCTTTGGTTTGATTAATACACTGATGGTCATGCAGTAAACAGACTGGATTACTGCAGAGTAGAAATGGACCAATAGCTCCTGAGCTGGTGCAGGAGGTCCATCCTCTTCTGGGCCTCTTTGATAATTTTGTATTAGGTGGCAACAGACTGGATCCCTGAAACCTGAAGGAGCATGTTCAGCTGTTTAACCCCTCATTGGTATGCAGACTCATCACCAACCTTCACAAGTCTCATGATCACCATGCCATCTGCAAACCTCACGTTTTTAAATAGGCTGGTGTTTTGAGGTGCAGTCGTTTGTGTATGAGGATCTGCATTCCTCAAGGGCCGATGTCCTGCAGGTTTTAGATAGCACCCTGGTTCAACAAACCCGAATCAAATATTAGTTCATTACCTCTGGAGAACTTCAAGACATGTTGAGGAGGTAATTTAGCCATTTAAATCAGCTGTGTTGGATCAAGGACATCTAAAACCTGCAGGACACTGGCCCTTGAGGCCTGAAGGTTCCCCAACCCTGATCTATACACTTCTGTATACATCAGGGTTCTGTGTCTGTTATAAAGTGAAGCATGAGTAGTGCTGTCCAGCAGAACTGAATCCTTGTTTTGTTTTTATGGCATATGAACATATAGAGAAATAAAAATCTCAATCTGTGACATGTCTTTCATTTCAAGGGTAGGACACTTGAGACACATTGCAAATATAAAATATTTATTTTGCTCTGATTAGTTTAAAAAAAACAAAAACAAAACACTAGCCCACATAATGCTCAATTATATAAGCTGGATCAATCAAATCCCAAACCCTTCAATAACAAACTAAGTCAAAACAATTCTGATTTCTGAATGTTATGTTGTGCCAGCACCTGGATTACAAGAGTGAAGCAGCCCATTTCCTATGGGCTCAAAATGTGGTCATAAATATTTTGTACTTGTAAATCAGGATTTGTATGTGTTTAAAAAAAATAAAGATTTGTGTGCGTAAAAAGAATTTGTATGTGTAAAAAAGATTTGTGCGTGCATAAAAAAAAATTTGTGTGTGGACTTAGCCAAAAAACCCCCCTGCAAGTTACAAGTATGAATTTTGACCCTATTTTTCTTCCTTTCATCTGATTGGTCAATGTCATGTCAATCACAAATGTAACAATCCAATCAGAGAACAGATGGGTTTGGCTGTCAGAAGGGCGCTTTTTTTGAACTGCAGGTCTTTGAAGGGAATAAATGCCCTTTTACATGCCAACCCAGCGTTTTCCTTCATCACCACGAAGGAAAACAGTCTGTGGTCGTCCAAGTTTGGTGATTTTTGTGTCACAGGTCTACGTGTTTAATACAGGGACTTCAACAGCCTTTTCAACAGCACTGCGGACCGCGGGGTGGGGGTGGGTAGTGTTTTGGAAATGACACTTCATCACAAAGCTTTCTTCGGTTTGAATTAGCATACATGTTTTTATTGAGCATTTGAAGAACTAGCAAAAAAAAAAAAAACTCTTGTAGAGGACATAAAGTCAGAGATAGAAAAGACAAGGAGCAGGTGCATCTAGTACAGGTAGAGCAGCTGCAAAAACCCACAGAGCCCAGCAGCCAGCGTAACAAATTCTGGATCCTTTGCTTTTAGTTAGCAGTTAGCATTAGCAGCGTATCCTGCATCCGATGTGAAAGGACTTTTATGCTGCGCACTGTGACTCACAGCAATGGTCCTGGGTCAGCCCTGACTTTGTGTTAAACTAATCGTAAAGTAATAATGTTATTTCTAACCAGTGATATACCACAACTTTTTCCTTTCAACAGCTACTGAAAGTTAGGGGACCTAGCTGCTATTGGATATTTATATAGCGATCCTCCAGCTTCAAACGGTATCACCCTTCAAGGACCTGCAGTTCAAAAAAGCGCCCCTCTGACAGCCTAACCCATCTGTTCTCTGATTGGATTGTTACATGTGTGATTGACATGACATTGACCAATCAGAAAAATAGGGTCAAAAATCCGTACTTGTAACTTGCAGGGGGTTTTTTTCTAAGTCCACACACAAATCTTTTTTACACACACAAATCTTTTTTACACATACAAATCTTTTTTACACACACAAATCTTTTTTACGCACACACAAATCTTTTTTACACATACAAATCTTTTTTACACACACACAAATCTTTTTTACGCACACACAAATTCTTTTTACACATACAAATCTTTTTTACACATACAAATCTTTTTTACGCACACACAAATCTTTTTTACACATACAAATCTTTTTTACGCACACACAAATTCTTTTTACACATACAAATCTTTTTTACGCACACACAAATCTTTTTTACGCACACACAAATCTTTTTTACACATACAAATCTTTTTTACAAGTACAAAATATTTATGACCACATTTTGAGCCCATACCACAGAAAGCTATTTTCCAGCGAAAGAATATGGAGAATAAATGTCCTGGTAAGTAATATTAAGTTTGTTGAGTTTAGTAAACTTCGGTGAAATTAGAATACCAAGGAAAAAATAACACTTAAAGAATTATTGCAACCGCCGAATATTTCAGTAGGCTACTGGGGGGAGCTAGCATAAGAGTTATTAGTTATAAGATATAATCCAAGTCGTAACATTGCTGTGTGGAGCTGCAGATTTGGTTGCAGGTTAATACTGGCAGTGTCGCCATGCCAGCTGACTGCATTTCATCATCAGCCAGTGTTGTTCTTTATACATCAATATTACCAAAGTTTGTGCCATGTTCAATGTAGGGATGTGCAGTTCTGGTCCTCCTGGTTTCAGATGTTTCCATACTTCAACACAGCTGATTTAAAGAATCATTTACAGACTTGTGCACAACTAGGTGTTTGGGGATTATTTGGTGACAGGTGACAGATCAGTGGAGGCACGGGGTCTGTTGGCACAAATTGACCTCACATTTATTGGCAATTTATCCACATTTAGAAAAATTCTAGGGGAAATTAAGTTGCTTTCTGATGTACTTCAGTCTCCATCTCTTGATCTAGCAAAGGCTGTAGACCTAATTCATGCACTTCAAGACACCTTGGACCAATATAGAAGTGAATCCTGTTTTGATGAGCTGTGGCAAGACGCAATGGATATTGCAGAACAGTGTACTGTTGCCTCTGAGACAGTTAAGAGAAGGATGCAGAGAGAGAGCCTCAGGCTAAAGGGTTATTTTGTAGATTCTCCAATCGGGCAACACAGGTGTAAGGAGGATGACAAGGACAAGTTTAAGAGGGAAGTATTTTACCCCATTCTTAACCATGTACATGCAGAGATGGAGAAGCGCTTCAACAAGACCAATTGTGATATTATGCGGGGTATACAGGCACTAAACCCCAAGAGTAAGAGCTTTTTGTCAGAGGAAATAGTTGTAAGCTTGGCTGGTCTGTATGACTGTGATATTGAAGACCTCAAACATGAGCTGTATCAAGCTAGAAAGGTTGTTCAAAGGAGAGCAGGGTGTGGGAATGAACTCTCCAGTATTTTGGGGTTTACTACCTTCCTAGAGCCTTACAAAGAGGTGTTTCATCAGCTTTTTCATTTATGTCGAATAGCTTTAGCTTTACCTGTCAGCAGTGCTACTTGTGAACGTAGCTTTTCAGTGCTAAAGCTTAGAAAAAATCATCTACGAACAAATATGACTGATGAGAGGCTTAGCAATATTGGAGTTTTGAGTATTGAGAGGAAAAGGGCAAGCTCATTAAGCCTGGATGACTTTGTAACACGTTTTGCCACCCGTCACCGTAACAGGCGGATCTACCTATTCTAAGTCATTGATAATATTTAATGAAGCATAGAGTAGGTACTTGAGTAAATGTTCTCTTTCAAAGTGCTGCTGTTCACAAATGTTTTTGTACTTCTTGTCTTCTTAACATGTAACAGAGTCTTATTAAAAGTTCAGTATATTTTAATAAGTTTAAATAAGTTTTGCATTGCATTGGCTAATTTGCCAATTGTATGTTAAAAATGTTTCTAGTTTAATGTTCAAAAATGTTTTAGCCCAAAACATATGTGCACTATATGTCAGTAAAAATACTTGTCCTTGAATGCTGAATAAACTGACAAAGCACTGATTGTATCTCTTGTACTTTATCAACACAGTATCTAAACACTTTTCACTGTAGTGGTGAAAATCTCATTCTAATAAAAGTTAAAAGCGCATCCAGTTATTAGGTTTATAGGATTATTGAATTATGGTTAACGGTTGGTAGAATTTTTGTTTAACATTATCTGCCAATTACATCTGCCACCCTTCTCCAAATCTGTGCCCCTACCTGGCCACCCCAAAAAAGATTTTCTAGACACGCCACTGCGTTCACCCTACCCAGGATATGGTTTCAACACTACTTCTTAGCCAACAGGCTGTTAAAATTCAATATTAAATTTTAACAGCGTTCGACTGCCATGATAAAACAAAATCCATAAATCCATAAATAACAAAGTCAAATAATGCCATATTTTATACAACAATCAATAAACCAATAACCAAACAAATCATAACATATTATAGTCATCTTATAATGAATTTCATTCAAAATACTATTATACAAAAACATTCTCATGGGTCCCATCAAAGCTAATAAACATTATCCAAAATTAATCAATTAACACATTTAATCACAGGTGTTGCGCAACAAGTTCAATAATCTAAAGGGAGTTCAACTCAATTCAAAAGTCTCATAGGCCGTTTTGACATTTAATCAGAAAAGTAACAAAAAACATCCAAAACGGACAAAACTACAAAAATAAAATCACTCGCTCAACTCTTGATACGTTAATTCAACATTCGACCATAGTGAAATAAACAAAAACAACAATATTCAATAAATCAAACCAGTAATTGCACTTACTGTCACTAGCCTAGCATTAGCTTACCGGCGTTTTAGAATGCGCGACCGCGGCTCCGTATTTTCATTAATTGTGACAAAACAAAACAAACAAATAACTCACCGTTGAGTCGATTGAGAGAGGGTGTAAAGGTGAATGAATCGGCCGGGTTATTGCACGCTGTCAACTGGTATGTAGTCTGTAATTTGTCAATATCTGACAAGAACGCCAACCAGGGCTGTATCCCAATTCAGGGTCTGCAGCCTTAAAGTACGCAGCCTTAACGGTCCACCAGGGCCGCATACGCAAAGACCGCTAAGGCCGGAAGTGCGAGGCTTGTGAAATGGGACGGTCTAGCCTCCGTCTGCCCAGGTTGCCTAGCAACCATGACATTAACAGCTGGAAACGTTTCATACAGCTTTGTTTGACAGAAATGAAGGAAAAATCTTTTGTTCATTTGTTTGTTTGTTTCTACATGAGCTTTGATTTGATAAGCATCTGAGGCTGAGACCAAGGGACTGTGAAATCATGATTATTGGGCATCACTTCTGTACTGAACAGTCATTTAAGATTAACTAGTAAATAAAAATTAGCTAATGTTGTTCATGAGACTAAAGTCATCTCCCTTTGGTAATGTACATATAATATGGCCAATATTAAAGTTATAATTTCAATCATTATTACAACAGTGAATGAACTCTGTTTCAAATACTGATCTTCAGTAAAGATTCAAGCTGCATTTATTTATATTATTTATATTTCCTGTCACCTTAAATCTTCACTCAAAGACAGGTTTCTGTCTTGTGGGGTCAGATGGTACCATGGTTACACTCCCCCCCCCCCAAAGACAGGTTTCTGTCTTGTGGGGTCAGATGGTACCATGGTTACACTCCCCCCCCCCCCCCCCCCCCCCTCAATCCCATGGACGTCCTTGTACATGGACTAGGCTGGCAGTGAATGACTGGTTGGCTGAGGTGTGAAGGCATCGTATCCTCTTCTTCATCGTCTTGAAGAGCGAAGGAGAAGACAGAACTTAACTCATGCAGAAAGGTCTGAACGCTCTTTAACAGAGGCTTACCAGGCTTGATGTACTGCAGCCGATCAGGAGGATTCCTGGTGCAGGTTGAGTGCCTTAAGGGCGGTTCTGCCTCAGGACTCAGAGGCTCTGATTCAGTAGGTGAGTGTTGTGACAAGTTATTACTGGATGGTTCTGGAATAACTGGATCAGAAGATAGACTTTCTTCATCATGAGAGGTTTCTGCAAGCTCAACTGGCTCAAAGCCAGCTTCCAAGGTTTCGTTATCAATAACTTGTTCCTCTTCAACAGGTACAGGTATAGGTTCCTCTGTGTTTGCTTCCTCTGTAGCCAATACTACAGGGTCATCTGGCTGGTCGATAACTTGAACAGATTGCGGAGTATTGGGTAAGTCAATGGTTGTTGTGAATGTGACAGGTTCAGCAAAGAAAGGAACGGGTAGGTATGAGATGAGTTCCCCTTTGTCATTGTCATCATCATCAGCAGCAGCATGTACAGGAGACACAGGTAACACAGGCATTTTCCCCTTTTGCTTAGTAAGCATTTCATTTTCAGAAGGTGGTAAATACCCACAGGGCAGTAGGAGGTCTCGATGTAAAGTCCTCAGGGGCTTGTCTTGGCCTTCGGGTCGAACTGTATACACAGGAAGATTGCCGGCTTTCTTCACTACAATGTACACAGATGACTCCCATTTATCTGCAAGCTTGTGTTTGCCTCTTACCCGCACGTTCCTCACAAGAACTCTGTCTCCAACATTCAGCTGTGATGCAGTGATATTCTTATCAAATCTGTTTTTGTTACGTTTCATCACTTTTTCTGAGTTTTCAATGGCCAGCTTGTAACTTTCTTCCAGGTGGGACTTTAGTTTTTCCACATATTGTGTGTGGGATGTTGATCCTTCTTTGGCAAGGGGTAGTCCAAAGGCTAAGTCCACCGGTAAGCGAGGTTGGCGACCAAACATGAGCTCATATGGTGAGAAACCTGTAACATAATTTCTTGTGCAATTGTATGCATGCACCAGGGGCTTTACAAAATCTTTCTAATGACATTTCTGTTGAGCTGTCAGTGTTCTTAGCATATCCAGTAATGTTTGGTTAAACCGTTCAACAGGATTGCTTCTTGGATGGTATGGAGTGGTTCTTATTTTGTGGATCCCAGCCATTTCACAAAGCTCTCGGATGATTCTGGATTCAAAGTCAGGGCCTTGGTCACTGTGCAACCGTTCTGGGATACCATAATGAACAACAAATTTCCATTGCTGCCAAAAGGGCTTGTGGGGACCAAAAGCACAGGACAAATTCAAATCAAGGGCAACCATTTCAACTGTCTTCTTGATACTGGCTCTCAGGTTACTACCATTCCTTATGCCTTCTATAATACTTATCTTTCAGACCACCCAATGAAACCACTAAATGATCTGTTGGAAGTAGAAGGAGCAAATGGACAAGCCGTACCTTACCTGGGATACATTGAGATTAACATGACGTTCCCAGCTGATTTTCTTGGTCCATCCATTGATGTAGATACACTTGTCCTTGTCGTGCCTGATGTCCAGCAATCATACCCAATGATACTTGTTGGCACCAACACTCTTGATGTTGCTTACAGCAAACACTGTGATACCCACCCTGAGCAGTCATTCCTGCCAACTGGTTCCGGTTACATTGCAGTTTATAAAATTCTCCGCCATGTCCAGAATTTAAATGACCAGTATGCTCCTGTAATCTTAAAGTCAGACCAACCACATACCATTACTCCCGGCCAAACCACTGTCCTTGAGGGATGCCTTGTCACAAGGCTATTCCAAGGTGAGATAGCAGTTATTCTGGAACACCCCACCTCCAGTTCTCTGCCTGGTGGACTCATGGTAAAAACCTGCCTTGTGGACTTACCTCAACGTTGGCCATGTTTTCTGACTGTTGTAGTGAGTAATGAGTCTGACCATGAAATCCACATTCCAGCTCAAGCTATCTTTGCAGAAATCAGTGCCTTCCAGGAAGTCACATCCATTATTCAGACCAGTCTACAGAGTCGTTACCTCCATCTCAACCACAATACAACTTTGGAGATTCCCCTTTAACTTCAGACTGGAGAAAACACATTGTTTAAAAGCTCAACAGTATTCCTGAAGTATTTGCCAAACACAATCTGGATTTTGGCAGGACCGACAAAGTTAAACACCAAATCAAATTGTCTGATCCAACCACTTTCAAGCAAAGACCACGACCAATTCATCCTCAAGATCTTGATGCTGTAAGGAAACACCTGCAAGAACTTCTTGACTCCGGAGTTATCAGAGAATCCGACTCACCATTTGCCTCTCCAATTGTGGTTGCGCACAAAAAGAACCGCAGTGTACGTCTTTGTATTGACTACCGCAAACTCAATCTGCAAACAATCAAAGATGCTTATGCTCTGCCTAAACTGGAAGACACCTTCTCCGCACTTGCAGGATCAAAGTGGTTCTCAGTGCTAGACCTCAAGTCAGGATACTACCAAATTGAAATGGAGGAGAAGGATAAAGCGAAGACTGCCTTTGTCTGCCCATTAGCATTCTGGGAGTTTAATTGGATGCCACAGAGGATTACCAATGCACCAAGCACATTCCAATGGCTGATGTAAATCATGGTTACACTTAGGTATGCATAAAAACCTTTCATTTAATTACAAAGCCCGGTCTTCAGTTAATTCAATACAAAATATTACATAGAGTACACTATACAGGTTATCGGATGTTCAAAATGGTCTCTTTGTCCTCCAACAACTGCTCACACTGTCAAGCCAATACACCGGACAATTACATCCACACTCTTTGATTCTGTCCACCAGCTCAGAATTGTTGGAGTGAGATATGTGAAGACTTATCAAAGTGTCTGAAATGTAACATTCCAACTTCCCCTTTAGTGTGTTTGTTGGGCAACTTAGATTAGAAAAGAATATAGCCCACATGGTTTTCACTGCACTATGCATTGCCAAAAAAAAAAAAGTCCTCATTAATTGGAAAAATTAAAATAATCTTAATTCTAAGCAATATAGAAATCAAGCCAACTCGGGGGCTCTTCAACTTAGGTCAGTGGCGAGAGGACACATCCCTGTGGTGCTCCTGTGTTGATGGTGATGCTGTTAGACGCATCCAGTTTGTCTTCCTCACAGCTGACGGTATGGAGGTACATAAATACCCACCGCTAGTATGTACGGAAGACTAGGTTGAGTTAGTTAGGTTTAATAGGCAGATAGAGGGGATATTGCTCCTGTTAATTGTGTGTGTCCAAGGTTTATTGAAGGGAATGTCATCAAGTTGATGTGTTGGAATGAGGCTGCGTGACATAGGTGCAGTTCAGCGTTTGGATTTTGTAATGTTTTGAAAAAAATGGAGACACACCAATTAATACAATGTGGTGATGTGGATGGAAAGAAAAGACAGCCAAAACCAACTGCTAATGCTTTGGAGAATCAGATTGAAAGGCTTCAAACAGAACATCACACTAAGATTAATAAAATTAAAAAGGTCATAAAGGTTATTAAAGAGTTAAAGCAATCTGAAGATAATGTTTCCACTGTTCAGGCTCAGTTAGAGAATTTGTCTGTGTTGCTTAATGAGGCAACTCATCTGCATGAAACCTTGCTTCCTTTGCTTCCTCAAGAAGAGCAAGAAAAAGTAAATTGCTTGGTTCATAAGTGTGCGAGCACATAATACCGAGTTTATGGAAGAGATAAAGAAATGGCTTCAAGATGCAAAGGGAAACCCTCAGAGCAAAAACCAGGTGTCTGAGCTTGATTTGCCACAGTTAAATCCACCTGGTGTTGATTCCTCTGATGTATTACCTGCTGGAAATGGTTCTGGTGCTTCTAGGCACGCAGGGAATGTTGGTAAAGGTACTGCGATAGATGATGTTAATCCAAGTGATAGCATCTCTAATGTTGCAAACAAAAGTTGTAGGAAAAGCAAATCATCACTCAGTGGCTCAATGGTTTCATCTGCCTTGTCAGCACGCATAATGGCAGAAGCTGACATGGCTGCCCTTCTTGTTCGACAGAGGTTGTTGAAAGAAAAGCATGCTTTTGAAGAACAAGAAATACAGCTTAAGAAAAGAAAAGAGCTGCTTGACTTAGAAACTGAAATAGCAGCCTCAGCAGCAAAGGTGAATGTTTTAAAAGCTTCTGAAATGTCCCGAGTCTCAAGTGCTGTTAATGGTGAATCTGATGGAATGAATTCGTATTTAGAACGAGAGCAGGGGCGTTTAGGTGTCTTAAATCCTAATGCTCCGACGTTCAAACCTGTGTTGCCAGAGCGACCATATCAGGGTGTTGATGCAAGTGATCATCAAGCGCATGTATTGGATGTAAGGCCCAAGGTTAAAAATATTTCTCAGCCTAAGGTCGTTTCATTGGAACAGTCAGAGACGAAGCCACTAGTATTTCCAGGTGCAGTTTCAACTACTCAGATGATGTCGCAGTCTCACGCACAATCAAAACCTCTTACACATACAGTGCAAGGTGGTGAGGGTCATGATCATCTAGTCACAGTTTTGAAGAAACAGAATGAAATTACAACTTTATTGGCTGAGCAGCAGTCTCTGCTTTTGTTACCAAGGCGTGACATTCAGTTCTTTGATGGTGATCCTTTACAATATCAAACATTTATGAGAGCTTTTGAGCACATGGTGGAGAGTCAAGCTCACAGTGCTAAGGATTGTTTATATTTTCTCGAGCAATACACTAGAGGCCATCCAAGAGAAATGGTCAGAAGCTGTCAGTATATGCCTGCTGAGTATGGATATGCTAAAGCTAAATCTTTGCTCCAGGAGAACTTTGGCAATTCGCTGAAAATTGCTGCTGCCTACATTGAAAGGGTCAGTAAATGGCCACCTATAAAATCTGATGATGTGAAGGCTTTGCAGGAATATGGGTTTTTATTAAGGCAATGTTGTAATGCAATGGGAGACGTTGAGTCCTTGCATGAGTTGGATGTCTCTGCTAATATGCAAGCAGTTATAAAAAAGTTGCCTTATAAGCTCAGGGATAAGTGGAGGAATGTTGTCTGCGATCTGCAGGAGAGGTTTCAACGTAAAGTGGTTTTTTGCGATGTTGTTGAGTTTGTCGAAAGGCAAGTTAAGATCGCAAGTGACCCATTGTTTGGAGATATACAGGATCCTCCGACAGCCATCAGAAAGGAGGCTAGGAATGGTAAGTCTCAGTTTTACCCTAAGGCTAAGCAGAGTAGTTTTGCTGCAGTGGCCAAGGTGGAAGGGAAGATTGGGCCAGTGTTGAGGCAAGAGAGTGGTTCAGTTGTGACCAAGGTTTTCTTGTTTTGTGGAGCAGGGCATATGTTGGATTTGTGTCCTTTGTTTGAAAGAAAGTTGCACTGTGAAAGATTATCTTTTTTGAAAGAGAATAAGATAAGATAACCTTTATTAGTCCCACACGTGGGAAATTTGTTTTGTCACAGCAGGAAGTGGACAGTGCAAAAGTTATGAGGCAAAAATTAGAATACAATAAGAATAAATACAGTACACAACTGTACAGAATAGAATAAAATAAAATACTATATACAGTAGAATAAAATAAAATAAATATACAATAAGATAAAAATAGAATACAAATACAAATACTATATACAACTGAGTAAAAATACAACGATGACAGAAAGGATTATTGCACTTAGTATTATTGCATATGTATGGATGTGTGTGCTTGATCAGTTAAAGTCTTTATTATGGAGTCTGACAGCAGTGGGGAGGAAAGACCTGCGAAATCTCTCAGTCCCACACCGTGGGTGCCGCAGTCTCCCACTGAAGGAGCTGCTCAGTGCTGTCACAGTCTGCTGCATGGGGTGGGAGATGCTGTCCATCAGGGATGACAGCTTAGCCGCCGTTCTCCTGTCACTCACCACCTCCACTGGGTCCAGAGGGCATCCTAGAACAGAGCTGGCCCTTTGGATCACCCTGTTCAGTCTCTTCCTGTCCCCAGCAGAGATGCTGCCGCCCCAGCAGACCACGCCATAAAAGATAGCAGAAGCCACAACAGAGTCATAGAAGGTCTTCAGGAGTGGGCCCTCCACTCCAAACGACCTGAGTCTCCGCAGCAGGTACAGCCTGCTCTGCCCTTTCCTGTAGAGGGCGTCGTGTCCATTCGTGTCCATTCAATAATGTCACCATATAAGATACACAGTATCTATAATATATGTGGCAAGGTCAAAGATCAACGAAACACATTCTCTATTAAAGTTCATTTCACACTTTATTTCAGATCAAAATCAGGAGGGGTCCAGCATAACAGACCCCTAGCACAGGCTGGTTAGGTATTAAGAAATTATGGCTCAGTCATCTCCATTTGGAGCTCAGGTGCACGGTCCGAGTGGCCGACTGGACCCTTATTCGCCTTATGATCTCCTAGTGTTACATATGTGCTTCTCCTCTGCTTTCCGTTGTATGTTAAGGCCTGGTAAACATCCCACATGATAGCATATAGAGAGGATGCAGACGTATAATCCCTGTTTTTATGCACTTATCAAGGGAAATGGCCACAAGTGCTCAGGTCAAAATAAAAGAATAAAAAATTATAACTCAACTAATCGCCAACGGGCGATCAGATCTTCCCGCACCTCCATAGGGGAAATCTCACCCCATTTTTTTTATTTTTTTTTTATTTTTTGATAACACTTTATTTGGTTTGTGTATGTAGTAAATGTGAGAGTCATGCAGCTGTTAGCAAACACAGCAAACACAATCAATTAGTTTTAAACTCTTTTATTTACACATCCATGTTAGTAAGTACTTGGAGGTCAAGGAAGATCTGCTGACCTGTCGGTGTCTCGTCAATCTCCCACTCCCTTATTCGGTTTGCCAATCCAGGGGTACTGCCCCTGATCTCCACACAGCATCGTAGAGGCGTGTCAACCAAGACAACCCTACAACATCCAGAGCCTTCAGGAACTCGGGGCAACCCTCATCCACCCCAGGGGGCCTGCCACCAAGGAGATGTTTATTAAAATGACCTCACCCCTGGTGATGGACGAGTCATCCTCCTCAACCCCAGACTCTGCTTCCTCTACAGAAGACGTGCCAATGGGATTAAGGAGGTCCTAGAAGTATTCCTTCCACTGCTCAACAATATCCTTAGCTGAAATGAGCAGCACTTCACCTGCACGATACACAAGGCAGGTAATACCCCCCGAGTTGCCTGACGATTTGACAGAATCTGTTCGAGGCAAACTGAAAGTCTTCTTCCATGGCCTTTCCGAACTGCTCCCACACTAGAGTTTTTGCTTCAGCCACTGTCCGAGCTGTGTTCCGCTTGGCCTGAAGGTACCCATCAGCTGCCGTCGAAGTACCACAGGCTGACTAAGCTCAATAGGACTTCTTCTAGAGCCCGATGGTTCCCTTCACCTCCGGTGTCCACCATCTGGTTCAGGGGTTGAAGCAGCTTCAGCAATGGAGATGCTGAACATGGTTCATTCAGACAGAATGACCCCAGTCTCCCTTGGAATGCTGTTAGAGCTCTGCCGGAGGTGGGAGCAGAAGATCTTGCAGATGGGGGTCTCTGCCAGGCACACCCTTACTTTACGTTTAGGCACTCCAGGTTTGTCCAGCATCCTCCCCCACCACCTGATTCAGCTCAAAGCCTGGTGGTGATCATTTGACAGCTCAACACCTGAGTTTGCCCAAGTGTCCAGAACATGTGGCCGCAGATCTGATGATACAATTACAAAACTGACCTGCAGCCTGGGGTGTCCTGGTGCCGCGTGCACTCATGGACACCCTTCTGTGCAAACCACAGTTTGTTCATAACTAACACCATGTTTGAACATCACTCCAGTTCAGATCTGGCAGGCCGTTCCTCCCAATCGCGCCTCTCCAGTTATCACTATCCGTGCCCACATGAGCTTTGAAGTCTCCCAGTAAGATGACCGAGTCCAAGAAGGCCCAGTACTCTGACCTATCATTTGGTATATAGCCGCAGACAACAGGGACTTCCCCACAGGTAGGCCCATGTCCCTTTTTTGGACTAAGGCCTGGCCTCGAGGTGCTTGCTCACGGACACCCCACCTGGACCTGGCTCCAGGGCAGGGCCCCAGTAACCCTATCCCAGGCAGGGTGAAATGTTCCCTGGATCCTCTACTGATAGGGGCTTTTGAACTGCTCTTTGTCTGGGCCGTCACCTAGGATCAATTTGCCATGGGCAAAAGCCCCCCACAACATAGCCCCTGGGGTCCTTGGGACACACAAACTCCATCAATATGGTAGCGATCCACAGAGGGGAATTATTATACATACATATTTCATACAATGACTCATAACATTCAATTTACAAAGTTTCAACATTGAACTTGTCAGTGGTAGCATTTCATTTTTGAAAACATTGTGTCATGTGAACTGTAAGATGTTTTAGAAGCATATGAAGCAAAAGAGATAAGTTGATGGCATTGGAAAATGCATCATTGCCTTTCAAAGCATGTCTTTAAGGACCGATCAGGTCCCATCACAGGTAACTGATGTCATTTATACCTGCGTCCATGCAGGCCTGAGTATCATTTGAGAAAAGTTGATACTGAAAAGCATAAGCAGTTCAGTTAATAAGATATCAGCGAAGTCTGTGGGGCTCTGTTGTGAAACAGATCAAGAGAAATGGTGTTAAAACCTGTGGTTAATTTAAAATGGCAAGTTCAAAAATAAATAAATCTTGAGCGACTATGTAAAGTGTAAACAACTGCAATGAGGTCACCATATTTTATTCTTAGTGAAACGAAAAACATACGAGATGTGTTAACTGAGAAAAATTGATTTAATTTTAAGCAAAAAGGGCCTTTTAAATATGATGGCAACATGTCTCAAAGCTGGCACAGAGTCGTGTTTGCCACTTTGTAGCATTCCCTCTTCTTTTAACAACAGTCTGTAAACATGTGATGAGAGCAGCTGTGAGATTTGTCTGATATTGGAATCTGGCTACTCATAATAGCTGCACAACACAGTATCCATGTTCTCAAAGCTGCTAGATCTCGTGCTTGTACAAATACCATCTATTTAAAACAAACAAAACCCCAACACCCCACCCCCATTTTTTTAAAATGAAAAATAAAGTTTTATAATTAGCAAAACATCACAACACTCCATTTACTTCATTTCAGAGATTTTTTTAATTTTCATTTATGTTGCAACATCATCTTCCTCTGCTGCTTCTGTCTACTCAGGAGATGAGAATCTGCCAAAGAACAGGATGGACTTGGTCTCATTATATCTGATGAAGAAGAGGAAGGGGTGATCTGCTGTGAAGTGTGTGTCCGGTATAAAACTCTCCAGCTTGATCACAGCACCTGTGGCTGCAGTGGCCTCTGTGCCCTCCTCGTTCACCTCCACAAAAGCCTTGTGGGCCATCGTAGACAGGAAGAGCCCAGGTTCACCGTTCATGCCAGACAGGTCAGCCCTTCCTGCACAGAACACGTTCTTCATACCCAGTTTAGCCAGAGGTTCATTCAGCTCGTAGTCTTCCTCCAGCTTGAACTTTGGCAGGTGAAGGAGAACTTCTGAATCAACTTCCATGTTTTTCCTGTCGGTCCATTCATTCAGCCTCTCCTGTGTTAGCTCCTTCTCCAGCTGGAACACAGTTAATACATTTTGTCATATTTCTTTTGCTCATATTTAAATTCATTTTATCCATGAAATCAGAAGCAGTCTGTTAAATGATCAAATTTAAGTAAACAGAAGCGAAGCATTTGTGTAAATGACCTAATTTGGCCAGACATAATTTGGTAATGTTGACATGTATATTTATATAGGCCAATTTCCTTCAGGATCAATAAAGTTTTACTGAATTGAATTGTTTTGGAACTACTTTGGTTTTATTTTGAAACAGGAAACTAGCGCAAAACACAAGATGAAGGTTTGTTAATAACGTGGGTTTTACAATATGGCCTTACGAAGACAGATCATCATTTTGTCTGTATTAATTAATACCCGGCTGACAGTGGCACGAGTTTTGATAATGTTACTTTTAATGTAATAGGTTATGTGCAATCAAGATGTTGTTTAGAGTTTTTGTAAGCTATTAAAGTAAGAGCAAAGCGGTTGAACTGAAGCAATGTCATAAGAGAATTTTAGTTTCTAGTGAAAGGACTTACCACCCTTTGATTATGTAGGATTGAGAGGTGAAAAATATGCATAAGATTGATGATATAAAGTGTAAATTTGAAGTTCATGTTATAGTTAGTGTGCAGGAGAAATGAGTGTTTCCTTAATATTTTAATTTTATGGTATTAATATGTTGGGTTTTTGACAGCATCTTTACCAAATGTTTCAGTGAACCACACCTCTAATAAAAATTCTGTGAAGCATCAGTATAAGAGACCATCATTCAATCAGGGATGGTACAAGAAGAGGTTTTCGTGGCTTTTCCTCACAGGAACTTGTTTCTAGGCTGTGTACCTTCAGCAGAGGGCCTGAGCCGTCTGAGGACTCCTTAGGCAGCAGAATGAACATGCTGAGCTCCTCACCCACATAGGGCAGCTCTAGGATCTGCAAATCATGGTCAGCAATGTAGTTGTAGGGAAGCTTCTTCCTCTGGTGCATCATCTGGACTGGTACGGTCTCATTCTGACACACAGGAAATCCAGGCGACCAGATCATGTTATCATAAAGCTTCTGATGGTGTTTACCTTAAACATTTTACAGTTTCCTGTATTCAGACTTTGTGTCCAGAATTTGTAACCTTCAGTTAAATTTCTACCTGTCTGATTTCAAAGGGCATCTCTTTGGTGTTTGCCTCTTTAAACGGGTTCCTCCAGTTGCCCTTGAAGTAGACAGCATTGACCAGAGCCAGTCTGGTATCTTTGTTGACTGTTCCTGGCTTCAGAAGGTCTTTTATCTTATCTGAAAGGAAATACAGAAACAACAATATTTCATTATAATCCACAGAGGATGCTAAAATGATTCCCTGCTGTTCAGGCTGTGGAAGATGCACATTCTCACTTTCTGTCTGCTGCTCGACCCAGCTGTTGATCGCTGCTCTGCACGCCTCTGGATCTCCGATGAAGTCAACAGTTATCGGGTCTGCCAGGTAGTTCCTATGTGTGACGTCAATGAAGTCCTGCAGAGAGCAGACATCAGTTTATTAATCCAGTCTTTGTAATGAAGAACTTTATGAAGAGAATCATTGATGTGGACACTCACTGGGAGGAAGTGGGCAATGTTTTCTCCATAAAGACGGTTGGCTAGTTTCAGGATGTAGGATGCAGATGGTGAGTTGATGTCAGCGTTCAGTTTCTGGAAGTTTGCATGGACGCCTTCACCTGAGCTGAATGAGAGGGCCTGTGTGGCATTGAAGACAAAGACTGAAAGGATGTGACACTGAGCCTGAGCGACCCTAATGTAACAATTTATGGTCCAAAGGCAGGAACTGGACAACTTTATTCTTTCAGCATCAGGTTTAATAATAACCCTTAACATACTGTCAGTCTCACTGAACATCATGCTCTCACTCACTACACTGTTTGTAGGTTTTATGGACTCTGATGCCATTTATAAACACAAATTGCTGATGTCAGACTGGGAACATCAGTGTTTTGGCCACATAAACAAACCTTTTCAAACACGTAACAAAACCCCAAAAGTTGAATTCTGTCCAATCATAAACCTACTGAAAAGAAAGTTTATAAGACAGCACTAGTCTCACAAGGTGTGAATTTTTTCTGAAAATATAAATATATATAAAAAGCAAAATAAAAAACAAAAATCAGAACAAAAAGCAGTCAGCCACATCTGACAAGACATTTAAAGTTTCACAGGCATGCTGGCTGATTAACTGATGGTGGTGCATGGAACAAGTGACAGTGAGCTGACCTGAGTAATCTGAGCTGCAGTGTCTCCTTTGGCTCCCTCGTAGACCGTGGCCAGGGCTGCGCCGATGCTCAGAGGAGAGACAAAGATGTTTCCAGCAGGGTTTGTCTGGCTCAGAGTGCGGAACAGCTCCAAGGCAAAGGCTGTGTTTGAGCTGCTGACGGCGGACATGGCTGATGTTGTTTTCCTGTAACATGCAAACAACAGTTTAAACTGCAACAACATTACATATCGGAAACAACAGAAGACTTTATATTAAAGCAATGAGGGGGAAAAAACAAAACACAACACACTTCAGGAAGTAACACCAGCACTGCTGGGAGAATATAGAAAATCACCCCAATCATCTGCCAGCTGTGCATTTATTTTAACAACCTGAGCTGTTTTCACAAAGCTGATTTCTGTGACCAAACTCAAAGATAAGAGAACGATAAGTGAAACTCGTAGACACATAAAACGAGGATGAGCACAGGAATGAGGAAAGCGTGTAAATAAGGTTGGTGGAATAAAGAAATGCGGTCCTACGGAAGACGATCAGGGCTTTAAAAACAAGAAGAAAAAAGTGGGGACTTTAATCTCAGAATTCTGTAAGAAAGCTCGTCCCCACTTCTTTCTGTTTCCAGTGGAATCCTCTTCTGGTGATGGCTTATTTTACAGAGAACAGCATGACTAGATCTCGTGTGTAAACCTGAACTCGATCGATCGCCTCTGACGGGAATGGCTGATGGGAATGTTTCAGAGAATGAAGTTCCTGTAATGCAGCTCATCGGTTATTCATTTAGTTCCTACGAGACATGGAGCCTGTTCTAAATAGCACATTTTACAGTCTGGCTCTAATCTCGGACTGTAAGTTGAACTCACAGAACAAAGTGCCTCCTCTCCGATCTGATTATTATTCTCCAAACCAACGGCCGCGGAAGGCTAAACATGGGGATACTGACGACATGCAACAACAACGCAGGAAATGCACTTCTGAGCTACTGTTCTCTTTATTCAACCATTATACTATTCAAACCACACATCAGTAGGGGAGACCGGGGATAGTTGTAACGTGGGTCAGTTGTAACACTTCCAGTTTCTCCAATCAGGGCTAAGTTTCAAATGATGTGACTCATCCTGTGCATGCCCAATTCAGTTCTGCTATCACATGTGAAAAATCAGCACATTTTGTCAAACACAGACAATTTAACATGAAAAAAAGTAATTTGTATGCCAAAAAGTAAGTTTTTCTACTTTATTTCAATGTTTAATAGCATTATCTGCTTTGCAGTTAAACTCATCAAACTTAAATTATGTTATTTGTATGTCTATGGGGATATATTCTGTGCAAGTCTTTAGAGCTAGTGTTTTAGCCGTTGGCTGTAATGTTAGCTAGTTCATGGCTATAGGAGTCTGGGTCAGTTGTAACAGCAACAGTCTGGGTCAGTTGTAACAGCAACAGTCTGGGTCAGTTGTAACAGCAACAGTCTGGGTCAGTTGTAACAATAATGCAGATGTTGCAACTTACCACACTATTACTTTAACTGATATTGAACAAGTTGGGGCAACGACATCAGCAGAGAGAGGTTCACTGGTCGCTTTTGTATATGCGGTTAATGCCATTGGCAACACAATTCCTCCACTGTTTGTGTTCCCACACATACATTATGCAGACCACTGTGTCAGAGATGGACCAGTAGGAAGTACTGGTAGTGGAAATAAATCAGGATGGATGCAAGAAACAGATTTCCTCATCTTTCTGAAGCACTCTGCAAACCACACCAAGGTAAGCCATGATAAAAAAAAAATAATGGGATTGCGATGCTGGTGAACAACTACATTTTTTCAGCTTCATTGTTATGTTTAAAATTGGTGCAAGAGTTGTAGGTTATAATGCCCACTGAGCCAATGAGGCCAAACTCAAGGAAGACCAACCAAAATTAATGAAATATTCAGTTGCAGGAAATTCCATAATTTGTCTTTTTTGGGGGGGTTGGAATATGTTCAAAAGCTAGATTTCTGCATTCTGACACACACACACACACACACACACTCTTTGTCAGTACCCTTATTTCATTGTGTTAGATTTCACCCCAGGATATGTTACAACTAACCCAGACTATGGGGTTAATTGTAACATTTCACTCTTTGTGTTTGAGGCCATACCTTGCAATGGGTAATTGTGCTGCAGAGAAAATAGCTGCACTATTTAATAGCCGACACATGTAAATACTTTGCATTACATTTTGAATCCACTACCTTAAACGAGCTCCAATTTACAGACAGAAATGTCAAAAATGTTACAACTATCCCCGGTCTCCCCTACATGGGACCCAATATAAAACAAATGCACAGACTCCACAAAGAAAGATGACTGGCACTCTCAAAGCTTTACACCAATTATTATGCCAAATTGCGATATCCACCCGCAGAATCAAACACACTGCGCATTCAGTTGCGGTCAACAGAAAGTTTTACCCCATGCTCACCATACCTCTCTGCTCATCAAACAGCAGGTGCGCTGAACAGGTGAGTGCAACAACATTTATTGCCCAATACACACCCATGAGTCACGCCCCACGACCGTGCACCAATGCAGTGTGTGCATTTTAAACCAACCCTCTTAACCCCAAAAAGGAAAAACTCACATAGGGGAGACCGGGGATAGTTGTAACATTTTTGACATTTCTGTCTGTAAATTGGAGCTCGTTTAAGGTGTGGTTTGCAAAGTGCTTCAGAAAGATGAGGAAATCTGTTTCTTGCATCCATCCTGATTTATTTCCACTACCAGTACTTCCTACTGGTCCATCTCTGACACAGTGGTCTGCATAATGTATGTGTGGGAACACAAACAGTGGAGGAATTGTGTTGCCAATGGCATTAACCACATATACAAAAGCGACCAGTGAACCTCTCTCTGCTGATGTCGTTTCCCCAACTTGTTCAATATCAGTTAAAGTAATAGTGTGGTAAGTTGCAACATCTGCATTATTGTTACAACTGACCCAGACTGTTGCTGTTACAACTGACCCAGACTCCTATAGCCATGAACTAGCTAACATTACAGCCAACGGCTAAAACACTAGCTCTAAAGACTTACACAGAATATATCCCCATAGACATACAAATAACATAATTTAAGTTTGATGAGTTTAACTGCAAAGCAGATAATGCTATTAGAAATTGAAATAAAGTAGAAAAACTTACTTTTTGGCATACAAATTACTTTTTTTCATGTTAAACTGTCTGTGTTTGACAAAATGTGCTGATTTTTCACATGTGATAGCAGAACTGAATTGGGCATGCACAGGATGAGTCACATCATTTGAAACTTAGCCCTGATTGGAGAAACTGGAAGTGTTACAACTGACCCACGTTACAACTATCCCCGGTCTCCCCTATTGCTCGTACAACATATGCACATACGTACATTCCTCTATAAAATACTCTTGTGTTCTGGCCGGAAATGTTTCCTCATTGCTAACTGCTGTTATTGTTTCTTCGTCTGTTACATCATCCAGGACCTGTATCTCATGATGCCCTCTTGTACCTCTGTTAGCCGGCTAACATCCTTCAAGGCTTTCCTGATTCTGGTATCCAGCTTTCTTCTTCTTCATGATGGGCATTCTTGATCTTCAGGGTGAGTTTGTTTTTCGAGCAATGAATATGTTAAATCTAAAAACAAAAAAACAAACACAAACAAAGAACAACACTAAAATAATTTTTTTTCTTCATTGCTGATAGGAAGCATATTGAAGTGATGGTTATTCTTAAAACTTTTAACTTTAACTGTTACAGATGAAAGTGTCATATATTAAAAAATAACTAAAATCATTCAATAACTGTAAAACAGCCAAAAGTTCTCCTTTCCATGAAAGAACAGCGGCACACACAGCTGCATACAGTGTGGGAGTGATGGAGGTTTTAGAGTGTCAGCAGATGGCGATAGAGAGCTTGTGAGAGGGCCCGGCCTCTCTGTGGAACCGTAATCTTTTTGGCCTCACAGTATTGTGTAGAAGTGAAACTTTTTGCAACCATAAGTAATGCTAACTGCTGCCCATTAAAAAGAATGCAGGTTTAAGGACATTGCAGTGCACTGGCTTTTCATTTCAGACCTCTGTATCCATGTCCATATTTTATCATGACTTAGTTCCAGCAAATACTTTATTGCCAGTTTGAGGTAATTAATGTGAGTCCGTTTCTTTCAACGGCAAAAACGACTTTACTTTTTTTTTTTTTTTTTTTTTTACATATTTGTGTCTCCCATGAGGAGTCAACTATTTAGTGCAGTGCCCATTGAAATTGATCATAAGACCAAAGTCATAATTTCCATTTTGTTGAGATGCCCTGCTCTCTCTATCAAAATTCCTCTCCTGATATTGCTGCACCTTTACCTCTCTCAGTGCACATGGATCTATTATCATATACAAACTGATTACCAGTTCTGTCTCTCCTTCATCTGCAGCTGATTCTTCTCATGTCAAGGCTGTATGTATAAAGCTTCTATCAGAATGTTAAAGTGGTGTGCTGTATGTTGCTGTCTACAGCCTGAGGAACATAAAAATAACAGCGGCTCCTTGTTGCTCATTTGGAATGCATAGTCCTTCCTGCTTGACTCATTGGAAAGTTTTCCAGTGTATTATCTAGACTGCACTGAGGATAATTACGGGGGAATAAACACAGAGGCGTTTGCCATTTTCTGGACTTGAACGCAGTCTGAGAGAGAGAAACTTTATTGACAGCCACTGATATATACACATGTACATCACTTGCCAAACACAATGCATGTTATAGGCTGTTTCCATTTTCCTTTATATACTCTGCATTCATTCAAACATTGAGCCTGTGTGTTGGCAATGCTATACAATTATGTGTTTTAATTGAGAGCATATTTGTTTTAAATGAATGTCAACACTGTCATCCCTAAGATGTGATTTTTTAGAGAAAAAAAAAGTTTGGAAATTCTCAGAGTTGTGTATTCTTGTGAACTTGCTTTATGTGGCCTTGGTGTTTCAGGTATTTTCATGCTCGGTTTACCCAAAGCAAATGCAATGGTCAGTCACTCTTTTAGCACCAATTAGTGATCAATTTAAATATGACTGCAATATTTTTCTAGCAAACCCGCACTCAACATAAGTCAGCTCAATACTGGCATCAATAGGCCAGTATGTTAACGAGCTCGCATTTTCAGCCTGGTCATTCCACAAGCTTCCCTTCATCCCACTCAGGTTGCGGCAGCTTCACGTTAATATAGAAGCATTTAGTGAAATGACTGCATTGTCTTACTGAGAGACTTCAACTCTCATGTGGGAAACTACAGTGAGACTTCCAGGGGCATGATTGGGAGGAACCGTCAGGGGCCGGCAGTCTTCCGTGGCCTACCTGCCCGTTGTGTCCATGTGCGCTGTTTTTGTTTGTGTCGTCGAAGCGACCTCTCAACCCAGAAGTGTTCCGGTGCTGGAGGTAGCTGCACCTGAGCTTCAGTCAATGCTGGATCATTGAGTTAACCCTCATCAGTATGGCCGTGATTGATAGTGTTTAGAACCTCGTGTCACGATGGGGTACGCTGGTGTGTTTATGGAGCGGACCTAAAATCAGACGAACAGTAACGAAAAGGGAATGGCTGCAATCACAGCATTGTAAGATGGTGAAAGATGTACCCTTAGGCCCCCTCCTCGATTCAGAGATGGTCTTTCCCTTTTCACCCAAATGGTCTCCTTGACTCCACGCTTAAACCAGCGTTCTTCCCTTTGCAGCCATTCCCCAACTGTCTGTGAATGGTACTCATGGCCATTGATCAGCGGTCCTTGATCAATGAGCTTTGATCAGTGGTTTTTGATCAATGTTCATGAGAATTTTCATACTAATGATCTAGAAACTGACCTCCCAGGCCATTGTTCATTCAGTGGTGCTAGTTTCAGTCATTATGCAAATGTACTGTTTATAAGATTGGGGAAACCTGCAGTCAGCTGAGACTGAGGAAGTCACTTGAAAGAGCGATGAAATGTTTCTCCCACTGAAAACGCTACGTTCAGATGAACAGAATCAACTTTTTGGGATTTACTTACCTGGATGATTGAGCGTGCATCAAGACGTTCCTTTTGATTTGGTTTAATAATATGCTGCAGCAGAGAGAGCACTCTGGTTAAACGCCAAAGGCAGCGCACAAGGCAGCGCCCGTCTGAAGATGGGCGCTGCCTTGTGCGCTGCCTTGTATGCAAAGTGACAAAACATACAGACAAAGACATTCCACAACACTTACACATTGCCACATCACATGGGCCTATACCTTTAGCTTATCCTCCCTGAGAGAGTTATGACCTTGTTTTTTACTTAACCGTCACCTAAAGATTAACTTCCTGAAGCCTCCTCCTTCCATGAGTAAAGGAGAAGGAGTTCCACTATCTGTCTAATCCCCACAACGCCTGGATGTCTCTAACTTACTCACAATGACCTAACTGTGTTTGTGTAATAAAGCATAAAACACATATGTGATGCTATCATATATGTATATAACTACATGACACAAAAAGTGATATTACTATTACTAAAGTGAAACATTTGATCATAATAAAATAAAGAAATTTGTATCACACCCACCTCCTCAGTCATGGTGGTTATCATGATTGCCACTGAAATAGTTTATCAGCATTCGGGTTTTTAGGTTTTTCATTTCAAAATTATGTCAATGTGTGTTGTGCAATTTCAGATTTCTGCTGAGGGGGCTCAGGGACTTATTTGCTGGACCTAGATGCCCGAGGCTCTTTCATAACCACGACACTGCTTCAGCGACAGGCAGGATTCATATGTTTGCATCATCCTTGCACACTACTGTGTCACTGTTTCCTGATAGGGAGGTACATTTAGCATTGCTTTCATATCCTCCTGAGAACCAGCTTATTCATTTATTTCCTGTGCAATGGACATTTGTTTTTAGTCTGTCTTTTGACTCATTTGAGATATCTTACTATGTCCTGATCTACTAAATAGAAGCCATCCTGGGCTTCCCATTGATATCTGATGTGTTTGGGTGGGTGACAAAAAAAAGTTCAATGGAAAGATTCTTTTGTACTCGGTTCTGAGGATGATATATCCACATGAGTCATTGTATGGAAGTTCATTCAATCCACCATATTGAGCCTTTTATATTAAAATCCATTGTGTAATCTCTCCTGCTGATTTTCTGCAAAGTGTAACTTCATAAGTCTATACAGGTTTTGCTTTGTGTAGCCACATGTGGAGTTTCTGTGCATGTTAATGATTAAATGCTGCACATCTTTCTTTGCTCACTGTCCATTAAATGTTGTCTGCGTCACCTGCTTGGCTGTCTGAATCCCACATGTCACATGTATTCAGTCTTGGCTGTCACTGTCACTTGTTACTGTCGTTACTGCAGTCCAATCATCTTCTTGCCTGCCTTCTCTGAACCATCAGCCTTTGTGCCGCATGGTTTAAATCTGTGCTCTCCATCATTTTCATGGATTGTATTTGCAGGGCTTCTCCTTCATCTACATAATCTGGACTGGACAGGTGACTAATGATGTCATGTATATCTGTAGTGTGTGCTACAGCCCTGCAGGCCTGAGCACCATTTGAGAAATGTTGATACTGAACAGCGTAAGCAGTGGAGTTAATCAGATATCAGTAAAGTCTGTGATGCTCTGTGTTTAATGTATAACCCCAATTTCAAAAAATGTTGACATACTATGTAAAATGTAAAAAAAAAAAGTCTGCAATGATTTTCCCACATTTTATTCTCCGCAAAACACAGAAAACACATCAGATGTGTAAACTGAGAAAAACTGATAATTTTGAGTAACGAGCATCATGACTGTCTCAAAAAAGTTGGTACAAAGCGTTTGCCACTGTGTAGCATTCCCTCGTCTTTTAACAATTCTGTAAACATGTGAAAAAAGCAGCTGCTAGATGCTTTTTGTGATATTGTTACTGCTCATTTTTCATTGTGGCTGTAATACCTGCAGTATGCAATTTAGCGTCATCATGGTGTAACATAAAAGGCCTTCTCTGACAAATATGCTGCTGTAATAACTGCTGCTTCTGTCTACTGAGGAGATGAGAATCTGCCAAAGAACAGGATGGACTTGGTCTTATTGTGTCTGATGAAGAAGAGGAAGGGGTGATCTGCTGTGAAGTGTGTGTCCGGTATATAACAACAAGCGCTGATCATAGCACCTGTGGCTGCAGCGGCCTCTGTGCCCTCCTCGTTCACCTCCACAAAGGCCTTGTGGGCCACCGTAGACAGGAAGAGCGCCCCTTCACCGTTCATGCCAGACAGGTCAGCCCTTCCTGCACAGAACACGTTCTTCATACCCAGTTTAGCCAGAGGATCATTCAGCTCGTAGTCTTCCTCCAGCTTGAACTTTGGCAGGTGAAGGACAACCTCTGAATGGGTGCTCATGTTTTTCCTGTCGGTCCATTCATTCAGCCTCTCCTGTGTTAGCTCCTTCTCCAGCTGGAATACAGTTAATACATTTTGTCATATTTCTTTTGCTCATATTTAAATTCATTTTATACACGAAATCAGAAGCGGTCTGTTAAATGATCAAATTTAATGAAGTAAGTAAGCATGTTTCTAGGCTGTGTACCTTCAGCAGAGGGCCTGAGCCGTCTGAGGACTCCTTAGGCAGCAGAATGAACATGCTGAGCTCCTCACCCACATAGGGCAGCTCCAGGATCTGCAAATCATGGTCAGCAATGTAGTTGTAGGGAAGCTTCTTCCTCTGGTGCATCATCTGGACTGGTACGGTCTCATTCTGACACACAGGAAATCCAGGCGACCAGATCATGTTATCATAAAGCTTCTGATGGTGTTTACCTTAAACATTTTACAGTTTCCTGTATTCAGACTTTGAGTCCAGATTTTGTAACCTTCAGTTAAATTTCTACCTGTTTGATTTTAAAGGGCATCTCTTTGGTGTTTGCCTCTTTAAACGGGTTCTTCCAGTTGCCCTTGAAGTAGACAGCATTGACCAGAGCCAGTCTGGTATCTTTGTTGACTGTTCCTGGCTTCAGAAGATCTTTTATCTTATCTGACAGGAAATACAGAAACAACAATATTTCATTATAATCCACAGAGGATGCTAAAATGATTCCCTGCTGTTCAGGCTGTGGAAGATGCACATTCTCACTTTCTGTCTGCTGCTCGACCCAGCTGTTGATCTCTGCTCTGCACGCCTCTGGAGCTCCGATGAAGTCCACAGTCTTCAGGTCTGCCTGGTAGTACTTCTGTGTGGCTTCAAGGAAGTCCTGCAGAGAGCAGACATCTGTTTATTAATCCAGTCTTTGTAATGAAGAACTTTATGAAGAGAATCATTGATGTGGACACTCACTGGGAGGAAGTGGGCAATGTTTTCTCCATAAAGACGGTTGGCTAGTTTCAGGATGTAGGATCCAGATGGTGAGTTGATGTCAGCGTTCAGTTTCTGGAAGTCTGCATGGACGCCTTCACCTGAGCTGAATGAGAGGGCCTGTGTGGCATTGAAGACAAAGACTGAAAGGATGTGACACTGAGCCTGAGCGACCCTAATGTAACAATTTATGGTCCAAAGGTAGAAACTGGACAACTTTATTCTTTCAGCATCAGGTTTAATAATGGTAAATGGCCTGTATTTATATAGCGCTTTACTAGTCCCTAAGGACCCCAAAGCGCTTTACATATCCAGTCATCCACCCATTCACGCACACATTCACACACTGGTGATGGCAAGCTACATTGTAGCCACAGCCACCCTGGGGCGCACTGACAGACACTGGCGCCACCGGGCCCTCTGACCACCACCAGTAGGCAACGGGTGAAGTGTCTTGCCCAAGGACACAACAACCAAGACTGTCCAAGCCGGGGCTCGAACCGGCAACCTTCCGATTACAAGGCGAACTCCCAACTCTTGAGCCACGATCGCCCCGTAATAACCTTTAACATACTGTCAGTCTCACTGAACATCATGCTCTCAGTAACTATACTGCTTGTGCGTTTTATGGACTTTCATGCCATTTATATAACATTCTAGCTTCATATGTTATTTACATGATGGTATATTGTTAGAACAATGAATTTTTGACGTTATAACGTGATATAGTTCGATTTTTCTTTTGCCTGGGTGGCAGCTCAACGCTTCCGTAACTGCTTTTAAAATACAACGAGGGCTTGAAGTTGCAATCATGCTGGCTGATCAACTGACAGCGCGGTGCAACTAACAAGTGACAGTGAGCTGACCTGAGCCATCTGAGCTGCAGTGTCTCCTTTAGCTCCCAGGTAGACCATGGCCAGGGCTGAGCTGATGCTCAGAGGAGAGACAAAGATGTTTCCAGCAGGGTTTGTCTGGCTCAGAGTGCGGAACAGCTCCAAGGCAAAGGCTGTGTTTGAGCTGCTGACGGCGGACATGGCTGATGGTGTTTTCCTGTAACATGCAAACAACCGTTTAAGCTGCTACAGCATTACCTACTGGAAACACAACAGAAGACTTTATATTAAAGCAACGAGAAAAAGTGACTTTTTCAGGAGAGCGCATACAGACAGAAACCACCGCCCAACTCACGGAAGCTAAGACACCGGACACGGCGCAGCCCGTTTCAGAAACTTGTCAACAGCGACTCGTTTATCTGAACTACAAGCTACTTTATTCCCACACACATAAAACGAAGACAAATCCAGCAGAATACCCGATTTACAGGGTGAGATATTAGTCTAACTGCAGTTCTTTGCTGGGTGTAAATAAAGTTGGAGGATTGAAGAAGGACGATCCTACGGAAGAGGAAAGGGCTTCGGAGCGTGATGTCACGAGAGGGGGCGTGGCCAAGTTTTGGTTTGCAGGTAAACAGAAACAAATGATCCCTGTTGTCTTTGCTTAATGATTGGATTTGGTCCTGACAATCCACATTGCTGGAATCGTATCTTTCAACATGTGTGTGGGTCGATTTGAATGATCCAGATGTAAGTGCAGCCACTCAGCCTCTACTGCAGATGTGTCACAAATTAATCTTGTAGTAAACTATGGCACTTGGCCACAGGTGGCAGTAGTGGACTGACCTCCATTTGAGACTGCTCCAGCTGCTATGTGATAGTCAGTAGATCTGCTACAAATTGCAGATCATATGGAAGTTTTGGAAATAAATCATGAATATTCCTTGCTTAGCATTAAAAGTAAACATTTCTAGCTCTCCCCCACACTCAAAAACAGATGCCAAACCTACTGACACACCTGAGTCACTCACTTTCTTAAATCCACTCACTCTCACTGGCTCTGTTTATTACTAAACTTGTGTCTCCCATGAGGAGTCAACTATTTAGTGCAGTGCCCATTGAAATTGATCATAAGATCAAAGTCATAATTTCCATTTTGTTGAGATGCCCTGCTCTCTGTATCAAAATTCCTCTCCTGATATTGCTGCACCTTTACCTCTCTCAGTGCACATGGATCTATTGTTATATACAAACTGATTACCAGTTCTGTCTCTCCTTTATCTGCAGCTGATTCTTCTCATGTCAAGGCTGTATGTATAAAGCTTCTATCAGAATGTTAAAGTGGTGTGCTGTATGTTGCTGTCTACAGCCTGAGGAACATAAAAATAACAGTGGCTCCACGCTGCTCTCCAACTGTCATTGGCATTATATGCATCTGATCTCAGACTCTATGTTATGGTTCTGGGTCATTTTGAACCAGCGTTCTCAGTTTTCTTGCATTTTTGTATTATATTAAGTTTATTATTTTAAGGATTTATTCTATGGTTCCTAGATTGTTCTGTTTAGTTTATTAGACTCCCCCTTGTGTCTTTGCCCTCTGTATGTCTTCCTTTATTTAATTGTGAGTTCTTGTGCTTTGTTTCCTCTCCCTGTTTTGTTCCATCATGTTTCCCCTGCCTGGCATGTCTGTGCTCTCCCTCATGTTCTCTCTCCCCCTCCAGTCTCTGTCTCGGTGTACTTCCTGTTTTACTTTGATAGTCTCCCGTCAGTGTACATCACGGTGTTTACTCCTGCCCTGTCCCGTTATGGTTATTCGTTGTTAGCTGCCCATTCCATAGATACTAATGCACCATCATACCATCAGAGCTGCAGACTCTTGATAATAAGTTGGAGTTTCCTCTTCAGTCTGAAGGACACAGTATCTATGTTCTCTAAATCTGCTAGAACTTGTGCTTTTATACAAGTACCATCTATTTTATTTAAAAAACAATGTAATGAAAAGAGTTCGTAATTAGCAAAACGTCACAATACAAAATTCCATTTACTTTATTTCAAAGATTTATTTTAATTTGAATTGCAACATCATTTTCCTCTGCTGCTTCTGTCTACTCAGGAGATGAGAATCTGCCAAAGAACAGGATGGACTTGGTCTTGTTGTGTCTGATGAAGAAGAGGAAGGGGTGATCTGCTCTGAAGTGTGTGTCCGGTATATAACAAAGTAGCATGATCATAGCACCTGTGGCTGCAGCGGCCTCTGTGCCCTCCTCGTTCACCTCCACAAAGGCCTTGTGGGCCATCGTAGACAGGAAGAGCGCCCCTTCACCGTTCATGCCAGACAGGTCAGCGCTTCCTGCACAGAACACGTTCTTCATACCCAGTTTAGCCAGAGGATCATTCAGCTCGTAGTCTTCCTCCAGCTTGAACTTTGGCAGGTGAAGGACAACTTCTGAATCAACATCCATGTTTTTCCTGTCGGTCCATTCATTCAGCCTCTCCTGTGTTAGCTCCTTCTCCAGCTGGAACACAGTTAATACATTTTGTCATATTTCTTTTGCTCATATTTAAATTCATTTTATCCACGAAATCAGAAGCGGTCTGTTAAATGATCAAATTTAAGTAAACTGAAGTGAAGCAGAAGAGTTTTTGTGTCTTTTCTTTACAGGAAGTTGTTTCTAGGCTGTGTACCTTCAGCAGAGGGCCTGAGCCGTCTGAGGACTCCTTAGGCAGCAGAATGAACATGCTGAGCTCCTCACCCACATAGGGCAGCTCCAGGATCTGCAAATCATGGTCAGCAATGTAGTTGTAGGGAAGCTTCTTCCTCTGGTGCATCATCTGGACTGGTACGGTCTCATTCTGACACACAGGAAATCCAGGCGACCAGATCATGTTATCATAAAGCTTCTGATGGTGTTTACCTTAAACATTTTACAGTTTCCTGTATTCAGACTTTGAGTCCAGATTTTGTAACCTTCAGTTAAATTTCTACCTGTTTGATTTTAAAGGGCATCTCTTTGGTGTTTGCCTCTTTAAACGGGTTCTTCCAGTTGCCCTTGAAGTAGACAGCATTGACCAGAGCCAGTCTGGTATCTGCGTCGACTGTTCCTGGCTTCAGAAGGTCTTTTATCTTATCTGAAAGGAAATACAGAAACAACAATATTTCATTATAATCCACAGAGGATGCTAAAATGATTCCCTGCTGTTCAGGCTGTGGAAGATGCACATTCTCACTTTCTGTCTGCTGCTCGACCCAGCTGTTGATCTCTGCTCTGCACGCCTCTGGAGCTCCGATGAAGTCGACAGTCTTCAGGTCTGCCTGGTAGTACTTCTGTGTGGCTTCAAGGAAGTCCTGCAGAGAGCAGACATCTGTTTATTAATCCAGTCTTTGTAATGAAGAACTTTATGAAGAGAATCATTGATGTGGACACTCACTGAGAGGAAGTGGGCAGTGTTTTCTCCATAAAGACGGTTGGCTAGTTTCAGGATGTAGGATCCAGATGGTGAGTTGATGTCAGCGTTCAGTTTCTGGAAGTCTGCATGGACGCCTTCACCTGAGCTGAATGAGAGGGCCTGTGTGGCATTGAAGACAAAGACTGAAAGGATGTGACACTGAGCCTGAGCGACCCTAATGTAACAATTTATGGTCCAAAGGTAGAAACTGGACAACTTTATTCTTTCAGCATCAGGTTTAATAATGGTAAATGGTCTGTATTTATATAGCGCTTTACTAGTCCCTAAGGACCCCAAAGCGCTTTACATATCCAGTCATCCACCCATTCACGCACACATTCACACACTGGTGATGGCAAGCTACATTGTAGCCACAGCCACCCTGGGGCGCACTGACAGACACTGGCGCCACCGGGCCCTCTGACCACCACCAGTAGGCAACGGGTGAAGTGTCTTGCCCAAGGACACAACAACCAAGACTGTCCAAGCCGGGGCTCGAACCGGCAACCTTCCGATTACAAGGCGAACTCCCAACTCTTGAGCCACGATCGCCCCGTAATAACCTTTAACATACTGTCAGTCTCACTGAACATCATGCTCTCAGTAACTATACTGCTTGTGCGTTTTATGGACTTTCATGCCATTTATATAACATTCTAGCTTCATATGTTATTTACATGATGGTATATTGTTAGAACAATGAATTTTTGACGTTATAACGTGATATAGTTCGATTTTTCTTTTGCCTGGGTGGCAGCTCAACGCTTCCGTAACTGCTTTTAAAATACAACGAGGGCTTGAAGTTGCAATCATGCTGGCTGATCAACTGACAGCGCGGTGCAACTAACAAGTGACAGTGAGCTGACCTGAGCCATCTGAGCTGCAGTGTCTCCTTTAGCTCCCAGGTAGACCATGGCCAGGGCTGAGCTGATGCTCAGAGGAGAGACAAAGATGTTCCCGACAGAGTTTGCCTGGCTCAGAGTGCGGAACAGCTCCAAGGCAAAGGCTGTGTTTGAGCTGCTGACGGCGGACATGGCTGATGTTGTTTTCCTGCAAACAACCGTTTAAACTGCTACAGCATTACATACTGAAAACATAACAAGAGACTTAAAGCAATGAGAAAAAACCTTACCGGAAGTAACACCAGCACTGCTGGAGAATAAAGAAAATCAAAGGATTCCTATCAGAGTTATCTGTACACCAGTCAGCTTTGCATTTTTTAACAGCCTGAGCTGTTATCACATTAGCTGGTGTCTATGACTCAACCATACTTGACTCGCTGTGTGCGAAAAAAGTCAAAGCAAAATGACAAGACAAAGAAAAGTAAAAATACACTCACACATAAAACAAGGAAAAATCCAGAGGACTACCTGATTTACAAGAGCACAGAACTGTGGTGAGACAGGAGACTGACTGTAGTCCTTCTCTCTGTATAAATAAGGTTGGTGGAAGGAACAAGGGCGGTCCAGTCTTACTGGTTATGGCTCATTTTCCAGAGAACATCATTACTAAATCTCATGGGAAAATCTGAACTGAGAATGCTCAACTCTGATGGGAAATAAAATCCCAGACTGTAAGTTGATGAATCAGAGTGTTCTCTATAATGTGAATCATTATTTCTGACATATGTATGTGTCATCTGGGGAAGAAGGACTTTTCTTACCTAGCTGTTGCATGCCCAGTGCTGCAGCGGCCTCTGTGCCCTCCTCGTTCACCTCCACAAAGGCCTTGTGGGCCATCGTAGACAGGAAGAGCCCCCCTTCACCGTTCATGCCAGACACGTCAGTGCTTCCTGCACAGAACACGTCCTTCATACCCAGTTTAGCCAGAGGATCATTCAGCTCATAGTCTTCCTCCAGCTTGAGCTTTGGCAGGTGAACAAGAACTTCTGAATGAACTTCCATGTTTTTCCTGTCGGTCCATTCATTCAGCCTCTCCTGTGTTAGCTCCTTCTCCAGCTGGAACACAGTTAATACATTTTGTCATATTACTTTCGCTCATATTTAAATTCATTTTATACATGAAATCAGGAGCGGTCTGTTAAATTCTTAAGTGATCAAATTCAATAAAGTAAACTGAAGTGAAGCAGAAGAGTTTTTGTGTCTTTTCTTTACAGGAAGTTGTTTCTAGGCTGTGTACCTTCAGCAGAGGGTCTGAGCCGTCTGAGGACTCCTTAGGCAGCAGAATGAACATGCTGAGCTCCTCACCCACATAGGGCAGCTCCAGGATCTGCAAATCATGGTCAGCAATGTAGTTGTAGGGAAGCTTCTTCCTCTGGTGCATCATCTGGACTGGTACGGTCTCATTCTGACACACAGGAAATCCAGGCGACCAGATCATGTTATCATAAAGCTTCTGATGGTGTTTACCTTAAACATTTGACACAGTTTCCTGTATTCAGACTTTGTGTCCAGATCTTGTATCCTTCAGTTAAATTTCTACCTGTTTGATTTTAAAGGGCATCTCTTTGGTGTTTGCCCCTTTAAACGGGTTTTTCCAGTTGCCCTTGAAGTAGACAGCATTGACCAGAGCCAGTCTAGTATCTGCGTTGACTGTTCCTGGCTTCAGAAGGTCTTTTATCTTATCTGACAGGAAATACAGAAACACAACAATATTTCATTATAATCCACAGAGGATGCTAAAATGATTCCCTGCTGTTCAGGCTGTGGAAGATGCACAGTCTCACTTTCTGTCTGCTGCTCGACCCAGCTGTTGATCTCTGCTCTGCAAGCCTCTGGAGCTCCGATGAAGTCCACAGTCTTCAGGTCTGCCTGGTAGTACTTCTGTGTGGCTTCAAGGAAGTCCTGCAGCCCTGCTGCGTGCAGCGGGGCTAGGGGAGGGTCTGTGCTGATGGACGTGGGTTACTGACCTGGTAGCCTGTCTGCCCCTGGGTGGGTCCGGGATGGGCGTGGGGGTCTGGGGGCGCTCCGTCTCTGGGCCGGGGCCCTGGCCGGGCCTCGGGGCCTTGGGTCCTGGTTTGTGTTGCCGGGGTTGTGGGCGGGTGGGTGCATGGGGGCCCATCCCTGGCGCAGGGTGCCGCCGGTGTGTCGAGCCGCCTGTGGGGCTCTTTAACCGGTGGGGGAGATTGTCAAACCTTGCAGGAGCTTTCCTCCCCTCAGGAACTCTCTGCAGGAGGGGGAGATACAGGAGAGGTGGAGGAAGATCTCAGCCTGCGCGTCTATTGTCTCATGTAGTCTGGAAGACGAGTGGATGGTGGGGTGGGTGCAGTTTTCTCTGTGGTGGGGTTGGGTGGACTGTCCCGGGCTCTGTGGGGCCGGGGGGCGCTGCTGCGCTGGGCCCCGGTCTGGATGGGCCTGGGCCCCCTTTCCCTGGCGGGTCGCGGAGTATGGGAGTGCCTACTGGGGTCAGTGGGGGAGCTGACCCCAGGGAGGGGTCACCTGCCCCTCCCTTCCTTTCCTCCCCATCTCCAGCTGCCTCCCTCTTCCCGCTCCACCACAACCACCCACACATGCAGGGCCTTGGAGTAGGGGTATGTCACCAGGGTGCAGAGGAGGCTACCCCCCCCCCCCCCCCCCCTCCCCTCTGTCCCCTTCTGGCTGCCTCTGCCTCAATTTTATTCCACAACTTAGACATTCACATTACTCACACTCTCATTACGCATACATATAGGATCTTGGGGGTGGGCACGATACACGGAATCCAAGTTACCATCAGGGTGTACACCCCACCCCTGGCATCGTTGCCCACCTCTCAATTTTAAATACACGTAGACATTGAGGGCTAGCAGGAGGGACTATGCGCTTACCTGCTGCTCTCTGGCAGGTAGCTCCATGCCCTCCTGGGTTTTAATTGCACCTTAGAACACACATGCATCAACACTACAATGAGCGGGTGGAGGGAGGTTTGGAGTCTTTTCTCACCCCCGTTCTCTGCGGCCTGCTGGGGGGCTAGGAGGAGTTGGCCGTCCGGCTGCGGTCTGGGGTGTGGGGCCTCCCTGCTGCTGCGGAGTCGGGGCGGTCTGCCTCTCCCCACCGCCGGGAAAAGGGTAACACCACCTGGGTCTGGGTGCGGTTCCCCCCTCCAGGGGCAAGAGTACCTAGACCCGGTTTGTAGAGTACGCTTGGGGAGTGTGATTGTGTGTACAGCGTCTCTTTATGTCTGTCTCCACGTCGGTTGAGTGTGAAGTGCACATGAGAGCATGAGGGTGGGAATGGATGTTTGTGTCTGTGTGTGCCTGTATGTCTGTGTCTATATGTCAGGTTGGGTATCAGACGCCACCTCTCTGGGGACATCTCGGGCCCTCCAAGGTTTGGAGGCCTATCTCCACCCACCACCACTTCCCCTGCCGGTGGCGGACTCTCTCAGGTGTTGGTGCGTTGGTGGTTCTTTGTATCTGGGGGCGTCCGGGTACACACCGGCTCACTCCTTGGCGGCCACTTATTGGGGCTCGCTCGGGCCACTTCGGAGGTGGGGTGCCCCCGGCCTCTCGGCCTGGGGCTCGGTCACTCAGGCACAGCTGGCTGCCGGCGGAGTTCACGGGCGCGTCACTGCAACTCCCCCTGGCTTCTGCTCCGCGCCTGCTGAGTGAGCCCTCATCTGGGACTCTCCTCAGCTCTTACTGGGACAGTGGCACGGCTGCCCCTCTGTTGGTCTTCCTTGGTCTCTTGTGTTCTGGGGGCCTCTGGATGTCTGGAGTTTTGATCTCCTCCATACCTGCTTCATACCATAGAGGACAGGGCTGTGGCTCCCCTCACTCCCTAGCAGATCATTACATGGAGAAACCTTTGGAATACAAGCATGCTGATCCACACAGGTATGCACACAGGTGTACACACGGGTATTCACAGACGCGGACTACAGCTTTCTTGGCTGCTGCCTCAAAGCACAATGTGCGCTGTCTATCTTGCGTGCTGCACAATATCGTTTATTATTTAGTAACTAAATAATATCTACGGCTAGCTAGTTTATTGTGATGGTGCTTTTTTTTTTCTTATTATGTTGCTCTTTGTTGTTTGCTGTCTCCTCTGTTTTTTTCTCCATACAGGTGACCCAGGAGTTTTTTTTTTGTTTGTTTGGTTTTTTTTTTTCTCTCTCTTCCCCCCCTTCTCACCGTCTCTTCTCCCCTTTGGTTTTCTTTCTTTCTCTCCCTCTCTTTCTTTCATTCTTTCTCCCTGTCCTATCCCCCAGTCATGTCTGTCCCGTTTGTAACTGAAAATAAAATAAATTCATAATTATAATAAAGGTCAATCAAATGGACCAATATGGCAAGGCCATGATGATCCACTTGGTAAAATAAATCCGCTTGGCATCTTTCTTGGCCTCAAGACAACAATTCTGATGGCTATAGATCCAAACGGGACACAAAAAAAAAAAAAAAAAAAAAAAAGGAAGTCCTGCAGAGAGCAGACATCTGTTTATTAATCCAGTCTTTGTAATGAAGAACTTTATGAAGAGAATCATTGATGTGGACACTCACTGGGAGGAAGTGGGCAGTGTTTTCTCCATAAAGACGGTTGGCTAGTTTCAGGATGTAGGATGCAGATGGTGAGTTGATGTCAGCGTTCAGTTTCTGGCAGTCTGCATGGACGCCTTCACCTGAGCTGAATGAGAGGGCCTGTGTGGCATTGAAGACAAAGACTGAAAGGATGTGACACTGAGCCTGAGCGACCCTAATGTAACAATTTATGGTCCAAAGGTAGAAACTGGACAACTTTAATTTTTCAGAAAAAAAGAAAAGTAAGAACCCCCCCCCCCCCAAAAAAAACCCCCCAAAAGACCTTGTCCTGTAAGTTATATTCCCTTTGGAAGGTTTACTGTATGATAAGGGTATGATGGTTTTGTACATGTTAAGGTTATGCCTCAGTACTTAGTACCAAATAATCCTACCAACATGGAAAAAATTGTTCATGCATTTGTGTCATCACGTTTAGATTATTGTAATTCCCTGTTTACCAGCTTGGACAAATCATCTCTTTCTCACCTCCAAACTATACAAAATGCAGCGGCCAGGCTACTAACATCTTCTAGCAAGCGTGCTCACATTACTCCTATTTTATATTCCTTACATTGGCTCCCAATTGATTTTAGAATACACTTTAAAATTCTTGTTTTAACACTAAATGCACTAAACGGCCAGGACCCAGATCATTTATCCAAGCTTCTCATAAAATATACTGCTGCTGCTTGTCTCTGCTCACAGACTCAGAGTTTGTTGGTTGTTACCCGTACACGACTGAAGACCAAAGGGGACAGATGCTTTCAGTCTGTGGCACCAAGGCTGTGGAACAGTTTACCACCACAACTACGTTTGGTTGACTCTGTGGAATCCTTTAAAAAGCAGTTAAAAACTTTTCTTTTTAAACAAGCCTTCTGTTGATCAACACTTTTTAAATTTTCATTTACTATTAATCTTTTATATTGTGTATATTGTCTATTTTGTTACTTAACTTTCTGTTTATTTTAATCTTTGTGTACAGCGCTTTGTCTATGAAAATAATAATAATAATAATAATCACACGGCATACCACCAAACAAAAATGACAAAAAAAGGATACTGACAATTTTTCCCCGCGCACCAGGTATAGAAGAATTAGCTCAGTTTGTCCCCAGTATAACTTTTTTGTTGTTTTTTTCTGACCACTACTCATGCTAGGGCCTTCATCCAGGTGAGAAATTTCTCCAGGGCCCAGGTCAGATTGACTACTTTTTCTTTTCTGTTGCTATTGCACACGCTGTATCGTCTAACAGCATGACCATTATGTCATTTCTTCTTCGTTTTCTTAGGCAGTTGGCAACTAATTTAATTAGAGCAGGTAGTTGTACTGCCTGCTAGTGGAAGACAACGTAATTGTTCTGCAAGTTACTCACGCCGGTCGCAGGAACCAGATAATCTTCAACGTAACACTTGATCATCTCTCACGGCACTATGCGCCGGCACAGTGGTTGGGAAACACTGGTCTACAGTGACCCCTTGTGGACACTGAGATATTGCGGTGATGAGTAGATGTGATTGTGACTCTACTAATTATGATATTGCCTGTTTCTGTTTTCAGAAAATCATGCTCATAAGTCACACCTACTGTATATTCCATAACAATAAGTTCAAGTATGGCTGCACCAAATTTGGATTGAGCCCGGAAAGATCTCTGATGTAAACAATTCTTCTGTGGAACTTAGTTAAAGACAGTTAACCCAACTCCTGCGGTCTTTTCTGAAAGAAGACTTAGTCCAGACTTGTATACCCAGACTTCATGTATTTCTGTATGTATTAATGCATATAGTCTATAGTGTGGATGGGTCCTTATTCTGGTTACAATCTTAAATAATGGTTTGTTTTCAACACACTAACAATACACTAACATGGGATGAACATGTGGAAGATCTACTTCTTTTGCTACTAAAGCCAGTTTGATATATGTTATTTGCACATCCATAGAGTTAAGGTTCAGAACCACTGCATGTTTTGCAGTGGTTCTTACAGAAAAGCTGCAAGTGTAAAGCATTTGCTTGGCACTGGCAATATATCAGGGTTTAGCACCAAAACATCTTAGTTAACCAAAATAAAAATAGAAACGAGACTTTTGAAATAAAATCTTAAATTAACTGAAATGACATTAGTAATGGGAAACTAACTACATTTTTTTAAAGGAAATATCCTTTAAAAACTGTTACTACAACTTGCCTATTGAGGCTTTGATGGAAGTGTTTATTGAGTGTACAAATAAAATAATATTAGAAGAAGGGAACAAACTTTATCTTAATTCTAAGAAATGTCCTCAGCTTGAATCAGTTAAGTAGAAGATGAATAAAATAAAATATGGGAAAAAAATACCTTTGTTTTTATGCTGCCTACATTGTAGAGTGTGACTTTGTCCCATTCCCTACTCAGAGACAAAGTGGGATGCAGAAAGATGAGGGAACCCTAAAATCGGTCACAGTGGCTCAATGTGGGGAAAAGAATCACAACTCATAACAATTTCTATTGTGAGTTTTAGATTTTCTTAACGTACAGGCTGTGATCAGCTGATCTGAGCTACTACTGCTCTGAGGTTTACTGCTCTTTGTGAATTTACACAATTCAACAAGATGTTAGCAGAAGTTGTCCTGATGGATTCCACCCTCTGCACTGGCAGTACACTGTTTATGTTGTCTTTATACTAGACCAGAGGTGGGGACCTCCGGGCTTCAAGGGCAGGTCTCCTGCAGGTTTTAGATGTCACCCGGGGTCAGCACACCTGAATCAAATGATTAGTTCATTACCTCTGGAGAACTTCAAGACATGTTGAGGAGAGGGCTGGGTTTCAATTATCGATTTATCGATTAAAATCAATTTTAGCTTGAATAATGGATATTAATTCATTAAATATGAATCGATTTTTAAATATAAATATATTTTGCCAGAAATGCCAGAATCTCAGGTTAAATCTTTCATTTCAACAACCACCAAACAGCTGAAACAGCAAATGAGAGCAAATAAACGGATTCCACACAAAGACGTAAACACCAAGCACAGACCCGACGCATCAGAAACTGAGATGTCGGCTTTCTCACCCAACAACACGTACACGGACACGCCGTCAGGGCTGAAAGCCGATGGCTCACAGATTCTGAAGCTGCAGGTTTTGTCACTCTGACCAAAATTCACTGAACCAGCAGCAAAATAAGATCAAAACTGCGCTTCACATTTGATAAACATCGTCATTAATTCCCTCTTACTTTTGCTGTTTTTCTTCCACCACGATAAACTTCACACTTCCTGCACAGCTCTGTCTCTCAGTACTTCAAGAACAGTTTCCCATCTCAAATGTCTGTTTTCCGATTATTTGTTTGCTTGTTACGCTGTCCCCCCCCCACAAATGACCTCCGACAAGTAAGCCTCATTTCCGCTGTTCAATACCGCAGAAATGTGTTTTATCCTCGGTTACTTTGACACAAAGGCATCTGCTGTGATGCTCACACCTCTGATGAAGTCTCGCAAGTCTCAGTACTGATAAATTTCTCTGAATCGGGGATTAAATCAGGACCTTGTGAATCGGAGAGATTTTAAATCAGCTGTCAGACTGTACAATCAGAACTGCTCCCAACAAACATAGATGTTTACATCAGTGCAGTAACTTGTACTATTTTATCAACCGATTCACACTATAACCAGGGTTTGCCTCTTATCTGTATTTAATTTTATTGAATTTAATAACGGTACAGTACTCTGTTTTTGGTAACCATTGTCCTTGATATAAATATGTAAAAATTGTGTATGTTTCTGTTCTGTGGCTTGTGTGCTGTTTGTTTGTATATGTGTCTTTCTTGCTGCTGTTACACCCAAATTTTCCCTTGTTGGACAATTAAAGGATTCTTCTTCAGTTACTAAATTCAAGCATCATCAGCTGAGCTTCAAATTCAGGCGATCGTGGCTCAAGAGTTGGGAGTTTGCCTTGTAATCGGAAGGTTGCCGGTTCGAGCCCCGGCTTGGACAGTCTCAGTTGTTGTGTCCTTGGGCAAGACACTTCACTGGCGCCTACTGGTGGCGCCAGTGTCCGGCAGCCTCGCCTCTGTCAGTGTGCCCCAGGATGGCTGTGGCTACAATGTAGCTTGCCATCACCAATGGGTGGATGACTGGATATGTAAAGCGCTTTGGGGTCCTTAGGGACTAGTAAAGTGCTATACATTCATCTCTGTTATACTCTGCTCCACAGCCACTGTGCACTAGTCAGACATGTTTATCCTGCACTAAACTGCAGAGCATTGTAATGTAATGCAGTCTTTAAATAACACAGTTCGTCTACCTCATTTTGATTAGCAGCATGTTTCACAATGTCATCAAAACAAAACAAAACAGCTAGCTGTTTCTTTTCTCCCTCTGTGAAATTCAGCAGCTTGACCTTTAGCTGCAACACACTGTGAGACTTATGCTTGCTCCTTTCCAGTATTGCTAGTGTCAAGGGATTTTTGTTTTTATATAATTTGACCAGCTTCATGAAATGTGCTTTTTCTGTTTACTAAGCAATCTACATGTCTATGTGACTTTTCACCTAAATACTTTTGTGATGAACTTATTCAGCTACTAAACCACTTCCTGTTTTTAAAGATTTTTAGAAATCCCCTGTCAGCTAGCTAGATGGTGAACCACAACTTATGGAGATCTGCATTCATGCCACAGTTGTAGCCAATTAAATAAATAAAAACATAAATAAACAAAAAACACTGACCCATTGACCTCTGGCAAATAGCTTGTTTCCCACAAGCTTTTGAAACACGTTTAACTAAATACCAAAAGGTGAATTTTATTCATTCATAAACTTACTGAGGGTGAGAGATTATGCAGTTTATCTATAGACAGCAGCAATGTGTGTTTTTTATAGAGACAAAAAAACAGAAATGTTTTTTTTTTCTATATGGAAAAACACAGACGGCCACATCTGACAAGACGTTTTGTGAAAACAGGTCAGACTGGCTGCTTTTAAAATGCAACGAGGTCTTGAAGTTGCACAGGCATCATGCTAGGAGATCAACTGATGGCGTGGTGCCTGTGCAGTGAGCTGACCTGAGCCATCTGAGCTGCAGTGTCTCCTTTAGCTCCCAGGTAGCCCTGGCCATGGTCCATCCTTGCTCAGAGGGGAAACAAGGATGTTTCCAGCAGGGTCTGTCTGGTTCAGAGTGCCGAACAGCTCCAAGACAAAGGCTGTGTTTGAGCTGCTGACGGCGGACATGGCTGATGGTGTTTTCCTGTAACATGCAAACAACCGTTTAAACTGCTACATCATTACATACCGGAAACACAACAAGAGACTTTAGATTAAAGCATAGAGAAAAAGTGACTTTTTTAGGAGAGCGCATACAGACAGAAACAACCGGAGCTGCCCCACCCACTGAACCTAAGACACCGGACACGGTGCAGCCCGTTTCAGAAACTTGTCAGCAACGACTCTCTGCTCACTTATATGAGACTACAAGCTACTAAAACGAAGACAAATCCAGCGGACTACCTCATTTAAATGTTGAGACACGAGTCTAACTGCAGTCCCTTGTTAGATAGCCAAATCAGCCCAGTACCACTCTGAAGAGCTGCATGATGAAGGTGTGCGACGTCTTGTGTCCAGACAAAACGCAGATTTTGGCAAATGTGAGCCTGATTTAAGAACACAGTTGTGTGAAAGAAGCAAAAACTTCATTGCATACTCTCTTGCTGTGGATGAAAGTACAGACATGATGGACATTGCACAGCTGACCATCTTCATCCGTGGAGTGTAAATATTAGAAACTAAATCGATGCACGGGACAACGACAGGAAAATACTTTTTTTTTTTTTTGAAACGTATGTCAAAGTGTAACCGACATGAAACTGCCCTGGGACAACAGATCGAGCTGGTGTTGTGCAGGATGTAGGATCTAGTAAAGATGCAGGAGGAGAACTGTACCGGTGAGTTAACAGCATATCACTGCATCACACACCAGGAAACGCTGTGTGGTACAGTCCTAAAAATGATGGAGCATGTAATGATCACCGTAACGCAAACCGTAAATTTTATCTGGGCTAAAAGTTTAAATCACCTTCAATTTCAGTCTTTTATGTGGGAAATAGATTCAGAGTTTGCCGACATTCCTTATCATACTGAGGTCTGTTGGCTGAGTTGGGGAAAAGCTCTCAATAGAGTTTTTGAGCTCAGCAAGGAAATCTGTCAGTTCATGGACATGGCATGTATGATGCGGTGAAGGCATTTCAAGTGAAACTGTCACAAATGCACCAGTGCAAGCTGCCTCACTTTCCCTGTTGCCAAGTAATGTTGAACCAAGTCAGCGGACTTTGCTCCGTCTACATGCGGCTCCAACCTTGTGTATGCTTTCATTTATTTTTTCTGTGGTTTTTGGCAGCATGTTCATATTTCTAATTTGCATAATTGTGACAGGATATATTTTTATGGAGAGCAAAATATTTAAAGTTAAAGTTTATTTTTTTAAGTTTATTTATTCTGGAATAATATTCCTGTTTGTTTTTATTCATATTTATGTTAAAAAACAACAACATTGTTTTAGTGTGTTTAAAAAATGTTTATCTTGTTTGGCCTGCAACATAAAGTGTGCCTTGAGTTTTGGCCCCCTATGCAATTGAGTTTGACACCCCTGTTTTAAACCTGGGTGTCTGTCTGCTGAATCCAAGTTAGAAGCTGGAGAGGAGGAGCCTGGAAGCAGGAGGCTCTGCCCCCGATTCTACTTTTAAATATCCTAGGAACCCAGTGGCGGTCCTAGCCTGTTTGGTGCCCTGGGCGAACTCTCCCTCTGGCGCCCCCCCCCCCCCCCGCCACACACACACACAGACAAAACATATTAAGGATTGTACATTAACATAAAGCTGTTGTACACACACACACACATATGAAGAGAGAGAGAGTATGCCTAGTATGCAAACGGCTACCAAACAGCCATCATAATTCGTCATACAATGAGAACAGGACAAATCAACAATTGACAATTGACTAATTAATATTAAAATCTGTAACATAATGTATTGTTTGGAGTTTAGTCTGTTACTGTTACTATTTTTATCATTTCTTCTTGCAGCAAATGTAACACACATAATTTCCTTAGGGATTAATAAAGTATTCTGATTGTTTCAGGATGACCTGCCATTATCCAATGACACATCTGCTTACCTGTATCTTTTGCTCGTTTCTCTTCCTCTTCTTTTCTCTTTTTTCTAAACTGAGCACCTGATGGCTTTGAACTTTTCTTGTCCATCTTCCATTGGTTTTAATTTTGTACTCCAGTATGAACACCCATCCCTCAATCCATGGATCACCACAACATGTCCTAACACACCTAAACCTTAGTTCACAGATTCACTTTGTCTAGGGTGCATTTCTGAAATTTCACACAACCCAGGATTCAAATCATGGGCTTGGATTTACAACATTATAAATGAAATACGCTCTATTTGGAAGCAGCAGGGCCCCCTCCCCTTTTGACGGGTTGTGTGTGAGACTTTAAATCATCAAACTGTAAATTTTAAATTGTTATTGATCCCTTTACCCCGAGTCCTAAAGTGTATATTTATTTTCTTACTCTTATTATATATATTGTTTGTTTACTTGCACTGCTGTAACTGGAGCCTCGTCGTCTCGTCTCTCTATATATTGCTCTGTATGTAGCGGAGATGACAATAAAGTTTACTTTGACCGAGGGCTCTCGCGCTCACTTTCTAAGTCTGTATCATAATGTCTGCTGTTTTCGTGTTTGTTGGTTTGTTTTTATTTTGTTTTATTTTGCGAGTTGGTTTTTAGATGCTGCTCCAGCCGGTCAGAGAATCCCCCGCCGCCCCGCCCTCTCCTCTCTGCGCCGCAAGCAGCAGGCGCACCTCGCAGACGAAGGGCTCCCTTACTCCCAGGAAATGGGCGATAGAAAACCGATCGGTGGCTATGCCATTCCCAGTATGCGCTGGCTGACGTCGGGGCAGCATGAGTACGAGCATTCTTTTTTTTTTTTTTTGCCGATGCCCGTGATGCCGCCCCCACCACGATGCCGCCCCGAGCAACCGCCCGTGTCGCCCGTATCAAAAACCGCTACTCTAGGAACCACAAGTAAGCCTGCAGTCTGGAAGTGAAGTGCTCTACTGTGAGGTCTTGAGATAAGATTGCCACTACCAGCCTCAGAAACCAATAAACCTTATATGTCACTGCAACATTATCCCATTAGTCTTTAGCCCTGGAGATACTTTGCTATAAGATTCAGAATACAAAGCGCAATGACTGCTTTATATGTGATGGAAGGTTTGAAACCAAGATCCAAAAGGCCAGAGGGAGTTGGCTTGTTGGCAGCTTGTTATTAAGAGTAGCAAAAACAAATGGGCTTTTAGGGACAAAAATGGGTGACTAGAAAGTCATAAGGTTTATGATTTTCAGCAGAAATGCTGTGAGCAACAAAAATATGAAAAAGGTTTTCTGGTCTAAGGGACAACACAGACAATTCTGTTCACTTTACAAGTAGTTTTAATCCCATACTGATCTTTAGTGTATTATATAGTATTCTTGTAGTAAAAAAAGTAAAACAAGAGCCAGACTTGTGACTTGTTTGAGAAGCAGAGTGCATCAGTGTTTTTATAAATAAAGAACTGTGTGCAACTGAGAAGCTGTGTCGATGCAATCTGTGCCACAATACCATTCTGTTCAAAATAAACTAATAAAAGACTGGACCGATTAAAAGCCTTAATTTCTACATTCATTTCTACAGCCACTGTTTCCAATATTAACCCCCCCCCCCCCCCCCCCACAAAAACCCAACGTAATTAAGAATGACTTAATGTAAAATAATCAAACTTTATTCACGAATAAAGCAAAATACAATTTCTTAATTAAGTCAACATCACAAAATAAAGGCTTCATTTATACTGTTTTTAAGATGTTTTATTTTAATTTGAACCATCCTTTTCCTCTACTGAGGAGATGAGAATCTGCCAAAGAACAGGATGGACTTGGTCTTATTGTGTCTGATAAAGAAGAGGAAGGGGTGATCTGCTCTGAAGTGTTCCTCCCTCAACATGCAGAATGCTACCATTCCAGCTGTGGCTGCAGCGGCCTCTGTGCCCTCCTCGTTCACCTCCACAAAGGCCTTGTGGGCCACCGTAGACAGGAAGAGCCCCCCTTCACCGTTCATGACAGACAGGTCAGCGCTTCCTGCACAGAACACGTTCTTCATACCCAGTTTAGCCAGAGGATCATTCAGCTCGTAGTCTTCCTCCAGCTTGAACTTTGGCAGGTGAACGACAACTTCTGAATCAACATCCATGTTTTTCCTGTCGGTCCATTCATTCAGCCTCTCCTGTGTTAGCTCCTTCTCCAGCTGGAACACAGTTAATACATTTTATGGCATCTTTGTTGTTTAATTTTAACATTGTAAACATCACCTGAGAGCTACTCTATAGTCATAAAACTTTGATAATAAAGCAAAACGCTGACTTTTCTTTATAGGTATTTATTACTAAGTTCTTTACCTTCAGCAGAGGGTCTGAGCCGTCTGAGGACTCTGCAGGCAGAAGAACAAACATGCTGAGCTCCTCATTCACGTAGGGCAACTCCAGGATCTGCAGACCATGGTCATGAATGTAGTTGTAGGGAAGCTTCTTCATCTGGTACATCATCTGGACTGGTACGGTCTCATTCTGACAAACAGCAAACACAAGAAATCCATCTTACTTGAGTTAAATTGCTTTCTCTGTTTAAACTGTATGTCCCCATACTTAAAACAGGATTACATTTAATTTTTACCTGTTTGACTTTAAAGGGCATCTCTTTGGTGTTTGCCTCATCAAATGGGTTCCTCCAGTTGCCCTTGAAGTAGATAGCATTGACCAGAGCCAGTCTGGTATTTGAGCGTACTGTTCCTGGCTTCAGAAGGTCTTTTATCTTATCTGAAAGGAAATACAGAAACACAACAATATTTCATTATAATCCACAGAGGATGCTAAAATGATTCCCTGCTGTTCAGGCTGTGGAAGATGCACATTCTCACTTTCTGTCTGCTGCTCGACCCAGCTGTTGATCTCTGCTCTGCACGCCTCTGGAGCTCCGATGAAGTCCACAGTCTTCAGGTCTGCCTGGTAGTACTTCTGTGTGGCTTCAAGGAAGTCCTGCAGAGAGCAGACATCTGTTTATTAATCCAGTCTTTGTAATGAAGAACTTTATGAAGAGAATCATTGATGTGGACACTCACTGGGAGGAAGTGGGCAGTGTTTTCTCCATAAAGACGGTTGGCTAGTTTCAGGATGTAGGATGCAGACGGTGAGTTGATGTCAGCGTTCAGTTTCTGGAAGTCTGCATGGACGCCTTCACCTGAGCTGAATGAGAGGGCCTGTGTGGCATTGAAGACAAAGACTGAAAGGATGTGACACTGAGCCTGAGCGACCCTAATGTAACAATTTATGGTCCAAAGGTAGAAACTGGACAACTTTATTCTTTCAGCATCAGGTTTAATAATAAGCCTTATTGTGAAACTGTTATATGCTGTTAATATATTTAATATTTATTTTTCATGTCTATAGGAGGCTATTATGATGTGTTATGCTAGACTTTATTATTCATGTGCTTGACCACTGTCCCAGTTTCCAAAAATTCTTATTGCAGCTAAATTTTTGTGGTTTAGCTGCAGGGGAGGGGTGGAGCAGTGGGTTCAGGATGTGGTGTCAGGAGAGGCTGACTCACACACCTGACCATCATCAAATCATGTCTCTCCTTTTAAGGATGTTGCTGGGACCGGAGTAGGAAGCCATGTGGAGTGCTGAAAGGAGAAGGCATCTGAAAAGCTGCGTGAACGAAGTAGGTAAAAAAAAAACCCATGTCAAAAAAACACCTATAAACGTTCAACACCTTTGCCGGGGCAGGCCCGGGAAATGGCCTAGCTTGCAGCTATGCAGCGGGAGAATGCTTCAGTGTTTCACCGCCAGTTGGAACAGCTGTAGGACCAGTCGAGCATCTGAATATAGTCGAGCATCAGGTCGCTCGGGCTGGCTATTTGCCGACACATCTGCCGCTCCCAGCTGTGTCCCACTACCATACGGGAAAGGGAGATGGCCCCCATGCCTTCCTGGAGGTCTTTTGGGCCACAGCGGAAGCGTCCCATTGGCTGGAGGAGTTCTTCACCACCATGGCCCACCGCCACGGAGCTGCGAGAGGCATTAACCTGCTTGCCTCTGCTTTTTCTCCACAGGTCCTGGTGGCTACACACCCTCTCCTTGATCTGAGAGGGGTATACAGCGTACCAGTAAGGTGTCAAGGGGGTATACACCAGGCCTTGGTGGACATGGGCTGCACGCAGACCCTGGTTCACCAAACACTGATTCGAACCAGGGAATTGTTGGAGGCAGAGTGGGTGGAGCTTAGCTGTGTGCATGGGGACATACATGAACATCCCATAGTGCAGCTGCAAATTAAATACAAGGGCAAAACACATAGAGTAAAGGCTGGAGTTAACCCACAGCTGACACATCCCTTAATTCTGGGGACAGATTGGCCGGGGTATAATAACCTGCAGCGTCTGTGCTGCGCTAAGTGGTGATGCGGGGTCGTGTGGCGCTGCCGGCTTGAGTTATTCACTCCTGGAAGAGTTTCTGCCGGAGCAGTCTTGGAAGGACACCCTGCGCTCAGCCTTCAACCAAGTGATAAAAATTAACGTTCACATGGTGCACCTTGAAAAAACATTTTATTTAACCAAAATAAAAACAGAAACAAGACTTTTGAAAGAAGAATGAGAAAACTGGGATACAGAAAGATGAGGGAACCCTAAAATCGGTCACATTAGCTCAGCGTGGGGGAAAGAATCTCAACTCGCAATAATTTCTATTGTGAGTTTTAGATTTTCTTAATGTACGAGCTGTGATCAGCTGATCTGGGCTCCTGTTGCTCTGAGGTTTACTGCTCGTTGTGGATTTACACAACCAAATTCAACAACATGTCAGCAGAAGTTGTGCTGGCTGACTTCCATCCTCTACACTGGCAGTACACTGTTTATGTTGTCTTTATACTAGACAGTAAAAAACTGGAATGAAGGAGGAATTCAGTTAATGCTGTACTGCAATCTAACCTGTTTATCCTGCACTAAACTGCAGAGCATTGTAATGTAGTCTTTAAATAACACAGGTCGTCTACCTCAGTTTGATTAGCAGCACAATATCATCAAAACAAAACAGCTAGCTCTCTTTCTGTTCTCCCTCTGTGAAATTCAGCAGCTGGACCTTTAGGTAACAACACACTGTGAGACAAACTCCACACAAACAGTTTGTGTGCTTGCTGATATTTATTGAGCTGATAGAAACCTTGCCTTTAAGACTACCTGCCACTCAAAAAACATCACTCCCTTTATGCTTGCTCCTTTCCAGTATTGCTAGCTAGATGGTGAAGTACCACAACCACAACTTATGCAGATCTGCTCTCATTCCACAGTTATGGCCAAATAAATAAATAAAAACATAGATAAACAAAAAACACTGACCCATTTTACCCTCTCAGGCTCAAATTAAGTTTTTGTTGCTAATGCACAAAAGAATACCTGCAGTGGTATTTCTGAGTAAAAAAAACCCTCATAAAATATGTATGTGGGGTAATCAGATTGTTAGCTTTTAACTGTTGCAAATCTGCAACGCCTGCCTTGAGAGGGTTAACCACTGAGTAAGGCACTTTTGAAGCTTCTATCTATTTTAATGCGACATCAGAATCAGAATACTTTATTAATCCCAAAGGAAATTATGGGTTACAGCAGGCAGCACGCTAATGGCCCTTGGTGATTGACGTACACAAATATGTACATCAATCTTTCAAGATTTGTATCCATGTACTCCATTCTATTCGGGGAGTACTTCAATGCAGAAAGAGTCTCTAAAAATAACCCATGATTTGTTTGTGCTGTTGTTACACACATTAGTCTTATCTGGAAGTTAATCATCTTCTTTGCAGTTTTTTTTTTAAATTGAGGTTTCTAATCCAAATTGTGAAACTGATACTAATATCATTCATTCATTAGCCTGCTGCCTGTCACACTGGAGATTAAACTGTATTAGATGAAACTCTCCCAGTATAAAAGTCATTATTCTATGTAAAGGACAAGCGAGGATTTATAACTATGGATTAAAGCTGTCAAAACCAAACTGTTTTTTTAAACTGAAATTAATGTTCACCTGCTAGTTTTTCTTTTACAGTGTTCTGTTTTTTAAGCAAACAATAGATATCTTGTTGAGAGGCGTTTATTGAGGTCAAAGTCCAGATGCTGTTTCAGTGCCTCTCCCAGGACACACCTTTCAGTTTATGGTTAGGCGGGTATTTGGGCCAATACTGATAGACTAAGTGCAAAAGTCACAAGATATATATATATATATATATATATATATATATATATATATATATATATATATATATATATATATATATATATATATATATATATATATATATTTATTTATTTATTTTTTTTAACTCTCATAATGTATCACTACTTTATTTAGGACTACTAAAAGTTGTGCAAAAATGCAGTGCAGGGAACAAGTGACAGTGAGCTGACCTGAGCCATCTGAGCTGCAGTGTCTCCTTTAGCTCCCAGGTAGACCATGGCCAGGGCTGAGCTGATGCTCAGAGGAGAGATAAAGATGTTCCCGGCAGAGTTTGCCTGGCTCAGAGTGCGGAACAGCTCCAAGGCAAAGACTGTGTTTGAGCTGCTGATGGCGGACATGGCTGACGACGTACGGTTTTCCTGTAAAGTGCAACAAAACTAAAAATAAATAATGCACTATACGCATTTTGTCATGTAACACAATCCGCAATGCATATGAACCTTTACATTTTAAACACCCTAAACCGTCACTACAGAAACATAGAGCAAATTCAAAAAGCAGCTGAATGTAAAACGCGGGATAAAAGTATAAGGCAAGTTACCGGGATTTAAACCGTCACACGTCAACTTTAGCAGGCGTAAATACGCATCTCAAATACAGCTCGTCGCTCGATGTGCGTTGTTACGAAAGCAGAAGTTGTTTTTACATTACCGGATGTTCCTGCGGCTGAAGTACGGTTTGCTCGCACAAAAACAGGGAAAGTGAAAGCAAAACGTAAAGGAAGGCAAAATGTCCCCAAAATATCCTAGAAACGGTGAGGGGATCCGCAGGCTGACCGCTGCTCATTTATACAGAGCGCACAGCGTGGTGTGACAGGACAGGCTTCAGTGTGGGTGGGTGGAACGCGTGAATGGGCGATAAGTCACTGACGGTGACAAAACACGGTATTATACTGAGGAAGAAACAAAAATGCAGTTGGACAGAGCTGTGGACGTGTTTGTACAACCTGTAGAACACCACACTGTGCTGTCGGCACCACACAAAACTCCCATCCAGTTTTTTCACGTGTGTTTATTTAATATATGGGTTTTTTTTTATACTGTTCAAAGATTACGTGGTGAGCTTACCAAGACAAAACCCCACCGATCTACCTGAGTGGCAACTAGCGTAACACTTGCTGACAAAGCAGAGTTCACTTTTTTTAATGTAAATCTGTGTAATGTCTTCAAACTATAGTCTAAACCAGAATCAGGCAAACAAACACTCCAATCAGGCCCATTGGACGAAGTTTCTGTTTTTCTTTCTATTATAGAAATTACTGCGTGATTATTGCAACTATAGGTAAAAGAAGAAAAAACTCACAGGGCAGTCTGGACAATGAGCTACCAGAACTTTTTCTGCAGTTTTACACATTTATTTCTTACAATTTAAAACCAACGAATCATGCAGATTTCTTTCATTTAGTGCTGCAGCATTTCTCTGTCAAGTACAAAACAACATACAGATTTAATTGCACCTTTTTCTTATATTAGGATATCGCCAGGATTAAATGTGGAAATAAACTTCTGTACAGTAACAGAAAGGACACTTTTACTGGTCTGGCCCACTAAGATCAAAGTGGGCTGTATATGGCCAACGATGTAAAAAGAGTCTGACACCCCTGGTTTAGTCTTATATACACTGCGAGGTAGATTTTCAGCTTGGTGGAGAATACAATGTTATTTCACAATATTTTAGTATCAGAATTATCCTTGAAAATCTCCATCTGCATCATAGAAACACTGGGAATCAGACAGGACGCAATAACCAGTCTTTTGTCCCGATTGGGGAAAAACATTCATGCTTAATGAAGCTTAATTTCAACTAGCTAATATGGGAAGAATGTGAGTAGGACCCATGGCTCTTACCACTATCCAGGATATTTCACAATATCTTTTCCTTATCTTTTTTCACTTGTACGCTTACATCATTCAGGCTAAGCAATCACGAGCTGGTGGTCATAAAGTCAGGCTTACCCATTCCAGTTATGAGCACATTCATGTGAGAGGGAAGGTGTTACTAATCACAAATATGGACTAGGTGAACTGGCAGCACAAGAGAGTATTTTATAAAATAAGGGCAAACTATAATGCTACAGCCAAAACAAGTCATTTACTAATCTGGAGGTTGATGCTCCAATCTGTGGCTGTTCCAGTCTGTGTACCAAAGTATCCTTGGGAAAGATATTGAACCTTGAGTTACTCTTGATGTGTTAATCAGTGTGTAAATGTGTGGGAATGTAAGATAGAAAGCACATTAAAATGAAATACAAGTATAAATTTGTAGCTTAAACCAGTAAGTGTGGGTACTTGTAAATTATATTCAATGACAACAAGTAAAAGGTTAAGTTTCCCTGTTTTACTGTTATATTACTATCAAGACATGTAGAATGATGAAATAGCTTTAAATTGCTTGTGGCCAGAAGAAGAAGGAGAAATCTAAATATATTTCTTAATTATGCTCATTTCATTGAGAATGAAAAAGAGTTTAAACAACCTCCACGAACTTTAAACCTTTATCCTGTTCACACCCTGATGTCAGAGGGGCTTTCTGGGAATGGTGACAATATTTCCCAGAGAAGTGATGAATCAGTAGTACTTTTGTGGGATTGCCATTATCTTTATCGTAGGTATAAAAAATAAATAAAGACATGTTAAAGAAAACGTTCATGGTACAGCTAGCTGCGGATTAAGTAGACCTTTAAATGAGTATTTTAATTGGTATCTATCCAGAATGGGTGTGGTTGGTCTGCTGGAAAGTGAATCATGTTTTAACGTGTCTTAACTTTGAGTTTGCACAATTTGGTAGTGTGGTCAATTCTGTATTGTACTGTGAATACACAGGAACAATAACTCCTATGGATGGAAGAATCTTCAGCTTTCAGGCCCCTCTTCTATGGAACCAGCTCCCAGTTTGAATTCAGAAGACAGACACCTCTCTCTTTAAGATTTGCCTTAAAACTTGCCATTTTGACAAAGCTCATTCACCTCTTTTCACTCCCTATCATTAGGCATTTTGAATCGCTGGCTCTCCTACACATTGTGTCCAATGTCCTATCTTCCTCCCCTCGCTCCCAACTGGTCAGACCAGATGGCTGCACCCTCTGAGCCTGGTCCTGCCGCAGGTTTCTTCCTGTTAAATGGGAGTTTTTCCCTCCCACTGTTGCAAGTACTTGATCAAAGGGGCTTGTGTGATTGTTGGGGATTTCTCTGTATTATTGTAGGGTCGTTACCTTGCAATATAAAGTGCTTTGAGGCAACTACCAATGTAATTGACCTTTAGTAACCTTTGCTGATGATGTGGTTATTTTACTTTCTCTGGTGTGCAGATTCAGTAGTGGACGGTACATTCAGTACATTAACTGCATTTACTATATTTAAATAACGTCCTGTAATCACTAATTACAGTCCAAATATGTGGTATACAGCATATAAGTAAAGATTCATTAAGTACATAGTACTACTTACTCAGATGTGAAAACTACCACTCTTTTTTAGTGTAAATATTTATTTAAGTTTGGTTTTCAGGATTCCAGATAGAGGGGGTTTGAAGTTGCAAAGCGTTAAATGTGAAGTTTACCTCACAAAAAACGTGCCTTTCTGAAAGCTGTCTGTGTGTACTGTATTGACTCCAGTGAAACTAAATGAAGCTCTTACTTTTGTCTTTATGTCACAGTACAACTTTTTGTATCACCTGCAATGGCTAATTATTATTATTTTTAATAAACAGTATGCGTAGGCAGGTAGGATGGAGCAGAGGTCACACAGGTGTGGCTGTGTGATTCACTGTGTAGAGTGACTTACACAAAGGCTCACTGTATGCTAAAGCTTTGTTAGCCACAGACACATGATAAACCAGAGGTGTGGACTCGAGTCACATGACTTGGACTCGAGTCAGACTCGAGTCATTAATTTTATGACTTTAGACTTGACTTGAAAAAATGTTGTAAGACTTGTGACTTGACTTGGACTTTTACACCAATGACCTGGGACTTGAATTGGACTTGAACCGGTTTACTTGAAAAGACTTGATATTTCACCCCAAATATAAAATGTAACATGCATATTATATAGAGATTGAAAATGTGATGTCATTCTGGGGTAGAACCACAAAGGATTCTGGGAACTCGTGGCAAGAGGTACTAGCGCACGCAGGCTTTTAATTGAAATCAGTTATACAGCGATAAAAAGAAACACAAAAAATGGCAAGAAGCTGTTGTATTATTAACTGCAATAGCCGGTCACATGACAGCCACGGGAAGCCGACAGGTAGAGAAATCGGTTGTTATCGGATTACGTCGTTGAAGAGAAATTGTTCGAGCCATGTTTCCGAAGTAACAAAGAGGCGACGGATGGCCTGGATCGCAGCCATTCAAAGACCAAATATAACGTCCCAGAACACTCCAGCTCACAGGTTAGTCTGCTCCAAGCATTTACACAAAGGTCAGTCTGCTGTAGTAGTTAATGCGTCATTTTCATAACATAATTGGTGATATAGGTTACAAGCAAGTCTGGCGCTGAACAGAAATTGTCGCGCTATGCTCCTTTATTTATTGTGCATAAATAGTGAATTGTCCTGACACAATATTGTGTTTCGCTTCTGTTATTATGGTGCATTGACAAAAACATACTTTTATTCACAGGATAAAACAGTTGTTTTGTATCACTAATTGCCCAGTACGATTACAGCATACAGTATTATTGTCACTGCTACATTTCTGTAACGCGTACCAGAAATTATTTCCACTACTAATTAATTACCGTTGAGCTCAAAGGTTATATTAATAAACGGTTAATGAATGTGTGTTTATGATGACGATTTGTGAGACTGGTAAACTTATGATATGTACGATGGTCTTTCGTTCTACACGGTGCATTTCAAGGTCCTGCACCCATCCGTCGGTAAACTGTACCTGGGCTTGTTGCAGTGACCTGAAGTTACTAAACTTCATGAGTGTGTGCACTCACTCCAAGAACCGTATGATTATAAATATGCATATAAATATGCTACGATGAGATAGCTGACTTCATCTAACTAGCAAATGTTGTCCAGGCTACGTTGGTGATGCAGTTTTTTTTAATGTGTATGATATTTTTGTCATGCGATTTTAAAGCTGGTCCTACAACCGCATCCAAGAATAACATGCAGCTTATCTCAGAACTGTCGGTGAAAATTATTCTTGGAGCTAGGTTTAATTGAGCTGCATTTTAAAGAGGTGCAATTTCACAATTTGTGTATATTTTCTAAGTTCACTATTTTGTCATGTGTTGAGAAAAACACAGATTTAAAAATTACATGGTCTAATATTTACATTTAGCATATAACTGCAACATTCTTTTTTCGTTTTTTTTTAAAGACTCGAAAGGACTTGAAATTCAAAATTTCAGACTTGTGACTTTACTTGGACTTTTACACCAGTGACTTGAGACTCGACTGTGACTTGCCTGACATTACTTGAGACTTGACTTGAGACTTGAGGATAAAGACTTGAGACTTACTTGAGACTTGCAAAACAATGACTTGGTCCCACCTCTGTGATAAACCTCCCTGATTAATGACAGCTGTTAGACTCCAAGTCTCTCTGTTATGTTACCATTTCTCTTGTAACTCTCCTTCCACTGCATTGTTTAACTATCAATTCAAAAGCTGGTCTTTAACAGAAATTCTAATGGGTTTTTTTTTTTGCTTTTTTTTAAATCAGTTTTTTTCTTTTCGTTTACGAAAAAATACAGATTTTGGCTGAAACAGTTCTTGAGCTATTGCAGGTAAATAGGGGAGGCAGGGATAGCTCAGTAGGTAGAGTGGTGGCCCCATGGTCGGGAATTCGAACGGTTCAATGAAATGCCACCCTGAGCAAGGTACCATCCATACACATTGCTGGGCGCTAGATTGGTGGCTGCCCACTGCTTCACTGAGTGAATGGATTAAATGCAGGGAGGAATTTCCCCACAGGGATCAATAAAGTATTCATCATTATCAAATCAAGGATAAAGTAAAGACATCTACAAAATATCCCCAACATTTGATCTCAATTTGCTGTTCTTTAAATAAAACTTGATGTAATACACCCCCATACAATGTTTTAAAAGGACAATAAAGTACACAGAGATAGGAGATGAATGCATTACCAAAGTGTGGGATTTTGAGCAAGGTCTTGGCCCGTAACGTCATATGCAGAGGGTTTGCATGTCAAGTGAAGGCTGTGTGCAGGCAGGAATGGTGGATCTAAAGTGCAGACTCACGGCAGGCAAAGATGCACTCAAAAACAGCTTTATTGCTAGACACAAAAACGAACTAAACTGAAACTACAAATAAACTAAACAGGCTTGGCAGACAGAGCACACAGTACAGAACAAGGGAGATCACAACACAGACCACGAAAAACACAGGGTTTAAATACACAGAAGGAGCAATCAGGGAATGGGAGACAGGAGAGAAATAAAGCTGGGACAAATCAGGGCTAACGAGACAAGGGAAGCAAAACCCGACACATTAACATAGGACACAGACTACCAAAATAAAACAGGACGACAGGCACAGACGTACAGACTTGATACTAAACAGAGGGATGAACCATGGGACAGGAGAAACAGCACAGAGTAGTAACACGGATACTGGTAAGGCACATTGACTGAAACTAGAAAAACAAAAATAACCTCAAAAGAACTAAAACCATGAATAACAATGATTTAAAATTATAATTAAACACAAAGCACTGGGTCAGCAACCCAGGGCCCCCAATATTGCAGCCCATTCTGTTTTAGGCACAGGTGTCGAATCCAGGCCTCCAGGGCCGGTGTCCTGCCGGTTTTAGATGTGTCCTTGATCCAAGAAAGCTGATTTAAATGGCTAAATTACCTCCTCAACGGCTGTGTCCCAATTCAGGGTCTGCACGCTTGAAGTACGCGCACTACGCGTACTACGTACGGTGCGTACTATAAGTACGAGAAGTGCGGAAGTGAGAGGCTTGTGAAATGGGACGGTCTAGTCTTTGTCGCGCTGTTCAGGTTGCCTAGCAACCACGATACTAACCACGAGAAACGTTTCATACAGCTTTGTTTGACATAAATGAAGGAGAAAAAAATGGTTTTTTTGGTCATTAATTTTTGTCATGACATCACTTTGATTAGTTGAGTATCTGAGGCTGAGACCACGGGACTGTAAAACATGATTGTTGGGCTTTATTTCTGTGCTGAACAGTCATTTAAGATTCGTTAGTAAATAACAATTAGCTAATGTTGTTCATGAGACTAAAATCATCTCAATGTGGTAATGTAAATATAATATGGCCAATATTATAGTATTGTCAGATTATTATGAGATATATCTATCTATCCATATCTCTCTCTCTCTCTCTCTCTCTCTCTCTATATATATATATATATATATATATATATATATATATATATATATATATATGTATATATATATATATACATATATATATATATTCTTCTCGCTTCTTTCCCTGCGGGCGGTTTATCCTTCAAGCTCGGGTCCTCTACCAGAGGCCTGGGAGCTTGAGGGTCCTGCGCAGTATCTTAGCTGTTCCCAGGACTGCGCTCTTCTGGACAGAGATCTCCGATGTTGTTCCCGGGATCTGCTGGAGCCACTCGCCTAGCTTGGGAGTCACCGCACCTAGTGCTCCGATTACCACGGGGACCACCGTTACCTTCACCCTCCACATCCTCTCGAGCTCTTCTCTGAGCCCTTGGTATTTCTCCAGCTTCTCGTGTTCCTTCTTCCTGATATTGCTGTCATTCGGAACCGCTACATCGATCACTACGGCCATCTTCTTCTGTTTGTCTACCACCACTATGTCCGGTTGGTTAGCCACCACCATTTTGTCCGTCTGTATCTGGAAGTCCCACAGGATCTTAGCTCGGTCATTCTCCACCACCCTTGGGGGCATCTCCCATTTTGACCTCGGGACTTCCAGGTTGTACTCAGCACAGATGTTCCTGTACACTATGCCGGCCACTTGGTTATGGCGTTCCATGTATGCCTTGCCTGCTAGCATCTTGCACCCTGCTGTTATGTGCTGGATTGTCTCTGGGGCATCTTTACACAGCCTGCACCTGGGGTCTTGCCTGGTGTGATAGACCCCAGCCTCTATGGATCTTGTGCTCAGAGCTTGTTCTTATGCTGCCATGATTAGTGCCTCTGTGCTGTCTTTCAGTCCAGCTTTGTCCAGCCACTGGTAGGATTTCTGGATATCAGCCACCTCCTCTATCTGCCGGTGGTACATACCATGCAGGGGCCTGTCCTTCCATGATGGTTCCTCGTCTCCCTCCTCTTTCTTGGGTTTCTGCTGCCTGAGGTATTCACTGAGCACTCGGTCAGTTGGGGCCATCTTCCCAATGTATTCTTGGATGTTCCTTGTCTCATCCTGGACTGTGGTGCTGACACTCACCAGTCCCCGGCCCCCTTCCTTCCGCTTAGCGTACAGCCTCAGGGTGCTGGACTTGGGGTGAAACCCTCCATGCATGGTAAGGAGCTTTCTTGTCTTGATGTCAGTGGCTTCTATCTCCTCCTTTGGCCAGCCTATTACCCCAGCAGGGTACCTGATCACGGGCAGGGCGTACGTGTTGATGGCCCGGATCTTGTTCTTACCATTCAGCTGACTCCTCAGGACTTGCCTGACCCTCTGCAGGTACTTGGTGGTTGCAGCTTTTCTAGCGGCCTCTTCATGGTTCCCATTCGCCTGTGGGATCCCCAGTACTTGTAACTGTCCTCTATGTCTGCAATGTTGCCTTCTGGTAGTTCAATCCCCTCAGTTCTGACTACCTTCCCTCTCTTTGTTACCATCCGGCTACACTTCTCCAGTCCGAACGACATTCCAATGTCATTGCTGTATAGCCTGGTAGTGTGGATCAGTGAATCGATGTCTCGTTCACTCTTGGCATACAGCTTGATGTCATCCATGTACAGGAGGTGGCTGACAACTGCTCCGTTCCTTAGTCGGTATCCGTAGCCAGCCTTGTTAATGATCTCACTGAGGGGGTTCAGGCCTATGCAGAACAGCAGTGGGGACAGAGCATCTCCTTGGTAGATCCCGCACTTGATGGTGACTTGTGCTATGGGCTTGGAGTTGGCCTCTAGTGTTGTACGCCACATCCCCATTGAGTTCCTGATGAAGGCTCTTAGGGTCCCATTGATCTTGTACAATTCTAGGCATTCCAGTATCCAGCTGTGGGGCATTGAGTCATAGGCCTTCTTGTAATCAATCCAGGCAGTGCACAGGTTGGTCAGTCTGGTCTTGCAGTCTCGGCTGATTGTTCTGTCTACCAGTAGCTGGTGTTTTGCGCCTCTGGTATTCTTGCCAATTCCTTTCTGTGTCCCGCTCATGTATTGACCCATGTGCCTGTTCATCTTAGCCGATATGATGCCTGACAGGAGTTTCCATGTAGTACTGAGGCAGGTTATTGGTCGGTAGTTGGAGGGGACCGGTCCCTTCTTGGGGTCCTTGGGGATCAGGACCGTCCGGCCTTCAGTTAGCCATTCCGGGTGTCTCTCGTTAACTAGCAGCTGGTTCATTTGTGCTGCCAGACGCTCGTGGAGTGCAGTCAGCTTCTTCAGCCAGTAGGCGTGAACCATGTCGGGCCCTGGTGCTGTCCAACTCTTCATACTGGAGACCCTTTCTTGGATATCTGCCACTGTGATGGTTACTGGACCCTGTTCAGGGAGGTCGCTGTGGTCTGCCCTCAGATCCTCTAGCCACTGAGCATTGCCGTTATGGGTTGCATCCTTCTCCCATATGCTCTTCCAGTATTGCTCCGTCTCCAGCCTTGGTGGTGCTGTTCTCTTATTGTTCCCTTGCCACTGAGAGTACACCTTTGCTGGTTCTGTGGAGAACAGCTGGTTTATTCTCCTGCCTTCTATCTCTCTGGTGTACCTCCTCAAGCGGCTGGCCAAGGCTGTGAGTCTTTGCTTGGCAGTTTCCAAGGCCTCAGATATGGACAGCTTGCTGTATTTCTTAGGCACCTTATTTGTCGCACCTTTCTGCAACTCCGTTAGTTGGCTAACCTCCCTCCGTGCTACTTTGATCTTGCCCTCTAGCCTCCTTCTCCATGGAGGGTACTGCCCCTTGTGGCTGTTCAACTTGTAGCCAAGCATCTCACTGATCACTGCTGCCGTATTGTAGATCAGCTTGTTAGTGTCGGTAATCGTGGTTGTAGGTATTGCCCGTAGTGCTGCATTAACATCATCTAGCAGACCTTCTGAGGGTACTTCACGTAATCTTGGTAACCGGCTACGGGGGATCCAGGTTTCAAGCTTGGCCATGATCCTATTTTTCAGGTCAGTTCCTCTCGCACTCAACGATCCTTCTCCTATCGCACTTGGGGCTATGTACCCAATCTCGGGTGGGGATGATGATATCGCCCCCCTGACCTGGCGTCCTGACTCCTCCTTGCCGTAGCATTTGTGTTGTACCTCGTCAATCTCTAGCTGTGAGAGCAGTCCTTTCTTTCGAATGTTGGAACACTGAGCTACTAGTTGTTTCGCCGTCATTGTGGATGTTGGGTATCGAAGAATCCATAGGTCCCTCATCCTATTCATGTAGCCCCTTCCGCCGGGGTTTACTTGCGTAGTAGCATTCCAACAACGCCCTGTTTTCGTCTCTTGCCCACCGATGCCTTCTTGTTCCAGTAGCCCACTTTTCGTCAGGGTGCCCTGGTTCCTCAACACCTGACGCGGACCTTGTTGATCCGGGCGACGTCCGAGCCGGCATGCCTTCATATTTATCTGTCTCGCTCATGTCTGCGGTAGGCTTGCTTAGCATATATATATATATATATATATATATATATATATATATATATATATATATATATATATGTATATATATATATATATATATATATATATATATATATATATATATATACATATATGCTTTAAAACCAAGTTAACGCTGAAAGTACAAACATCGCTAATGTCACACAACTTTGCCGACATGTGGCCAACAGTAATGTTTTAATGTTCGTCATTATTAAACATTCGCACATAAATAAGTGACGTCATATTCAGTACTTACTTTTGACACTTCACTCTTCGGCCGCTCCCTTCTGCCGTGTTTTGCGGCAAAATTATCCATACCCACCGCCGCACTATGAATTGTGGGATATATGGGACCACGAAGCGTGCACCGGACCACGCTTGATATTTGGGGAAATCGACGGCGCATTTGGAGTATGCATTTGAAGTACACTTCGAATTGGGACAGCCGTCGTCGCGTGGCGGTGACGTAATCGCACTTAAAATGCGTATTTCAAGCGTGCAGACCCTGAATTGGGACGCAGACCCTGAATTGGGACACAGCCAAAATGTGTTAAAGTTCTCCAGAAGCCTGTTAATGAACTAATCATTTGATTCAGGTGTGTTGACCCTGGGTGAGATCTAAAACCTGCACAACACCAGCCCTCGAGGCCTGGAGTTTGACACCCCTGGTTTTAGGCATCTCAAGGCCCAGTAAGCAGCAGAAGTATCCTGCAGGTGGCAGTGGATCTGCAGAGGACAGCAGATTACCTGGATACCCAACTGGGTCACCTGCTTGAGGGTGTCTGATGTATCTGATGTCCAAATGTGAAAAAAAAAATTGTTTCTTTAATAATCACTTAAACAAAATGATTTATTTAATCTCTTTAATATATGAATGTTTTATCTGATGTTTACATTTTATGTTCAAAGGATTCAAGGATTCAAAGTGTGTATTGTCATGTGTACAAAGAAAAGCATTTCTCTGTACAATGAAATTTTTTCCACACACAGATGCTGGTTAATATATACAAATAGAACTAGAACAGATAAATACAAATAGTATGAATAAATAAATGGAGACAACAAAATTGAAGTAGACAGATGTGTGTGCAAAAGAGCTGTGAGCTTAATATGCTGGTTTGATAAGTAAGATGACCTGATGTGCAAAAAATTATTATTACTGTTAAAATAGGTCAGCTGTTCAAGAGTCTGATAGCAGTGGGGAAGAAGGAGTTGATGAGTCGAGATGTTCTGGATTTCACCTTCTAAACCTTCGTCGTGAGGGGAGAAGTGTGAACAGTCTGTGTTGGGGGTGTGTGTGGGCTTTGAAGATGGAGGCAGCCTCTAGACTCTGCGATGGTAGATGCTCTGCAGAGAGGGTAGCGGGGTCCTGGTGCTCTCCAGAGTGCAGCTGTAGAACCTGCTGAGGATCTTGGCCGACATACCAAATTTCTTCAGCCTCCTCAGGAAATACAGCCTGGCCAGTGTCCAGGTGAGGACCTTGGTGACGTAGACGCCTAAAGTTGCTTTTTGTCAGGTCACGTCTGTTTCTATTTTTTCTCTTTTTATTGTTTTTTGTTTTCACAATGAGAGGTGGAATAAAAATAACTAGCCTTAGTCAGTTAATTAAAAAAAAAGATCTGATGCAGAAATCCTGAAACTTAAGTCTGAATAAACATGTATTCACCACAAGAGGAAGCCAGAGTCACATACTACTGCTTTTGAGGGGGGCTCTTTTGTTTTGTGTTTTTTCTCCATGTTCATTACTGCAGAAACCTGATTAGAGTCTGTGTGTATGATGTAAAGACTGATAAAAACAAACATTTATTCAAAGAGGTAGACTATCCAGAGATTGTTTCAGAAAACACAAAAACTCTACCTCTCCTAACATCCATCTCTGAAGTGTTGTTTTCCTGCACTGGCATTTCTGTTAACAGCAGAATAATCTTTGTGTCCTGTCAGCATGCTCCAGTATCAAAAGGCAGTGCACTATAAAAAAATATTCAACAAAAAAATTCCTTGTAATTTTCTACAATGACATTTTCTGTTTTTCATGTAAGTTCATGGACTTTTCTGTACATGGTAAAATGGAAAATTCTGTAGATTTACAGTATGTCCTTCTTTACTATTTACAGACATTTCCTTTAACTATAAAATGGAAAATTCTATTTACATTACAGGCACTTTCTTTCACTGCAACTCAATAAATATCCTTGTATTCTCTTCAACTCAAAAACTTGACTAAAATATAATGACAGCATGTCATTGACAGCATGTCATTATATTTCATCTAACACATGAACAAAATATATGGGCAGAAATCTGTGCCATCGGAAACTGAATTTGAATAAGTTCAATTCGAATTTGAATTGCTCGGATTGAATCTGAATTGTAACTTGAATAAATGCTTTTACAAACTGAATATGAATTACCCCAATTTGAAATTAAATTTATTGGTTTGAAAATGATCATCACTAAATTGAATTGAATTTTATATTTTGAAAATGAATTCATTTGCTTTGAAACGGTATTTTATCATTTAAAATTTAGCTCTCGAATAATTTCAGATTCACTTCTCACCATTCAGTTTAAGTTCTACAATTCAGTTTTTTTGGGACTTAAATCCGGTTCCGGTTCAAGAGTAGTCGAGCGCAGATTAATAGAACTACATTTTACTAGCGGACCGAAAGTGTTACTGACGGGAATCTACAGCGTCTTGAGCTGAATTAAGACTTCAGAAGTCATTCGTCATGTCGAATGACCAGCGGATGAACTCTCAGGTTGGTAATAAATGTATTACATAAGAACAAGCGTCATGTTAACAAATGATAGCCGTACAGTAACTTTTATCCTTATTGCAGCTGTTAGCTGAAAATGCTAATTTAGCGTAGTTTGCTCTGGATTTAGCTTTGACATGAATTAGACTAACTATTCACTTTAGCTAAAGTTAAGTTAGCTAAAGAGTTGGGATGCTGTATAAGACATAAATAAAGCTAAAATACAAAGGTTTGGATACCGTTTTGCATGTTTCCCTACTGTAGGGGTCTCTACAAGCATACAGAGGGGGTACTCTCAGAGGGTACAAGATGACAACTCTGGAATTCTACTAGAAACAGTCGATCATATTTGTTTGTCAAAGCTGAATCTAGGGCAAACTATGCTAAATTAGCGTTTTTAGCTAACAGCTACAATAAGGATAAAAGTTACTGTACGGCTATCATTTGTTAACATGACACTTCTTCTTATACATGTAATACATTTATTACCAACCTGAGAGTTTATCCGCTGGTCATTCGACATGACGAATGACTTCTGAAGTCTTAATTCAGCTCAAGACGCTGTAGATTACCTTCAGTAACACTTTCGGTCCGCTAGTAAAACATAGTTCTATTAATCTGCGCTCGACTACTCTTGAACCGGAACCGGATGTAAGTCCCAAAAACTGAATTGTAGGACTGAAACTGAATGGTGAGAAGTGAATCTGAAATTATTCGAGAGCTAACTTTTAAACGATAAAATACAGTTTCAAAGCAAATGAATTCATTTTCAAAATATAAAATTCAATTCAATTTAGTGATGATCATTTTCAAACCAATAAATTTAATTTCAAATTGGGGTAATTCATATTCAGTTTGTAAAAGCATTTATTCAAGTTACAATTCAGATTCAATCCGAGCAATTCAAATTCGAATTGAACTTATTCAAATTCAGTTTCTGATTGCACAGATTTCTGCCCGTAAAAATAACTCACAATCTTTAAAATTTGAGCATTTTTATTTTCCTTCAAATCAGTTTGGTCCTCTTGTGAATTTGTTTGTATACATCCAAGTGGCTCCAAAGTGTTTTCTTTAAACAGAACACCTGACAAACGCAAACATGACATTTAACAACCTGCAGAGTACCTTTAAGCTAGAATCACTGCCCCCTCTGCAGGTGGGGGAGGGATATACAGTGGGGCAAAAAAGTATTTAGTCAGCCACCGATTGTGCAAGTTCCCCCACCTAAAATGATGACAGAGGTCAGTAATTTGCACCAGAGGTACACTTCAACTGTGAGAGACAGAATGTGAAAAAAAAATCCATGAATCCACATGGTAGGATTTGTAAAGAATTTATTCGTAAATCAGGGTGGAAAATAAGTATTTGGTCAATAACAAAAATACAACTCAATACTTTGTAACATAACCTTTGTTGGCAATAACAGAGGTCAAACGTTTACTATAGGTCTTTACCAGGTTTGCACACACAGTAGCTGGTATTTTGGCCCATTCCTCCATGCAGATCTTCTCGAGAGCAGTGATGTTTTGGGGCTGTCGCCGAGCAACACGGACTTTCAACTCCCGCCACAGATTTTCTATGGGGTTGAGGTCTGGAGACTGGCTAGGCCACTCCAGGACTTTCAAATGCTTCTTACGGAGCCACTCCTTTGTTGCCCGGGCGGTGTGTTTTGGATCATTGTCATGTTGGAAGACCCAGCCTCGTTTCATCTTCAAAGTTCTCACTGATGGAAGGAGGTTTTGGCTCAAACTTTCACGATACATGGCCCCATTCATTCTGTCCTTAACACGGATCAGTCGTCCTGTCCCCTTGGCAGAAAAACAGCCCCATAGCATGATGTTTCCACCCCCATGCTTCACAGTAAGTATGGTGTTCTTGGGATGCAACTCAGTATTCTTCTTCCTCCAAACACGACGAGTTGAGTTTATACCAAGAAGTTCTACTTTGGTTTCATCTGACCACATGACATTCTCCCAATCCTCTGCTGTATCATCCATGTGCTCTCTGGCAAACTTCAGACGGGCCTGGACATGCACTGGCTTCAGCAGCGGAACACGTCTGGTACTGCGGGATTTTATTCCCTGCCGTTGTAGTGTGTTACTGATGGTGACCTTTGTTACTTTGGTCCCAGCTCTCTGCAGGTCATTCACCAGGTCCCCCCGTGTGGTTCTGGGATCTTTGCTCACTGTTCTCATGATCATTTTGACCCCACGGGATGAGATCTTGCGTGGAGCCCCAGATCGAGGGAGATTATCAGTGGTCTTGTATGTCTTTCATTTTCTGATGATTGCTCCCACAGTTGATTTTTTCACACCAAGCTGCTTGCCTTTTGTAGATTCACTCTTCCCAGTCTGGTGCAGGTCTACAATACTTTTCCTGGTGTCCTTCGAAAGCTCTTTGGTCTTGGCCATGGCGGAGTTTGGAGTCTGACTGTTTGAGGCTGTGGACAGGTGTCTTTTATACAGATGATGAGTTCAAACAGGTGCCATTCATACAGGTAACGAGTGGGGGACAGAAAAGCTTCTTACAGAAGACGTTACAGGTCTGTGAGAGCCAGAGATTTTCCTTGTTTGAGGTGACCAAATACTTATTTTCCACCCTAATTTACGAATAAATTCTTTACAAATCCTACCATGTGGATTCATGGATTTTTTTTTTTTTCACATTCTGTCTCTCACAGTTGAAGTGTACCTCTGGTGCAAATTACTGACCTCTGTCATCATTTTAAGTGGGGGAACTTGCACAATCGGTGGCTGGTTAAATACTTTTTTGCCCCACTGTAGCAGAAGTGGAGGATGAACTCAACTTGGGTGTCTATTGTCTTATGTAGTTTGGGAGTCCATTGAATGCTGGTGTGGGTGTACTTTTCCTCTGCGGTGGGGTCGTGTGGGCTGCCCCAGGCTCTGTGGGGCTTCGAGGTGCTGCTGCACCTGTGGCCCCAGGTCCGTATGATCCCTGTCCCCCTGCCATTGGTGGATTCCAGGGAACGGGGGTACCTACAAGGGTCAGCGGGAGAGCTGGCTCATTCTTTAAATGAACTGCTCAGCATTACATAAATAACATTTTGAACAAATGTTAGAAAGACAGAGTTACAGGGAAAATGTCTGCAAATGTTAACTGAACATTTTTTGTTACAACGTAGACATAATGATAAAGGTACTGGGGTGAAACGAAACTTTTAATAATAATAAGATACACAGTTTATTTGTGTATTGATAACAAACTATATTATCCAGCTATAAATGAATAATCTTAATTTTGTGCCTTTGTCATACAGTCTTAAAATCCCTGCAAGGCTCAAAGTGGCTGAGATATAACTCTACACATTTACTCCCTCTGGGTGGATCTATAAACATAGACACTGATTTCTATTTCGGTCTCCTCCTTTATCTGCAGCCGACTCTGCTCAAACACTGTAAAACTGCTGCAGTCTGTACTGCAACATCTATGTGAATGTCTTCCTAGTGTTACAGAAACGTTTTTACCTGATTGGAAGTTCTGACAGGTTAGCCACATCAAAGTGACAGGGTTGGTTCCTCAGGTTTGCTACATAACCCCAGTTTTCTGAGTCCACTGAGTCAATTCCAAATTAAAATGCCTAAATTTGATACTGGTAGCTTGTTCTTTTCATGATATTCTTCTAGCATGAAAAAAGAGAGAGTGGGTGGCTTTAAGATACTGAACCCCAAGTTGCTCTCCGATCCTTTCGTCGGGTGTGAATTTTAGATAGATAAAGTGCTTGTGTGAATGAGGCTCTATGTAATAGACAGTTCATTTAGCATATGGATATGTACACAGGATTAAAAAGCTGATTTTCATTGGAGACAGTCGTGTAGTTCCTTTGGTATTTTGAACTGTATGTTCTGTGCCTTTCCCTGACCCAGTATTTGATGGTGTTACACTTCTCTCTTCAATATGTTGCACTTGTCAGCAACAGGGGGGCCATGTTGGAAGAGTGCCTGACCTTTCATAAATCTCATCATTGTTATTTTGACTTATTTACGAGAGTGAGATGAAAGCAGACCAGCTTTACACCACCAGCAGGAGGCAAAGGCAGGGGAAGGAGTGTGTGTATGTGAGGGGTGTTTAACTTACTACCTTTGTCCTTCAGCCTGCACATTTAGGGCACACTAATATCCCAGAAGCACAGTTAAACAGTTCTTAACTCTCAGACAGTATGGCTTAAATGATCAGGTTCTCCTGAGGCACATATTACAACACAAATTGAGGCTAGTGTCACCTAAGCCAGCCTACTAGACCACAGCAGGAAAAACCCCATTGTAGAATATAAAAAGACATAATGATGATGTTCCACAGCAATGTCTGATGTCAGCCAAGGACTTTCAGCTACAACTACAACTACATGAAGTTATGGAACTATTGTATATACATGTATATAAATATAACCATATAACAAGTTAAATGCTGAACTATTCTCTTTGGAGTTTGGAGTTCTTAGTCAGCTACAGGTTTGACTCTGGCCATGCTTTGTGAGGTGAAATCAAAGAAGTAGAAATGGAACATGCTGATCATGAAATGCGTTATCATGTTAATGTGTGCTTTTCTTTTACCCTAACCCTAGTCATAACCATGTGTATTTCCTCCATCCTCCAGAATCCCTGTTAAGCTAAGAGAAACGCCCACTGCCACCGGGTCCATCCTCAAAGCACAGAACATTAGCATTCATTTAACATTGGTTTGAATATTCATCATTCTCTTGGTTCTAATTTAGTTGGCATATAGAACTGAAGATTACATGTGACTTTTACATTTGTCAACTGCTACGTTTTGTTGTCTGTCTTTCGACACACAGAAATGTCCTTTGATTCTTGTGAATGTTTGATGTGATTTTTAGTGTTTAGTTAGTAAAAGGTCAACAGACTCACAGCTATGCTGATTTAAAAAAAAAAAGAGTGTTCCTAAGCTATTAACAAGGTTAATAGCTAGATGTCCTGTTAATAGCTAAAGCTATTCACTGCTCTTAGTTAGAAAAACACTGCATTTCACGTAAAATTAAATAAGTTACTTCAATACATTCTGTATGGTTCATGAGTGTTGTAAAATACACAACACTCGAGTTTTACAGTTTATACAAACTGGCATGACTTTACCCCCCAAGTTGGCATATTTATGATATGTTTGATGTTTGATTCTTTTTAACATAAAGACACTTAGCTTCTGAAAATCCAAACACAAGTGCCAAAAGGAGCTAAAATGCCCGGTGGAGATGCAGAGCTGGGTGCTAATTCTCTGCTACTTGATCACCCACCACTCCACTGGTCCATTAATGACTCAGGGTACAAGTTCATGCATGGCAGGTTAGTGGGTTTAAGTTGTCAGTGAAGTTTGTGCGAGTGTGTGTATATCAGCCTGAGCACATGCTGAACAGACCCTGGCAAATGAGAGATCACCGATACCCCAGATAGCTGCATGTTTACAATACTGACCTTATAACCATAGCATTAATGTTCCCTAGATGCAATTAAATAAGGTGTTACATATTTGATACAGATTCTGCAGCTGCCATGTATGAAACTACCAACAGAGCATGAACACTGTGTCCCATCTCTTTCTGTGTTACCCTGATTTTCCAAGCTATTTAGCTTCACTGAAAATGTTTTTTCCCCATAGAATTTGTACCTGTTTGTTTTATATACTCTTATTTTTTTCCTTTTTATGTTGCCAGTCCAAAATACTGACAGCTTGTTCCATTAGGAATTGATGTCAACAGCTGTAATATTTGTGGAACATGCATTGAGGGTCTTAACATAACATAAAAAAATCCCTGCGCAGACAGCCTCATGTCTATGCCTATTTATTTTCCATTTAAAAATGGCAACTAGGCAGCAGGATCAAAAAACATGCTGCAAATTTGTAGATATGAGATCATGCCATGTACTCCACTGACCAACCCCATCCTCCTCAAATGCATTTCGGAGCAAAGCCAACCCATGTGCCCTTAATTCTGTCATTCAGGGGATGCAACCTCTGCAGCCGACCACTGTGGTCAGCTGCTATGCCAGGCTCATTGTGTGCCCACACAACTGTGACCTTCTCAGGGATCACTAAGGAATCCACACTTCTGATTGAGATTCCACGTAAGATTAAGCAAGGCCCCTGGAAATCTATGTCAAGTGTTCTGTGTGTCAACCATCAGCCTTTAAAGTATGCGTTGTGTATTTTGCAGCTCACGTGCAGTCAGTGGCTGAAAGATTTGCACTTTCTGTGATGTCAGTGCCCTTGTCGAAAACATGTGTCTCAAAAACTTTACTATGCTATGTGTAATTGTAAAAATTGTTCTGTTCTTTTTAGGGCTTTTAATAAACTCCTGTCATTGCTAGTACTGGGTAGGACCTCCTTGTGTTTTGATTTTTCGTGGCATAGATTTAAAAAGCTGGAAACATTCATCAGAGATTTTGGTCCACACTGACATGATTGCATCATACAGTTGCTGCACGTCCTCCACATCCCAAAGGTAATTTATTGGATTGTGATTTGGTGACTGTGGAAGCCATTTCAGTACAGTGAACTTTTTCAGATTTCTAGAAGGCAGCTTGAGATGATTTAAACTTTGTGACATTGTGAGTTTTCCTGCTGGAAGCAGCCATCAAAAGATGTCTGTCATAATAAAAAGGATGGATATTGTCAGCAATGCTGAAATTGGTACTAAAGGGCTTTCAAGGGTCCTGCGCAGTATCTTAGCTGTTCCTAGGACTGCACTCTTTTGGACAGAGATCTCAGATGTTGTTCCTGGGATCTGCTGGAGCAACTCACCCAGCTTGGGGGCCACTTCACCGAGCGCTCCGATTAATACTGGGACCACTGTTCCCTTCCTCCTCCACATCATCTCGAGCTCTTCTCTGAGCCCTTGGTACTTCTTCAGCTTCTCATGTTCCTTCTTCCTGATGTTGCTGTCATTCAGTATCGCTACGGCTATCATTGCAGCCATCTTCCTTTACTTGTCTACCGCTACTATGTTCAGTTGGTTAGCCATCTGTATCTGGATCTTAGCTCAGTCATTCTCCACCACCCTTGGGGGCGTCTCCCATTTTGACCTTGGGACTTCCAGGCCATACTCAGCACAGATGTTCCTATGTACTATCCCGGCAACTTGGTAATGGTGTTCCATGCATGCCCTGCCAGCTAGCATCTTGCACCCTACTGTTATGTGCTGGATTGTCTCGGGGGCTTATTTACAAAGCCTGCACCTGGGGTCTTGCGTGGTGTGATAGACCCCAGCCTCTATGGCTCTTGTGCTCAGAGCTTGTTCCTGTGCTGCCATGATTAGTGCCTCTGTGCCACTGTCCTGTCTTTCAGACCAGCTTTGTGGACCTTCCTCTGTCCTCTACACACCGTGCAGGGGCTTGTCCTTCCATGATGGTTCCTCCTCTTTCTTGGGTTTCTGCTGCCTGAGGCATTCACATTGTCAGTCATCGCAGTATTTCTGATGTACTTGTGGATGTTCACTCACTAGTCCTTGGTCCTTCCGCTTAGTCTACAATCTGAGGGTGAAACCCTCCTTTGGCCATCTTATTATCCCAGCAGGGTACCTGATCACAGCAGGGCGTAGGTGTTGATTGCCCAGATCTTGTTCTTACCATTCAGCTCACTCCTCAGGACTTTCCTTACTCTCTGCAGGTACTTGGTGGTTGCAGCTTTCCCAGCACCCTCTTTGTGGTTCCCATTTGCCTGTGGGATTCCCAGGTATGGCTCCCATACCATACCATACATTTCGCCAATCTGCATGACATTCCAATGTCCTTGTTGTACATGAAGCACGAACTTCATGTCACAAGAGATAAATAACAAGTATGATTCATTCATGTGAATATTTAATTTTTCAAATTATGTGTTATGGAAAGGTATGAATTACATTTATGAAAATCCGTACAGAACTGACGAAACAGAAGAACAAATAGTATCTTAACACAATCAATCCCATTCCTGTTGTTGACACTTTTACTGTTTATTTATAAAATCACTATCTGTCATGTCAACTGAAAATTTAAATTGAAGGAAAACTGGCAAGAGTTTTTCATGGAACAGCTTTACTGTATGTACAAATGAAAAACAGGTGTTTTGTGGCTATGCTGTGAAAGCTAACATGTTGGCTCTTGAAAGGCCTTTTAAAAAAGAATGCAGGAGCAGAGATGACAGCTAGCAGCTGACCGTTTGTCCTTTGTAAAAAGCATCTTTAAATTTAGATTTAACTTGTCTTGTTGACATTTTCCAGTACAAGACAGGTTCACAACCGTTCTTGTACTGGATTACTATGATTTACAAAGAGTGTGGCAATACTCTGTCCTATTTCCTGTGGCATACACTACTATTGTCCCAAGATAATTTAATTGAGTGTGTGCTATATATATCATAAGTGGAATGCAAACATTTGGCCCTGGGTGACACTGTTGGACAGATGAAAAGTACTACTAAACCCTACAGCAACAAGCACCAGTGTGCCCACTTATCACAGAGGAAGAAGGTGGAGGGAAAGGAGGACATGAGGAAGGACTCAGAGCTGGAAGTCTAAATATCATGTTTATAGTTTGAGCCCACTGATTAGGAGGTCAAGAGAACAATAGATGATGATAATCAGCAGAACAGATGACAATGAGAAAATCCAGTGTAAGCCTGGTGCACATTTCAGATGTGCTGAAGCACATTAAGAAGCTGAAATGGCTGCTTAAAAAAGTTGTTTTTGTGTGTGGTAGGTGTGTTTCTTTTTTTCCTTAAAATGAGATCGTACAATTTTTAATAAAACTGAGTTTGTATTTTAGGCAAACAAAGTGTCCTTTAACTATTAATTATTTATATGTGTCCAACAACTCCTTTAAATGAAGCAACTAAATCTAAATCTGAATCAACTAAATAAATCTTTCGGCTTTGTGCTTAAGATTATGCGAAAAAGTGTAATATAATGCATACAAACAAACATGTTATTTACAGCTCACTCAGACTTCTTTACATTGTTGGTCACAAACTTTAGATGAAAGGTATCAAAGGGAGCTGTCGCTAAGGTTAAAATTGGAACGTTTTAAATCATTCAAAATTACTTGGTTGGGTTTAAGCATGAAAAACAACCAGGTTAAAAAAAGATAACTGTTTTGGTTGTAACTGTTTCAAATGTCTGGTTTTCTTGTAATTTTTTTCTTGCAATGGTGATGAATCCCAGTTGAAGTGTGGGCATATCAACATGTCCTTCAGACACAAAATGTTCTTCCGTTGAAGTATATTGTAGATTCAGTGTCATTCGGACAGTCATGTTTGTGACTTCATGCAAAAATAAATAGATTACTTTTCAGTAATCTATTTGCAACGAGACCAGCCTGTCAAATAATATTTGCAGCCGCCTGAAGCTTGGTACGAAAATGAACCCATATTGAAAAGAACATAGTTAAATATAATGGATGGAGCAGGAAAGTACACTATAAATATTATTAGGCATTAGAAAATCTGTAAGGCTTGTAAAATTCAGAGCTTTCTGTATCTTCTCAGTTTCTCAGTTAAGCCTTTTAGCAATAATCGTGTTTGCTAGTTAGTCCACCTGTTAACACTTTTGAATCACTGACTGGAACTGAGAGAGTTTGCCAGCAAGCACAACTTCAATTCAGCTGCTGTTGTCTTGGTCTCTTGACAAGATAAGCATGTACGTCACCACCTGAGCAATGTGCTAAGCAGGCCACATTTATCACTGAGCTAAATTTACTAGTTGACCATCCTCTTATTTATCCATCTGACTGCATGCTAACTTAATTAAAGTTATATGTTACTAATCAATTATTTCAGATTTCTAAAAGAAATAAGCTGCCAGCCATAACTAAGTAATGCTGGTTAAAAAAATGCTGAGCCAACCTACTATAAGCCCAAGGTTTGATTTGTAAAGTGGAACTAAACTAGGTCCTAACTTTGAGCACTGCTCTGGTTCTTGGGCTGGTTTTAGGCCTTGGAGTCACTGGGTGGGGTGCTGTAGAGTGCTCCATCTGGGGACTCCATCATTCTGCTGGGGGACTTCATTGCTCACATGGGCAACAACAATGTGAACTGAAAGGGTGTGATTGGGAGAGATGGCCTACCCAATCTGAAACAGAGGGGTGTTCTGCAAATTGGACTCATGCTAACCAAAGTTTGTCCATAGCAAACACCATGTTTGAACATGTGGTGTGTAGATAATGTAGTTCTGTTGGGTGCATCAGGTGATGACCTCAAGCTTGCATTGGAGCAGTTTTTGGATGAGTGTGAAGGAGGAGGAGTTCAAGTATCTGAGAGTCTTGTTCAGGACTGAGGAAGGAGTGAAGCATGAGAATGACAATCAGACTGTAACGACCTGTTGTGGTGAAGAGAGAGCTAAGCATAAAAGTGAAGCCCACAACTGGCCCTCAAACCCATGATCACAAGCTATAGGGTAGGGTGCTCGGTCTTTTGAAAGGGGCTCGGATTAGAGCCAAGTGAGGCGTTTGGGTTTGGGCATCTGACTAGCCCGGATAGATTTGAAAAAGGCGTTTTCGTCTGAAAATGCTCCGCGTTCACACTAGTGTTGCGCGTCCACACTAAAATGGCCGAAAACACTGACGTTGCAGTTCCGCACATGCGTGAAACGCAAGACGGCTCGACTACCAAACTTGTGAGCAAACAAAATAACTGCTGTCCGATGCCGTCTGCCATCTTGGTTTAAGTGGTCACATGACTGCATTATATGACCAACATGCGTCATCGTTTTTGAAAGTCTGCGTTTTCGCTGTCCACACTGCGACGGGACAGCTCCATTTTGAAATGTATGCGTTTTCAAGAGCGTTTTCAAAACGCAGCGTTTTTCCTTGGGGAAAACGCTGTCTCAGTGTGGCCGGGAGGCCAAAACTGAGAGAAAACGATGTGTTTTCAAACGAAAACGCATTAGTGTGGACGTAGCCTAGGATACCTCCTCGACACCTCATAGGTGAGGTGTTTTGAACATCACCAAGAGGAGGCCTCGGTGCGTTTGGCTTTCCGTCCACACTGAGACGGTTTTAGGTCAAGGAAAACACGGAGCGTTTTAAAACACTCTCCAAAGCAGATACATTTGAAAACGCCGTTTTCGTGTCACAGTGTGGACAGCAAAAACGGAACCTTTTCGAAAACGATGACACATTTTAGTCATGTGATGCAGTCATGTGACCAATTAAACTAAGATAGGAGGGCATTACACAGCAGTTGTTTTGTTTGCTCTCAATTTTGACAGCCCTATTAAAGATTAATATCAGTCTGTACATGCTCCAGATAGCTTTTCTTCAAATTCTTTAATTCTCACTCGCTTTTGCAACTTTGTACTTTTGTGTTACTCGCAGCAACAACTCTACCTCATTGTTAGTCCATTTAAAAAACTCGGTGCTTCTCCTCAACATTTTGCTGCGATGTCTCAAAAAGCTGGAAAGTAAATAAATGGCAGACGGAAATGAGGCAGGTCGAATCGTCTTGCGTTTCATGCATACGCAGTACTGGAACGTAGGCATTTTTGGCCGTTTCAATGTGAATGAACAACTCTGTGAAAACGACTGAAAATGATATAGTGTGGATGCGGAGCGTTTTCAGACATTTACGCCGTTTTCAAATTTATCCAGGCTACTGTAGACATGGCCTATGTCTTAGCTGGCTTGGGAATGTCTTGGTGTCCCACTGGATGACCTGAAAGAGAAGATGCAAATGTCAGGTGTGAAATGTTTTCCCATTGATGGGAATGCAAGAAAAGTTGCGGGCCCTAATTAAACAGAAGGAGGGGTACTTGGAGACTCTGCCAACCAATACAAAAATGTTTTTACTTCAGTTTATCTCTGCAACTGCTCCTGCATCAAGTAAACTATTATTATCCCAGTCCAAAAACAGGTGCTAATCACCACCTTTAATGACTACACTGACAAATATGATTTCTATGCAATTATTTTAGGAATGTCTCAGAAATAACATTTTAAAAGCCTTTTTTTGTACAGTGTGTTTATTAAAGGTGGCTCATAATTCAAATGTTCATCAGTTATAAATGCTGCTGACAAACAAGTAGAAGAAAAGAATGAAGACATGTGGGAGCAATGTGGAATGGTAAACAGTTCAAGTGATGGAGATGAATCTAACCCAGCCATCTGACAGCAGTATAAGTTGATCCTGATACTGTCAGGAAGTTCCTGTTTCTGCTGGAGAAAGGCAAGAACTCTTGCCCCAAAGCGTTTGGCTTTATTTGCACCCTTCCCCTTCAGCAGCTTCAGCACTGGTGACTTCAGCTGAAATGGATAAAAGTCCAGTACAAAGTTGTTTTCTCAGTCATGCGAAAATCTGTACAATGTGGAAACTGCAGGAAGTGCAGGTGTGAATGCATGCGTGTGTTAATCAGAGGGAACACGGGTGAGGTGATGACTGGTGGAACAGGTGGCAGCTTCTTCAACCGGCTTCTGATAGTCCACAACATAAGGCGCCTAACGGCAGGGCCACGGCAGAAGGGGAATCACTTGTCTCCTTCCTCTCCCAACCAGCGTCTCTTGTAACAAGTACCGTATTTCCCGGACTACAAAGCGCACCTAAATATTAGCCGCACAAGCTAAAATCAGGGGAAAATCCTGTTTTGTACATACATTAGCCGCACCTGACCAAAAGCCGCAGGTGTTTCAATGTTGACTTATCATATGTAAGAGAATATGCACAAAGGGAATTGTCAGGAAAGAGATGGCTGTTTGGAGACACACCCCTTTTATTAATATTTTGAAAAACAAGTTATGGGTACATATTTGCACATGTGCTGTGCTTCATAAATGAGTAACAAATGTAGTACATAACAGTAACCTACAGCACACCAGAAAAATAGATTCGGACTACCTTTTAGGCTCAGGTGCAGTGACACAGCTTTAACAAGAAGAAAAGTCAGTCATTCACCATCTTTCTCTTCTTCCTGCGCACTAAAACCACCAAAGTCCTCTTCTCCAGTGTCGGATACAAACAGGCTCAGGATGGCTTCGTCATCCATTCTTCTTCTCTCCTTCGTTGTCACTTTCAAAACCAAAGAAATCCTCATTGTCAGTGTCAGAGTCGAACACCCTCAGAAGGGCCGTGGCGGTGTCCTCCTCTCCATCATGCAGCAGTCCAGCCCTTCAAAATCCGTTGGTGATCGTGGATGTTTTCACACTTTTCCACGCTGTCAGAATCCACCGGTGGAGTTGGGCATAACTTGCTATTTGGGCATAACTTGCAAGTTTATCGCCGCTCATCATCCACGCCTCCCGCTGAATGCGTAGCGCTACTTTGAAGTTTGTTTTTCGCGCTACTTTGTACGGCACTACGTTGCCTGGCGGACGGACATGTGACTAACATACCACTCTTGAACCCCGATCCTTCCGCCAGGCAACGTAGTGCCGTACAACAGCGGAACAAACAAAACAAATCGTCTTATGATATGACAAAAATCACGGACAATCCATAGAAAAGCCGCACCTGACTAAAAGCCGCAGGGTTCAAAGCTTGTGCAAAAAGTAGCGGCTTATAGCCCGACATTTACGGTATGTCTGCCAGTAGGTTTAGGCATGCGAGGTTTTCTCGGTTATGTTAGATTTGTTTGTTTTTCATTTTGGCCCTTGCCCACCCATAGATGCCAAATCCCAACTCATTAGATATGTAAATAAAGACAGCAATGATCAAATGTCAACAGTCAGGTTGTGCGACTGCTTGGGACTTGGAGAAAGTGGATCACTTTCATGTTGTGTCTCAGGCACCAGTAGATGGGTTTAACAGATGGAAATCAAAGGGCACAAGTGCTTATTATGTTTCATTACTCCCCATATATCTCCCCTCTCTATTGTCCTATATTACTCTTAATGAATTTTGGTGTTGGTTTCTTTTACTCAAACAAGTCTGTCTTATGTTTCATAAATACTTGACCTTCCATGCCAGTTAGACAGATACACAATATAACCCCCAGCTCTAGAGGGATTTTATTTGTTAGAATGTTCCATATCTTTGACATTTTACTGTTTTGTTGATGATGTAATATCCGTCAGCAGATAAAAAGGACATCATCAACACAAAGAAAACAATCAAATAGGTGGTAGAGACCAAAACAGGGTTAAAACGAGAGTCAGTTGATCAGAGGAAAGACTTGTGACTCCTATCAAATAGTAATGTTGCTCTAAACATAAAAGTAAACAATAAACCAAGTAGACATTTTTAAAACCTCAGTCTGTATCCTTGCTCCCTCCCTCTTTTGACCTCTTGCTTCCCCCCACTCTGTCTCTCTCAGTCTATCATCCCTCCTCTTGCAGACACACACGGCACTCTGGCATTCCGCTCATTCCATTATAATAAGCCACATTCCCTGGAACACTTCCTCCACTCTCTCACTGCTTGTGGTCCCTGAGTCCCAGAGCAGACACCCCCCACCCTCCTCCCTCACACCCTCTTTTTCCCTCACCCGCCCTCCTCTGGTGCTTATCCCGGGGCGGCTGTGGCTCCCGGCGCAGATAGCCACAAGCAGCCAGAGCTTCCCATTGAGTTATCTGTCCTCATCTGTCAGTCTGTCAGTCACATTTGGTCACTCCGTCCTAGCTGCTCCGTGTATGTAGAGAAGTAAAAAAATAAAAGCAACACATCCAGTATCTGGTGAAGAAAACGAAAACCAGTGGAGGAAGAGAGGCAACCTGGAGACACGGACTCCATCACACCCATGAAAGACATGGGAGGAAAGGAAAAGAAGATTCTGGTGATTGCAAATGTGCACCCAGGGTGAGTGTTGTTTCCTTACCACTGCAGGATTTTCTGTGGAGAAAGGTGGAAAATCCTTCACCGCTGTCATATTCTAATCCCTGACTTAAATAGTAAAAGAAACATTTTTGATAGTGACTATTTTTGTTAATGGCAAGAAATGCAAAGCAACATTAAACTTGCATGATGACCGTGTTTTGAATTCTAACACCTCTTCTCCTGTGGGATCGTTTGCACCAAGTGCAAGATGCCGCTTGTCCAGTTACCCATATGCTGTATGCATGTGAGACAGATTTACTCTCTGGGAAGCTTTGGCTTAAAAACTATTTGAAAAAATAAAAAACAAAACATATATTTGAAATGTAAAATATAACAAGTCTTTATCCCAAATCTCTTTCTTACACAGTTAAAGGGTTCCCATGACTGTATTTATGTGTAACAATGCAGTAAATTGGGAACATTTGATTAATGAAGTCTACTTAACTTTGTTTCAAAGCAGAAAGCAGGTGTTCTTGATGTGGACTAAAAGGAGAGCACTGCTTTGTTCTTGGCGAAACTGGAAAGTGCACTGTGTGGAAGTTCTACGGTTACACTCTGTTACTGCCTGGGTTGCTGAGTAGTTGTCAGCACGAAGGATTGGAGGGGATGTGGGCACTGAATACGCCTAATGGGTATCAGATTAGAGTCTGCATACGTACTAGGCATGTATATATGAGAAACTGCTGTTTGATTGCACAAAGTCTAATGCAACAGCCGCAAATAGTTTGCGCATTTTTTGAGAAGGCAGTGCTCATATGAACTCCATGCACCTAAAACGCATTTAAATACGCATGTAGGCATATTGTATATGGCACTTGCAATGGAATGTTGGGGTTGCCTGGGCTCAGTAACAAATTGGCTTCAACCTCAGAGAACCTCCACAGTCCGATGGCAGATCACACCTTGGCTTTAACTGTGATGAAAGCGTGCTGGCAAGCTAAAAAGGAGAGAATGTCGAGTTTAGATGGAGAAAAATAAACCTGCTGATCACTTGATATCATAGTGTCGGGCGGTCAACTCTTTTAATTTGATGCCTGTTCATTTGTAATGACCGCTGCCCCTTGAGTGCCCCCTCTAATTAAGCAGTGTGGACTGGGATTCAGGTTCAGCATTGCTGTTTCATTTTATTAGTGATCAGCACTGGTGTTGAGTAGCACGTCCTTTAACTGAGGAAATTTAAAAAGCTATGCTTTTTTAAATACTGTATGTTTTTTTTTTTAAATATACATATTATAGCCTGTTTTTATTCATTCATTTGGTGTGAGAGAAGGCACAAATATGGTTGATTATGGATGACAATATTCCCTAATATTCTACTCTCCATATAGACACACAGACACCTCCCCCACATTCCTGTGGTTTATAGGCTTTGATGGCTGTTTCCATGCAGCTACTAAACCAGGACAGCAGAGGCCCCAGAGAGAAAGATAGCAACCTGGGATTGAAGACTGTCCATTCCAAGCCACCACCCCACCCCCATTTGAGCCGACTGGCACAAGGCCTTCTATTCTGGCCTAACACTTAAAACAGGTCTTTCATTTTCCCTATTGGTGTTTCTGTGTCATGCCTGCATGATAAAAACACGGCCCAACAGAGCTTGGCCTTAGGTTACCTCCACATGGCTGCATGGGTACTTCCTGCATACACAAATGCATCCACATGTGGACACAATGCAAGCAAACGGAAGTGCAGCCGACTTTGTGTCTCCTCGCCCCACTTAATGTTATCTTAGTTAAGTGTGACTACAAAGTGTGTGTACCTAGCAGCAGATAATTTCTGGATCTGCATTTGAAAATTTGCCACAAGAAACACTGATTGTGCAGAATTTGTTCACTGTGACTCAAATCTGTACACGGTGCTCTATTTGGAAAAAGTTGATTAATTCTCCTTCCTGTGCTCCAGTCTTTGAGCTGAAAGGAACCCAAACATATGTTTGTATTGGACACTATAAAAAGAAAGGCATCCATGTCTTTTAAAGGCATCCATGTCAGATCTACACTTCACTGCTAAAGACATTTTACCTGATTGTAAAAGTGGATATATATAGATATCCTAAAGCAGAGCTTACCAAATTGTGGGGCCCGCAATGACTAACTACTCCTGACATTTTGGAGATGTTAGTTCTTTATACAGTAAAGTTACAGCGGGATACAAATAATATCAGGCTGATCCTGCCACGATTTGTTCCCTTAGTTCAAATCACGGACAAACAGTATCCCACCGTTATTTATGTTTTTGAACCCATTTTGCACACAGAGGCATTTTTTGAAAAATGTATTAATAGCGATGTTGAATATTATTACACAGGGAAAAAAAACAACTACACGTAAAATAATTACACCATAACGCCTCTGCCTTTCTAAATGGAGGGACAGTAACTGCGTGTGTGTATGTAAGCGTGTAAAAACTGCAGATAGTCAGATTAACAGTATTTTGTCTCTATCTGCCATTCTGCAATTCATCTCATGTAAACAATAACGTGGCGCACAGCGTGACGTGACAAAGGGCACATACCTTTGACGTTGCGTAATGAACTCTGTATTCCTCGTCCACACATAAACGCAAAAAAGGAGTTTTAAAAATCTCAGTTTTCGGTGATTCCAAACGCCGTTTACGTGTGGACGAAACAGCTGCGTGTTCAAAAATACCCATGTAGGTGCGGACGTAGCGTAAAAGAGTTAGTAGTTTATTTTATTACTACCTGTAATTTATTGCAGTTTACTTGTATTTGCTTAATTGTTTACTAAATATCTGGTGTGAAATAAACGCAATGGAGCAAAATATGGGTGTGTGTGGTTGGAGGATGTGTTTGTACATTTTTCTTGTAAAACAAAGGGGGGCCTAGCAGAAAAAGTTTGGGAACCGCTGTCCTAAAGTAAGGTTAGGGTACAGTTAGGGTCCACTAAGGTTATTTATGAATGGCCCTGTTAGTGCTTTACAGTGATGGGAAACTTTATTACTCCGGCAGCATTTGTGCTGTGGCGATCATTTGAGAAGGCATAAAAGACAGGGAGGAGTGTTTTATTGCCACCTGTTGCTACTGTCTTTCATTGTGTCCCTCACTGTGATTCTTTTCAGTGTACTTTGTAAAATTAACCTGTTACAATAAACCTACAGCTGTGTATAGACACAGAGTTTGGCAACAATCCCTAACACAAAGATATAGTTTCACCTGAAAAACACCTCATTTCTGTCTCCTCCTGCTAGTATTGGTATCATACATATATTAAAACTATGGACAGTTAATCTGAATAGATTTTTCAGATCTATAGCTTGGGTTTCAAAGGCAGGTTTGGACATTGATGTCTCCTGTTATTACTGTACCCTTGTGGCCAACTTGGCATCATAGGGGGTTTTGAAAGATGCCAACAGTTTTCTGGTGCTCATCTAAACATACACTTGAGGCTTCAAACAGTCCCAAGGGTCTTCATGATTCATTGCTACTTTAAGAGTTATGAGACACATGCAGTTTGTCCTGTCGGTTACATGGAAGGATTAGGATGGAGAAGACAGATAAGAACCCCCCTGCCATTTTATAGAGAGGGATTACTAAATGCCGCCAAGCTAAGCAAACATACACAAACTACAGCAGTGCTTGGACATGCTCACTGCCAGGGGGTACATGAAACAGCCGCATCCACAATGCCTTTATGTAATGGGCGGCTGAAACAACAACCGGAATGAGTCAAAGCGACCACAATGGAAAGCAAACTAATCAGTTTTAATTCCTGTCCACCTGGCAACAAGCCTTTTGATAGCTCATGCCTCCTAATGGTTTTACCATTTGAGGTTTTTTCCATATCTGGTGATAGCGCGCCCCTTGACCTTCACCCTGCACTACAGAGAACCCAAAATAAAGCCCTATAAAACAAACGACCGAAGGGTCAGCCTGTCTGACAGAGCAAACAGGACAGGCAAGGGCTGTGGGCCGTCTCAGCACCAGCTGACAGTCAAAACAGGCCCTCTTCAAGATAGATTTGAAGCCACAGGAAGGGCAGTTGGCAGTGTGTCTCACAGTGAGTGGCAGAAATAGTTCTTAGCTTTTAGGCTTGCATTCAATTAGTAATATGTAAAATTCACAATGTTCTGCTCATAGGCACTAAAAACCTAATATATTTATGGATTTAGCTACATGGACTCCCCAACAAAACTTGTTTTTAAGCATCACTCAAGGATAAAATAGGATGAAATTTGTAAAAGGAAGTCGTGGTTTACTGACAAATAAAGTGGTGGACATGTTTTCTTTTGCCATATGCACTGTGTGTGGTCACACCTGATTAAAAAGTCATTGTGAAAGCTGGTTCCATGAATCAGTATTATGAAGGAATTTTTCTGTATTCAGCTAAGCAGGAACAAAGTCTCCCTTTCCTTCCGTTCAGGATGTTTTAAATACTTCTTATTTTTAAAAAAGAGCTGCAGACATCTTTATTTACATATTATGTTTTCATTGATTCATCACACGTGACTCTTTTCTTTCTTTCTCCTTGACTGAGTTTAAGTAAAGTACTAATAATGTCAGGTCACGGGACATTTTGACAATTCAAATACTTTGCTGCCTATAAATAGAGTGAGCTCCAAAAAACTATGAAGCCAGATATGCCTTGTGGCAGCCAGAGGCATAGCTTGTAAATAATTGCACTTTATAGGATGTTGGTTTTGAGAAGCGCCTCAGCAAAAGGCTGCAGGTACAGGATGTTGTCCATTGTTTGCATGAACTGCAGTTATGCTTTGTGTTCCACCTGCTAACTGCCATCCTCATCCCGAGTAGATAAATACAGTCATTTAGTCAAATAAGTGCAATGCAGTTATTTGGGGTTTTTTTAATAGCGATGTTGATCTATTTTGCCTCTAACTGTTAATGATCGTTTGCAAATTAGTATTCACACAAATGTTCTACGACGTGTCTCATTGAAAGTTCTTGGAGAAGGGAGTACAACTTACAAGTGCACTTTAAAAGTGACATGTTATTTTCCTGCGATTCTACATATGCAAACTTTGTTCAAACATTTTCACACTTTCATCTACCTCTAAGTTTAAATGATCAATTTACCACAAACCAATTCAAAGGTGAACAGAAATAAAAGAAAACAATTATACAGTTTAAATATATCCCCACTATTAACAAATCACCAAATGTAAAAAAAAGAAAAAAGAAAAAAAAAGGCCAATATAAGAAGCAGTGACAGGTGCATCCATGGCCACTCTGTTGGTTCACTGAAGCTGAAATCCTACCCCAAGAAAGCCTCTGATGCTGAGGAACAGCTCTGGCTGTTACACACAGGTTGCATTAGAGGCTTATGCACCATGCTGAAACTGCAGCCACTCTCTGGCCTCTGTAATTGTCAAGAAGAGCTGGAACATTTACACTCTAGAGGTATAAATATCCCCAGTGATCTTCCATGACTTCCCTAGAGGCTCAACAGGTAGAGCACAGCAGAAAGCCAGCTGTCGCTAGCAGGCGTCAGAGTGGATTTCTCCACCACATCATCAGTCATCTCATTTGGATCTGACATACTGCTTCACACTGGAGGCCTGGATCAAAGCGTATGGGATGTACAGCTATTTCAACAGTGTAGATTAGAGCGAGCAAGAGTATATTGCTAATACTAAGGTATCAATCCTTTTGATATTACATGTGGCATTACTACAGGGAAAGCAATTTTCAAATCACTGAACAGAACTGCTGTCTGTCAGTTTATATTTACATGATCTCTGCATCATAAGTTTTCAGTTATCTAGAGTCACAGTGGCAACGTTTTGTCTGCACCTTGGCTCAGTTCTAATTCTGAATTTCTTTTTAATCATATTCCCTGATGGATGATTTTAACATGATATTCTAAACGTCCAAAGTGGAAGCAAAGGCTTCAGATTGATTTTTTTTCCTGCTACATTACTTTAGATGAAAAGTGTTCAAACAATTTGAAGCCATAAAAATACTAATAAAGGAAAAGACAGAGTATTGTGTGTAAAGTATTTAAAAGGCAGTGCAAATAGCCTGGATTTCAGTTGTGTGATTGTGCATTTGCGCATGTGTTTTATGTGCTTCTGTCTGTCAGCTGCCCTTCAGGAAAAAAAACCCATTGCCTGTTGATGAATGATTTGCGGATCCAGTAACTCATATCAGGGGGCATCAGGGAGAACAGGCATTTTAATATTTTACATATCTCAGAGCCGCCATTAGCAAACCAGTCACAAAAGCCTGTTTGCATGGTTCTGCCAGAGGTTTCTTCCTGTTAAAAGGGAGGTTTTCCTTCCCACTGTTACCAAGTGCTTGCTCAAAAGGGGGTCGTGTGTTGGGGCTTTCTCTGCTTTATTCTGTGGTCTTATTCTTGCATCATAAGGTTGCTTGAGGTGACTGTTGTTGTGGTTTGGACCTATATAAATACAATTTAATTTAATTGAACTATAATTTTACCTGTATGTGGTTTCAAATTAGATTTTCATTGATGTTTGTCTCTCAGGAGGTGGTGAGGAATGAGATCCAGGTTATTATTGTCTTTACTTTACAATATAATGAACTCTAAGATGACTGCTGTTGTGATTTAAAGCTATACAAATATAAACTGAACTGAATCTTTTTGTGTTGATTTCTAAGACTAATGATTCTAACAGCAGATTTTATCGAGTGGGTTCATGATTGGTTGTCATAATTTCAGGTCGGACAAGAAGACTCCCTGTAACGAGTCCCTTTCTGCTAATAAAAATGGAAAACCTCCCCCATCAGCTGTACCACCACCGATACCCATGTCTCCCATTGTTGAAAAGATGGAGGGACTGAAGGCCATCCGCAACCGCAGCAACAGCCTCCGCCTGGGCCGCCTGGCCTTCTACCGACACCTGGAGAAGGTGGAGACCATGCGCTGTTTCTGGGAGCTCAAACATGTGGAGCTGGAGGGAAGAAACCAACAGGTAATATGCACTCATTTTACACTCCTCGCTGTTATTGTTCACACATTACACTGAGGTTTGTGATCGGGTGAATCACTGATCTGGATTTGGATCACTCAGTGTTGTTTTATTCAACACTAATCGGCTTAGGTAAAAGGTTCTCTATTCACTCCTGACTCAACTGACAATTAAATATCAGCTTCTCAGACACTATTCTAGTTCACAGCGCCTCATAGAAAGCGTAGCATTCATTGACTGGGGTTGGCATGCAAGAGGCCTTGACAGGTGAAGTACAGCAAGCTCACTAGAGGGCGCTGCAGGTCTATTTAATTTTTTTATTGCTCACTTGAACCTCCTCAACTCTGCCCGTCTATCATACAGTACATAAAACCACACACTGAAATGAATTTGGCTCTTCACAGGATACAGCTCCAGTTGCCACAAGATGGCAGCCCTGGACTGCTTTGCTCTGCTTATTTAGAAAGTGGATACATACTTCTAGGATTGATCGCTTTATGAATATGAGCTACAGTCAATGTCCATACGCTTGCTTCTAAGTCAATCTTAGTTTGTCAAAATTATTTTTTAACTTTAATAACTTGTTATGGTAACACTTTATAATAACTACACACTATAAAGCATTATTAACGTATTAGTAAATGCTTCATTCATTATTTACAAAGCAGCCTTTTTAAAAAGCGGCAGACTGTTGTGTGTGCCACTGAGGCAAGTGGTTGAAGTCCACATGTAAAGAGACGATTTGTGTTTATTTACATTGTAAAGCACTAAAATGCAAGAGTCCTCCTCCCTCCATCATTTGTCTATTCCAGCTGTGTGCTAAACTCTTTTAGATGCTGAAAAGAGGCTACACCAGTGCATTACACAAGCAAGAGGACAGACAACACAGACGAGGAGTAAAATGTGAAAAATTAGTGTGCCAGGACAACTTATAACTAATAAAATGTAAAAGAATAATAACAAAAATGCACCAGGGAGAGAAAGAAGGATCATGAAGTACAGGTGAACTCAATAAGACTCTAACAGGGGCATCAAAAAGAATGAGGGAAAACAATAAAAACACTGAAAATCAGCTCAGCTCAGTAAGGCAAATATAGAAGGAACACAGTAGGCACGACAAAAAAGAGTAAGAGTAAGAAACAATGAACTAAGACGTTATGACAGAAGCCCAGGCTGTGAGAACTGCATGGCAATTTTGGGCAAGACTAACAGAGTATAGAAAATCTGATAATGTACACTAACTAATGATGCCTGCTATATTTTATATGTCACATTTTAAATCTTAGTTGGCAATTTGGTGATAATGGCAACATTATTGCTGCCAGTTTTTGCTTTTCTCAGGAGAATATTATTACACACACACACACGCGCGCACACGCAGGCCTAAAATGGCTTTTATGTTTGTACCAGCGTACTTTTTGGAGCCAGTTTAAAGGTAATAAATGACAAATTAAGAATACACTATACCTGTGGTGGAATAGAATCTACACACAACAATGCTCCACAAAACACTGTCTCTTAGGAACAACTATATGTTGTCGTAATATCGCAGGCTAGTTTCCAGATCCACCAGCATCGTTACCTAATGCTGACCCTTCTGCCCCTGATCTGTTTGTGCAGAGGTTCTCCTCATATTCCCACTGGGGAATGTTTGTCCTCCCAGGGTTCCTGCTCAGCAACATTTATGACCACTTAACCCCCCACCCCCAACTGTTGTTGCTTGTTAAATCAAGCTTGCCTTAGAGTGCTGCAGTGAAGAATCTTCAATATTATGTGAACACCTGTAAAGTCCTTTGTCTTTTTGAAAAGGTCTATTCTACACTTTTGTCAAACTGATAAAGTAAGTTTTGACAAAGAGGACAAGAAAAAGTCTCAATATCTCTTAAAGAAACATTTAGAAGCACCAAAGTAAAATATTCTTAAGAAAAAGCTGAAAACATGAAAACAGCAAAATAAAACTTTACACAAAAAAACAAACATTAACATGTTCCACTATCACTGTACAACTGACCAGATCTATAAAGACAACTCTATAAAGATAGGCAAGCATGAGAAGTCTTTTGTCTTTCTTTCTCCTCTTTTCAAAGTGAAATTAGGGGGCGATCGTGGCTCAAGTGTTGGCAGTTCGTCTTGTAATCGGAAGGTTGCCAGTTCGAGCCCCGGCTCGGACAATCTCGGTCGTTGTTTTCTTGGGCAAGACACTTCACCTACCGCCTAGTGGTGATTGCCAGAGGGCCCGATGGTGCAATATGGCAGCCTCGCTTCTGTCAGTCTGCCCCAGAGCAGCTACAACTGTAGCTTGCCTCCACCAGTGTGTGAATGAATAGTGGAATTGTAAAGTGCTCTGACAGTCTTGAAAAGCGCTATATAATGCAATCCATTATTATATTATTAATATAAATTCAGAATTTTACACATTAAATAAGTGTACCCTTACTGCTTCCTGAAGAATTAAAATCATAAATCGCAGCCAGGTGCTGATAATAAAATACACACGGTTGACTGATCAACAGCGAGTGCGAGCAGCGCTATAAAATTCTTGGCAGTTTGCTGAAGCATTCAGGTGTGTTAACACAATGCTACAGTCTTTGCAGGAGTTCACATCCCAGCAACTTCACTCAAAGTCAGCAAAAAACACAGGAGCTAAATCTCAAAATCTCTCTGCAGGCAGATGGGCAATCCCCCGAGTGGAGCGCGCACCAAACTCTGCTGCACCATAAAACCGCCTTTAGTGTGTTATGTTCAAGTTCATTACAGTAAAATAACAAAGAGTCAGAACAATTCAGTTCCTTCCCATTTTTATTTATAACGGCAAATCACAACAACAGTCACCTCAAAGTGCTTTACACGGTAAGGTAAAGACCCTGAAATTATACAGAGAGATATTATTGTAGGGTACAAACATGCGTGGTTTGTTTGGAAGGGTTGCCTGGAGACAGCCTCTTCTCTCTAAAAAAAACACGGTAACATGGCCTAGGTTTGCAAAGTTGTATCTGAACAAACCACAAGACTTCAGAAACAATGTCCTTTGGATAAATAAGACCAAAGTAGAAATGTCTGACCATAACGCAGAGTGACACCAAACAGCAGGACAAACACCTCGTGCTAACTGTCAAGCCTTAATGGTGGGGCTTTTTAGCAGTAACGGGACCAGAGCACCTTGCCGTCAAGAAAATTACCATAAACTCATCTGTATACCAAAGTATTCTAGAGTCAGTTGTGAGGTGTTGCTTTTCTGACAACTGAAACTTTGTCACAACTGGTCATACGACAGAACAAGGTTCCTATGCACGGCAGCAAATCAGCAGCAGAAGGACTGAAAAAGGAAAACCTCAAGATGTTGCGATGGCCCGGTCAAAATCCAGACCTCAATCTGACTGAAATGGTGTAGTTGAACCTTAAGGGAGCTGTGCATAAACAAATAATAAAGTGATACGGAGAAGTTATTGTTGCTAAATGTGGTGATCCAAGCTAGTAAACACACTTTTCATAGGACTACGTAGAGTTCCATACAAATATTCCTTTTTACGTGACCTCCAGTAATTAATACACAATATTACCTTAAAAAGAAGGTCCCCTTTTCCCTGTCTTTGACTCACTATGGACACCATACTGCACTTACAAAGACTTCAGCTTCAGCTCTTGTTTTAATGTCACCTGTGCTGTTGAAGAGAATGCAAATTTAGCAGCACTCAGTTGCAAGTGTTTGTTTCCAGTCATGCATGCTTGTGTAACTGTTTGCCATGAGGTGTGTCTGCAGTGATGCATGCACTTGTCTTTGCCTATATGTGAGGCTTAAGTAGGAAAAAGCGGCTGCCTGGGAGGCAGACTAAAGAGGGCTGAAACATGTATGAAGTGCTGTGTCTGAAGTTAAAGGATACCACAGGGGTCTCACTGACATGCCTGCAGCAGCAGGGACAGCAGCAGGCATCTGATTCTGCGTACAGCAACGACACCCTGAACCCTACACCACCTGTCCCCTTCTCGTCTCAGAGACAGCGTGTTCTCTCCTTTTAGGTCCTGTGGTGGGAGGTAGGGAGGAAGCCGGGTGGAGGGTGAATGGGTGGCTGGGTGGGCGGGTGGCTCGACTCCACAGAAACCCTGTCCTCTTCTGATACCGCTGCAAGCAAACGATTTAGCATTACATGATACAGGAGCCTAGCTATTTCATAAATAAGGCCTGCTGCCTCTTCCCTTGTCAACATCTTGTTGCCAGCCACCCAAGCCAGCAAAGAGCCTGAAATAAGACGGACAGCCCGTGCAGGCAGACAGCGGGGACAGGAAGAGGAAGAGGAAGGCTTCCATCATGGAGAACTTCCTAAGGGATAAAGATCTTTGGATCTTAGGCAGTGTGTGTCTGGTGGCCACTTTTCTGTGGCGACGGCTGTGGAAATTATTCTCCACAAAGAAGAGAAGAAAGACTACATCATCTTCAGATGCAGAGGTAACAGAGTGAGACAGTAGTTTAGGTCAATGCAGCTGTGCTACATCTGCACAGGTGAATATGGGAGCATGCATGAGGGTCACTCAATCTAAACAGCACAAGTGTAAACAGTAAGAAATATAGAAATGGGGAAATCTGGCATCGCTCATGTTGTGGAATATGTTAGAGCCTGACAAGCTCCAGCTCTCTATTAAGCAGAAATTAAGTAACGGATGTTGTCACATTATCACTCAGAGGGATGCTGTCTTGATGCCAGAGTGATGCAATCTGATTCTGAGATTCTGTTTGTTAGTGGTGATTGTTGCTTTGACCACGTCTGTCCTGTAAGAGAAATTCTTATATCAATTAACCTCCAGGTAAAATAAAAGTGAAATGAAAAAGAGAAACAAATTAGTTTTAATGATGATTCGAATAAACACCACAGTAATTAATGTGTATTAGTTTTTGCACAAACTGATTTTCTGGACTTTCAGATGATTGGCAAAATTTCTGTTAATAATAAAATAACAGATTCTGTTTAATAATGTGCAGCACTGGCACCTATATGGATGATCTGAAGTGAGAAGGCCTCCATGCTAAAAGAGCACACATGCACACACTTTGGTGGCTTGTGATAGCAGAAGCCATTGGCACTGCGTGCAGGTATTTTGATTATCATATCTTTGCAATGAAGATCCTAAAATATCTCAGCTCAGCTATGCTGGTGTTATCTGTTGGTAGTGTCTGATTTCACTCCAAGAAGAAGAGTTGTGTTTCTGATCATGTGAACGTGGTCCGCTGACTTGACTGATGAGGTCCGTTTTATAGACGGTAACTGTAAAGTGGCAGTAAGACTAATCAGCTCAGTTATCTCTGGCATCACTGACATTTTTCATCTGCACTGAGGTTGAACTGCTGACGCCCAGTCAACATGCTGCTTTAATGAAACCCAACAACAACAATAGTATTGAGGCATGTGAAGCCACATTTCATGCCTCTGAAGGCAACGTGTGAGTGTCAGTGGAAAACATAACGTCATCATACATGCGTCAAACACATGTCACCAGGAGTGACATCTATATTGATATCCAACTGCACTTAACTCCACCACTCCATGCAGACAAGCCTATGCCCTCCACACTTAAGCATACTGTGTCCAGTAAGCCGGTTTATTATGTTAACATAATCCAGCAGGAAGTAAATGTGACCCACTCCCCATAAAGCTGGGTGCTGTGGTGCTTCGGCAGTTAATGTCTGTCAGTATCAGCTTAATCGTTTTATTGCTCTGTCTTCTTCTCCTCACACTGATCGACTACCGTTAGATTTATAGCTCTGCTTATCATTTCTACTACTGTCACAGCAACTTTCAGGGTTTTTAAAGTGATTCGTAGCCTGTAGGTGCAGCGGGTTAATCCTGTTTAAAAGAAATCTGTCCACGGTGTTAAAGCAAGACAGCCCTCTGCAGAATCGAAAATATCACTGCACACCTGAATGACATTCAAGCTGTAGGAAAAGCCTTTGTTAAAACAAACTCCACTTCATGGTTTTTTCTAAACGATTGCAATGGTCCATTCATGCCAAAGTTCACTAATTTAAATGCAATGCTTGTCTTTAACGTTGTGTTTGCACAAAAAAACAGCCAGCAGAACAAAATAATAAATAATAAAATAATAGCTACTTAACAGGGTGTATCAAAAAGAATCATGTGATTTCAAAAGGCAAAACTAAAAGTAATGGACAGAAGCTTGCGGTCAATTTTAAAACAAATGGCTGAATGTGACATTTTACATCCAAAACACTGTTCTCAAGTCATCGTGTCCCACTCTGGATGCACGGCATATGTCCATACTACAGCCAAACTCATCTCATACTTCTGCAAGCAAGTCTGGAGTCACTGCAGCCACCGCTACTTACCCACAACCACGTGAAACTCATGACTCCTTTCTCGCGGTTCGTGATTCGATCGTTACCGGTGAACCCGATTAAAGACTTTAAATGTTGGAGGATTCTTTTTCATAGACTCTATATTAAGTGTACAGTGTGTAAAATGTCACCACCATATGTCAGTAGATTGCTGATTGCAGTAAGTTATGTTTTCTTACTGTGAAAGATCCACGACAGACTCGACCACTCGTTCATGCTTTCAGCATACTTTTATTAACTGCGGTTGCTGTTGCACACAACTCGGCTATAGCTCTGCAGATCACTGCCAGACACACACCAACAACCACAACAGTCAGTAAGCATAGACGCTAAACGCGAGGCGTGATTGTGGATACTTTTGGAGTTCGATACAAGTAAATGAGTCAATGAATTTCACCTTTGTCCAATAACACTGATACTAAGGACATCAAGAACATTTCTGTTGGTAAGCACTTCTATTTTTGCTGCTGTGTTTTAAGTGGTCGCTTAGTTTAAGAATAAACTCATGCATGATGTAAGAATGTAATCAAACTGTGTGATTTTTGTGACATTCGACAGAGCAATGCTGGAGGAGGAGAAAGACAGAATGAGAAAGAGATGATGAAAATATACATGTACACATGTTCAATCAAGATATATATAGTTTGAAAGTGCAATCTGTGATCTTTAAATTAAAAGTAACTTATGAGACATGTGACACCAGGACAGCTGTGATAGTACTCAGGATGGTCACATTTCTCATCCTGTTAACATTTTGTCACCTCATTGTCAGATCTTGCTGTCACTTACAGACAGGTGTGCGTAACTAAGCAAGAGATGCACGTACAGTCTTTTGCATTCTATTTAACATTAAAGGACTAGTGTTGGGACTGAAATGGGGAAAAAGCCTTAATCTTGTCTTCAACTGGAGTGTGGAAAAAAGCCTGTTTAACATAACTTTTTTCTTTTGTTAAATTTTCTATTAAACAACAGTGTGAGAGCATGAGACACAAAGAGGAAGGCTGTTCACACACCACAAACTGAAGAGTCACCACACTGGCAATGTTTTGTTTCCCTTCTCTTGCATCATTGATAAAACAAAATTGCCTCAGCAGGGAGGCATTTAATTGTTTTAATTAAGTCAAAGTGTTCAAATGTGTACATTTATGTAACTCAGCTCTTTTGTCATACTGACTGCCACAAAGACTCAAGGTAGTTTTACACTACAAGCCCCATTCTCTCAAACAGTGAGTCCAGGGATCAGCTTTTATGGGTTTAATGTCTTAAAAGCAAATTTCAGCTACAATATGCTTGGCTAATGCAATTATGAAATTCCAAATGAATATGTATAAATATTGGTGTTACAGATCAGTTGTAGCTGATATAATAGGCAAATAAGTTAAATAATTACCATGACTTTCATGCATCCATCCATCCTCTTCCGGTTATCCAATTCAGGATCACCGGGGAGGCTGGAGCCAATCAAATCCAGTATTGTAAGTTTACAATCAAAACCAGTCATCTGAATTTGATAAGATAATTTGAACCGTGGGTTTTTGTATGAGGCTTGTGAAGAGTAAACTGCAGCTTGTGTTAATACATGTGAGTATGACTAATGTGAGAAGGGTTTCTCCAGCTTCAGATTCTCACACTCACATAGCTCAGATAAAATTAGCACACATGCAAATACATCAGGGATAGAGAAGAGCCCATAATGGTTTGAGTCTCACAGTCATGACACAATGAAAAAACACAAAGAAAGACATTCAGAACCGAGAGCCGCCTTGTTTTATAGGCTTAATTGTCTAAACTGAGCAAAACTACTTTTAGAAATAATGTAGATTCATTTTTTTTAGACTAATGACTTTTATATTGAAAAGATATTTTCACATTATGCCATGTGCAAGCTGGGAAACAGTTATATTTGGTGGATACATAGTCACATGTTTTTCTTTTACTGCACTATTGCCCTGTATCCTAAAACCAAAAACAGGCTGTTTAAAAAGCTGTTTTCTGTTAAACAGGTGTTGGGTATAAAATGGGTTTTGGTGAAACATACCCGTCCTTTTAATTCTTATTTTCTACTCAGAAGTAGACTTTTCCCCCCCAGTTGTTTACTTTTCATTGTCAACAAACACAAATAAATATACACGGGCAAAGCTGTGTGTCAATGCAGAGCTCCAAAAGGAGTAATTTCCGTATCCTTTTTCTTTCCTGTTGTATCGCTCTAACACAATGATGATCACTGTATTTCTTTTTTTATTCCTTTTACCTTTTATATTTAAATGTTGAGAAATTTCAAGGTTTATGGTGTTATCATCAAAAAATTGTAGCTGATGTGTTAAACAATTTTAGGTTTAAATTTCTTTAGCGTCACTATCAGTAGATGGTAATATTGTTGGCATGTACATAGAAGTGTGAGTTTATTGTACTTTGAAGTTTGAAGTGGAGAAATCTAATTATTCTTCATCTGGTTATCAAAAAGAGTTTTCTCCATGAAGGCTAGGTAGTAAGCAAATTGTTTCAGTACTATGTATTTACTTTATGTGGGCTGACCCACATGTTTATTTTGTTGGAAACACTCACTAGTTCATATTTGGCACAGTCACAACTACCAGAGCCATCTGAAAGATCTTTGGCAAGTGTTCTCATAGAGTGTATATTATTGATGCTAACTGCTTATTAATGCTAAGTGACAGACTGAACAAATACAGACTTTAACTCACCAGAACCGAAGCCCAGACGTCCTCAGCGATCTGTATACGACAGCAGGCTGTATTTTTCTAAAATAATGCTACAAAAAGCTTCGAAATGCACCATCATTGACATTTTAGCAAAGAGGTTCAGTACAGTGACTTGATCGGATCAGTGGTGGACTGTTAGCACTGCAGTCTCGTTAAGAAAGCTTTGCTGTGCCTGCATGGGTTTGCAGATCTCCAGTAAATATCATTGAGATGTGATGTACAGTGTGCAGAAAACTTTCATTGATTCATGCCAAAAATATACAGTACTGAACAAAAGACTTGAGGCAGACCACACAGAGACGGGAACAAAATCACTTAGAAAGAAATCACATAATAGCCTAATTTGTTATGTGAGCTTCAGTGGATTTTTCTTTGTGCGTAGGCTCTGACTCAGGTATTTGGCACCGATTCATTTGGAAAACTTGCTTGGCCAGGCCTTAAGCCTGAAATACTTTGAATGAGAGAAAATGCTGCTAAAACATTCAAGTCATTTTTCATTATTGTCTTTGGGATCATTTGGATTTGTCGACACATTAGCAGATTAAAGAATAGTAGTTAAAACTACTATTAAAACAACAGCAAACAAGACAGCTTCCCAGCAGGCAGATTTAGAACAACCACTGAAACCTGTCCAAAAAGCACAAAAACCTTCATTTGTTAGCCCACATAACCCGATTAGTTTTTTTAAAACTAGTTTATAAAGTCAACATGTTTATTTTTTCTATTTTTTCTTTACCTGAGAGTCAAAACAGTTTGAGTAGTCAGACTGAGTCAGTCATTATTGAGATAAACAGAGTGCAGCAAACTAATCTCAAGGAAAGTAATGGCCTGTGTTGCTTACAGTAGCAATATAAATTACATATACAACAATTATTCTATATCTAAGGGCATTTTCAGTAAAAACTGGACATTTTGCAGAGCTTTTAGACTGATTAAGAGTATGTGTGTTGCTCTTTTTAAAATAGCAAATGAGTCCGTTTAAAATGTATCCCATTTTAATCCAGATTATACTATTTCCCCTGAGTTTGCAGCAGAGCATCAGCATTGACAAAATACACAGCAGAGAGAGAAGCATCATCTTAATTAGGCTGCTTTATAAAGGATGCATTGGGATGTAAAGTGCAGCATGTAATGAATGGACAAGTAAAATGAGTGTTCATGGGCTCATTATAGCTATTTAATTAAATCAACTAATCAAATATGCTAAGCACTTTAATAGAAAATGCTATGCATGTAAAATGTGCTGAAAGAGGCAAAAACAAAATTAGCTAATGTTAGTAAGAGAATGCCAGCCAGCATGGAATTTCATCTCTCAGTAAAACAGATATGCGATTGGATGCTGTGTTTATGATCTGTCACCATGTACAGCAGATCTTCCATGGCAAGCACTGACTATTTGGATTTGTGCGATTAAATGTTTGTACAGGGGCATTAGGTCAGGGGTCACAGTAACCAGGGAACAGCTGGGTGCTACACTCTGACAACATGCTTTTATTTCCAGATTCCCAAGTAGTCAACAGTTGTGCGCATAGACCAGAGACAGTCTATGGCAGAGCCGTCCATGATGGGTCTGTGATCACAGACTTCCATCTAGTGGCAAGAAGACCAAAGTGCAAAATACTTGATTTTAAAATACAGCCACCAGACTTATTTTTACATAGTGTAATTATACGATATGATGCTGTAATTAAGTATCGTATAAAGATTTACACAGATGTGAATAACCTCTGACCTCTCCTTCTAGATTAATAGATTCATCTGAAGGTCTTTCAATACTATATAGAGCTATTTAAAAGTATGTTACTGCCCTTGTTTTGTCTAAGGAATTATGTCAAAAATTATGTCACATATATTAAAATAGTTTTCAACAGAGCAAATAACAAAATCCTGCCCTTTGTGCTAATTTTTACCACGCTAGGAAAAAATCAACAAAGAAAGCAAAATGAATAGACACAAATTACAATGCTGTTCTGTTAAAAGTAAATACTGCCCAGAGAGTGAGCTGATTTGGTGGACGTCTGTGTGCAGTGCTTCTTGTTACATTGTTATATGTTACTTTAAACTAGTACCTAAAAGACTATTATAGAATGATAGTGTTGCACATCCTGACCAGATCACTACAGATTATAGAAATCCATTAACATATATCTACGGCAACAGATTTAGAAAGAAGTATTTAAGTGTTTCTCTTTCACCATTTGTTTTTTTAAATCACAGCACTTACTTTGATTGCTGTCAGACACTTTTATGTACCGCTGCAAACATGCAGCTTCTACTCTGTTCAATTCTGTTAAAGAGTTGGGTATTGTGGAGGTCTATCTGAAAATGATGGTGTTGCATCGTAACGTTTCCCAGATGTGACAATGTGATGAGATTGGATTGGACATAAATAGCAAATCTCTTCAGGAATGTGCATGTCTATACTTCTCACTTTTAGGGTGAGGGTCACAAGTAGGGTTTCATTTGTCAGCGGTACATGTTATGAAAAAAAAGCACATGAAAAGCAAAAATGCACGAAATGACTTCACTTCAGACTGTACCAAACAACCCATTTGTATTGAAACCATCTCTGGACGTATGATGTATCAGATTTGCTGCTTTTGCATGTTTTGGGGCATTGAAACAAAAATATGTGTCGGCTTAACTTTTTAGATCCTATCTCGCAAAATTGTCTCTGCGTGGCCCTAAGCTAATAGTTAGTGTATAATAAGCCTTAAATATCCAATGATTTTGTTTCAATTTTATATGTAGAATATTTCCTTCTATAAACACTCAAAGTATCCCAAAGTAAGAAGTAGCCCAAAAAGTATTGCGGAGGATGCTCTAGGGGTCTCCAGATATCCTAAGTGCATCAACATGGTTATTGAATTACCTGTAAATACCAGAAGTGTCTCTGGTTCGTGCCTGTGGACTGTGTCTATCTGCATGTTTGCATCATGAAAATGAGCCCGAGCCCATTGCCAGCACTTAAGCAAGTGTGATTTCTGTACGAGAAAAGCTTTGATATAATAAATCTAAACCATTAGCTTTTAGTTTAGCATAAAATGGAATGTGATACAGTGTTGATATTTGACATTTGTGTGATATCACTCGGGGTTATGCATTCATGCTGTTTAGCATGTAACACGTCCGCATGCTTATCCTCGCTACCCCCTGCACCACAAACACGCTTCACATACACACAAACTTTTCTGACGTAATAAAGCACCTCTGTTCTATGAAGAGAATTTTTTCCTGTCCCACTGAGCTCTGAGGCTGCTGAGAGCTAAATCTACCATCTGGTTATCATGGCAGCTAAACTGTGGAAAGAACAGACTGTCATCGGCCAGTGGTGACACATGCAGGTTTGACAGATAAAAAAGCAGCAGGTGGAGCTGCGGAGATAATATGTGCACTTGTTCCTATTGGCATCTACTCGCCAGACTTATATGGTCTATCAACAACGGAACAATCCTGTCATTAAACGCAAAATGTTACATAACCTGCTGAACAGATCACTACAGCTTTGCATGGTGCAGGTTTAGCAAAACTTTAGTTTCAAATTGACTCATGTTGCTCCCAACGACTAAATCTCTAATAGGGAACTGTAAGGAAAAAGTGTAGATTGTGCAAAATATGTTGAAATTTTCTATTTCAAATGTACAACTATGAAGAGACGGTATCTTGGGTTTGCATACTTTGGCTGGCATGCAGGGCTGAAATAGCTTTTCAAGGTTTTTCCAGAATTTCAAACTAAAACCTCTAAGAAAATGTAAAATGTAAAAATGAAGTCTGTGTGAAGAGTGTGCATGTGGTTCGTTACTGTTCAGGTCAAGCACACTGCTGGGTTGATGAGGACCCCCTCTCTGAATGCAACTATCTTTGGTCTCAGCAAGGTTGCGTGGTGTGAGTCATATTCATGGTATGGTGAATCTTATGTGGTTAGGGATGCCATTTGGGAGGGAAACCCTGGATTATCCAGGGGTCCCAGAGCTGGACCAGCACCCTGGAACATGCCAAAGCTCAAAGAGCCGCCACTGAGCTGTTGTCGGTGGGTCCAAAATGTCTCGTCTGTATCCCTTCCCTTCCTGGTCTAATCATTTGGATAGGAGGCACCAATTTAATCCACAAGCCCTACTTCTTCCTATGTCCTTTAAAACACTCGTCTACCTGACCCAAACTGCTTTTCAAGTATATCAATTTGAAGCAAAATATAGAAAAGGCATGCATGAATCTACTGACACATGCACATTTATATTTTGCTGTCATTTCAAGAAACTGAAAACACATTTTAGACCATTTTTCTGTGTTCTAGTTTATAAATAAGCAAGCCTAGGAAAAAATGTTTGTCTCAAAAATATGAAAAAATCCATCACTTAAGTAAATTACCTACTTACCATGTCCCTCTTATTTCAGCTTTCCCTCGCCAAGCTACAGCATTGTTAAATATGGACCAGGTTTACCACAACAGCAACCATCCCAAGGCGTGCATTTGTTATGTGTGACACAGACTATAATTGTGGCTCTGGGAGTGATAATGGATTACTGGAAAGCCCACGGCAGTAGAAGAAGCATTATAAATTGTCTGTGTCTTCCTGCTGAGTAATTCTATATGCGGTGAGAGTGGCTAGGCTGCGTCAGCCTCATTCCCAAACTGTGCTCCTGTACCACACAGCCTCTCGTGTTACCATGTAACCTTTTCTGACTAGGGATTTCAGAGCTTGTCTGACAGGGTACAGTTAAACCTTCCACCAGACCAATCTACCAGCACTCTGCTCCGACCCTACTGGCTCTTGGCTATTGTAGTGTGGAGTCTGTGTGGAGATTTATTTAGCCATCTACTGTATCACAATTTGTCCCCACAAAAGGTAGTTGTTATGGAGTATGCAGTGATTCAGAGCTGATGCTGATATAAGGAAATAAAGAAGTAGGGAAAAGGAAGATACATTCATATAAAATAGTGTACTGTTTACTCCCTTTTTACTTATATATTTCTAAAACAAGCACAATATACTTTTGAGTATATGACAGTATAATATAATCTAAATAATAAAATATTTTTTTGTTGTAGCAGTATTGTTTGTTGTTGCCTGTGAAAAAATTGTTTAATGCTGTTAAAATGTATCTGGTCTGATTTTTTTTTTTTTGTTACACAAATAGTAGCTTTGAAAAAGATAAAGGTTTTACACAGTGCAATTATGACCACAGAGCAGCATATCACATTTGATGTTTATTTCATATAAAATATCATGGCATTCCTATTTGAGTATTCTCAAATGTAAATCAAAAAGACCGCAGTGGCAGGAAACGTCTGTGTAACCTCTTCTTCCTTTAGAAACAATAAACACTGTCAATACTCTCCATGACGGCGTGGCAGCAACTCACTGAGCTTGGGCGAAGCAAGGATCTTTGAAGGAGAGAAAGAGAAACCAAAAAAGACAGCTCCTGAAAATAATAATTTTTCCTGAGATGCAGTGTTTTTGTGTGTATGTAGCATTTTAATGGCAGCAATTCTTTTGAGTCATTACATGTGTGTATTTGACTGCCTGTGTGTGTTTCCTATAGGTCATTGTTTAGTGGCTATGGCTAAGTGCAAAACTTTCTGAAGTTTTTCAAAAGAGATGCTTGAGATCTGTGCTAACTTGCTGTAACATATATAGTACTGAAGTTTAACAAAAGTATTCATGTAGTCAGAGCAGCTTACTTTAAAATGAACACCAAGCGTACATAGAACATGTTTTAATTAATTAAAGACAACAAAAAATAAAGAGAGCAAGAGAAAGAATGGTGGCCTTGCCATCTGACATGTTAACTATAGTGTCATTCATGAATGAATCCTGACTGGATTTTCTTTAACTAGATATTTTCGAAATTGTTTTCACACAGTGACTTTTGATCACCCAGTTCTTCCCTGAGTCCAAGTTATCCGCAAAACTCCTGAGAAATACCTTTATGAAACAGGCCGTTGATACAGAGATATAAAAACCTCTTTTTGGTTGAATCTGTGGTGTTTAGTTTGTGGTGTTTCAAGTGCAAAACTATGGTGCCCCTGTGAGGCCAAATGTACTGCACCTTCAGAAAGCACCACCAAATGTGAAAATGTTCCAAAAGCACATAAAACACACATCAGAAGTTGAATAAAATAGAAGAGAACTATTAAAAAAAATGTCAAAAAGCACAACAGAAGCGTTTTGGGGGAAACAAAACTGTGACGGACCAGCTCCTGAAGTGACAGAAACCAAAACACTGCACTGAGATAGTGAAGGCATGAAGGAGAGGATTCACCAGTGCTGTGAAGGAGGAAAAAGATGAATGCACAATCTCTTCCATCTTTTTCCTCCTTCACAGCACTGCTGAATCCTCAGATGGAGATGGAAAAGATGGAAGATATTGTGCATTCATCTTTTTCTCCCTCATATAGTATTTTTGTCATGTTTTGTGATTATTTTTTTTGTGAGCTTGGGCTGCATTTTTTTTCTACGTCCTTTGTGTTTTATACAACTTCTGTTGCGTTTTATGTGCTTTTGCAGTTGTTTTTCTTATAATTTCAGGTGTTTTCTTAAACAGTTTGACCTCTTAGGGCCACCGTACAAAGCAATTGCTTGAAAAAGCTACAAAAAACAGATTTTTCTATATGTTTACTTGCAGTAATCCACTTTAGCATGAGAGCTGTTTCTGAAGTTTCACTGAATATCGTTTTAGACCCTGACTAATTACAGTATTTTATCTTTGATTAATGTCAAACAGAGGCTTTGCAATAATCTTTATAAAGCAGTTTAGTGTGAAAACACTTTTGCCGGATTACTGATCTCCTTCAGTAAGGAAACATGTATTTCAACCATATGTTTTGCATTCTGTCTGCACTTGCACCGTGTCCTTTATCATTCTCACCTTCAATAGCAAATAGCCACTGGGGATACAAGTGTTAACCCTGACAGCTGATGAGCTGTCCGTACTTGGGAACAGCGTGAGGAGCAGAGTATAGGTCAGGTTTTTCCGTTGTTGACAAATGGGTGCCAGTATATAGGCGCCAGCGCTTTGTCGCTCAGCCTACTCCTGATAGACTGTACTGAGATGTGGAAAAGTTTGAGGTCAATGTGCAGAGTCACGTCTCAGTAGGTGGGCCTGTTCATGAATATGAACTCGTGTGTCAGCGACAGTGTGTATGTCTGTCCTCTTTAATTCTGTACAGCAACACATGTGCAGGAAGTTTCCTCTCCCACAATCCCCCTCTCCTCTGCATCAACAGTTCTTAGGTGTCAGCTGGATCACCTGTGTCCCGTTGTCTTTGTGTCCCTCACGGTGTGTGGACAGCAGGCTTATATTGGGAACCTCGGAAGTTCTTTCCACTTGGTGGCCTCCAGAGGAAAACCAAACCCTTTTAACTTTTACTCAACTTCTGTCCTTGAACAGTGTTGGCTCAGGATTAGTGAGCTGTAAAATAAATGATGACTTTTAAACTTAATGAACAGCAAATAAAAAAATCTTTAATATTCATATTTAACCATAAATACAATCAAAATAACTCAAAAATGCAGCAATACACTGCAGAAAGATAGAAAACAGTCTGCTAAATAGTCAGAATGGTGGTGATTTGGTAAAAATTTAAATGGCTCCTCTCTGCTACTCTGAGTGAAACAAGTTAGGTATAAAAAGCGATAAACTGATAGTATTTGGCAGTGTTCAGAAATAATCTCAGTCCTCTTTAATTAGTAACTTTTTTACCACTTCGCACGTGCTGGCATCCCTCCTTCAATCTTGTTACAATGTGAAAAACAAAATGAAAATGCGATTAATGGTGTAATGTGACTAAACCTGCTGAAAAATGGCACGGGCTCTTCAGATTTAGAGATGTTATGCTTTTCTTTATTGGCCCTAAACTATATTTGTTTATCTTGCTTTTTACAGCATCATATTTAGTTCAGCATTCTTGGGATTCTAACACCTGACTGAAGGGCTTTTGAAGTATCTCAAATGTCACATAGCGACCCTCCCCAGCATCCCCCACTGTACACTCGAGCCCTCAGCTCTTATCACTGGCCACCGAGTCCCTTACGTCCACAGCGGTGTTGCACTGTAATTGGGAGAACAGCCATTTGCTATTCTTAAAACTCAGCTCGGTGGTGAAGGATTGGAAGAGAGCTATCTGTTGTCCCTCCAGTCCTTTCAACTTGTCTGCAGCTTTGTCTGGCACTATGTTTTTTGTGCTAGTTGAGACTTTGTGAGAGTAACTGGACTTTAGATTAAATAAACGCTTTTTATTAGAAGTCACGTTTAGGTCAATCATGAGCTCCAGCCTTGTTAACTCTTTAGCCAAGGTTTATGATCCAAACCCTCTTCACGGGCAGAAGCCAGGTGGAAGGAAGCTTTCTCTAAATGGATCAGAAAAGTCTCAAGCTGCTTCTTCCTCTTCTTCATCATCATCCTCTTGCTCTCCTCATGATGTTGCCCTGCGATCTGTGGAAAGTCGAATGGACTTCCTGAGCTCTCAGATGGAGCGTTTGCTCAACATGCAACAGACTGTCTTGATCAAGCTGGATGGCCTGTCGCAGGATGTCAGGGGTATGGGTTTGGATCTAGCTTCAATACGTGAAGAAAGCCATGGAAAAAGCCGTGGGTCTGGGGTAGAAGCAGTATGCAGGGAGCTGCATGGGGCCATGGAGAGGGCCAGTGAGCACATGGAGAGTCAGGGACGCAGGTTGGAGGGGGTGGAGAAACTGGTGGAGGGCACCCAGCAGGTGATAAGCTTCATCGGTGAGGTGGTAAAGAGCTCCAGGTTGGTGGAGCTTCTGTTCAAACAGCCTGGACGGAAAGCCAACAGGAAGGTGAGAAGTTTAAACGACATCATGAGCAAGTTTTCCACTAGAATCTAGCAAAAGCACTTTTAAAGTTCCATCATTTTTATCTGCATTGTTGAACATGGCAGTGAAAGTGAAAGGTCTCACTGTATAGTGAGCATGGTTGCATTGGTATCCTCTTGACTGAATGTATTCATATTGTGTATATGTGACAGTTCAAATAACATTTAAATGGCAATGTTTTTTAAAACTCTGCCTTTTAACTCCTGTGAGTTTAGATATGACTCCTATGTGGCTGGTCTTGGCTCTGCTGTGCCTGCTGTAATGTTAAGTGATTTACCATTGAGACTGTGATCGGCCTCCGAGGTGTAAATGATTAATGTCACATTGGTTATCTTTCCCAGACCACGTCTTTATCAGCTTGCAGTGCAGCTGCACAGCTTCAGTCCAACAGTCGTCAAATTCTTAATCGTTCTTAATGCCATGATTTATTAGAGAGACTCACTTCCTAGTGCTGTAACCAAATATGAATATATGTTACAGATGTGTAACACATGCAACATATATTGCATAGTTCATGCATTCATATAATCTATGGTTACACTGCTGATTTAGAGGCTTTTTTTAGATACAGGGTTAAGGAGACAGATTTGTTGCACCATATGGCGACTGTCATATATACTGTATGCAGGGATAAAGTGAATATTTCTCTTTTAAAGTGTGGAACTGATTCGAGTGATGTGTAGCATTTCAACTGCTGTAGTTGAAATGCCACATATTTCCTCTTTGGCCAGAAGGAGGCATCTGCTGAGCAAGACATCAATACACTTGAGTTATGAGGGAAAACCTTCCCAACAGAAACTGCTTTGAAGCTTGTTGTCACATTATTGCACAAATGGAAATATCTGCATCTATCAGCAATTTTCCTTTCTATGAGAAGTTTCCACCAATTGCAGGTTTTGCCCCACTTTTGAATGTTACGCACAATGTCTAAAACCTGATCTTTCTTTCCTCTGTTAACATCCAGGCAAAGGATGATAAGGAAAAAGCCAAGCTGAGCCTGAAAGGTTTAAAGGCCCAGAAAAAGAGAAAACCGCAAGAAACGTCAGGTAAACTCAAACAAGATATTACACAATCCACAATCACAAGTTTATGCAGAGCCCACCACAAAATTTCTAAACTCGTTATCTGCATATAATACATCATAAATCTGAAATATATGTACATCATGGAATATAACGGACTTTAATATAACAGGGAGACCAGTTCAGGATTTCTGAGAATTGTTTTTGTAATATAAGATATGTGTTCTGTTTAGCATAAAAACATAAAATATAAGTAAATGATGGGAAACATATTAAGAAGGCCTTTAAAAATTTTAAATCTTATATGTAGACAAGCTATGTAATGATCCCTGGAAGTCTCGCATGGCTGCACTGCTACATCTGCTGACTTTTTGGCAGACATAAATACAGTTTTCATCATGTTTGAAGGATAACAGCATAAAAAGGGAGACAAGAGGCAGTTCAGCCTTTATTTAAATATATGAGAAATCAAACAAAACACTACAAATTCAGGCAATGAGAAGAAAAAAATGCAAAAAGACACTGAAGACATCGCAATCTGACAAAAGTGAGGGAAGACAGTATAAGAGACCCAAGTAGGAGAATGAAACAGTATCTAAATAAATAGGATACATTCACATCGACCAACATGTAAACAGTCAGAACACAAAAGGCAAAGTGAATAAAATTTAAACAGTATTTGTCTGCAATAATCCCCCATGTTTACATGTCAAGCTCGCATAATAAATGTATATATGAGCAAAATTTGAAACACAGATGACAGATCAGAATTTAGGTCTTAGCTTGACAGCTTTAATATGGATCTGAGAACCGGATCTGCACTCATGTCTTCACAACACTCTGCAACAAACTATCCAGAGGATGATGTGAGATTTTTATCTGAATTGGGCCAGACTTATCGAGCAAGTGACCACCCAGACTAGCATAAGATGTAAATATGTGATGAGTGAATTCCATCTATCTGAGGATTATCAATCATCTGATTACATTCATTTTTAGTAAATATAATACAGCGTTTTCACCAAACATCTGGTTGTATCCGTGTATTTTCTTCACTACAGACACCTCCTCCCTGAATGAGCCTGTGCTCCAGGAACAGGTGGAAAAGCTCAACAGGCAGAACACCGAGCATTCGCACATAAACATAGAGGCTGAGGGGGATGGAAGAAGTGGAAGACAGGATCTGGAAACGCTGATCCTTGAAGAACCGCACACCTCTGTTGCCCAGTCAGACGAAAGGCAGGAGGAGGCTGAGGAAAGGCAGGATGAGGAAGGAGAGGGGGGTATATTTGAAGACTCTGAGCCAGAAGAACAAGAAAAAGAAGAAGAAAAGCAAAATGGAGAAGATGTTAGTCTTGAAAATCGTGGAAAAGTGAAAGATGATGTGAAGACAACGCATAGAGAAGAATCATCAAAATCAGAAAAAGCCTGGCTCTGCAGGGCCTCTGTGCTTCAGTATGACAGGTGTGTCTTAGCAAAGCTACCATATATCTTTATGCTACTTGCTATTAAATTCATTAAGTTAACTATTTATTTTCTTTACTTGTACTTCTTTGGATCATTAAGCCAGCTAAGAGGAAATTATTTTGTTGGGGGAGGAAAAGGGGAACTTCAAACCACATCACACATTCATATTCTGTGCCTTCCTTTCTGAAGCTCCGAGGAGGCTGGTGATGTGGCCACTTGTAGCAAACGCCACGTCCCGGAAGAAGACCTTGGAAAAGACGACCTCAAAAAGAGCCGGGTGGAGGACAGTAAAGTGGAAAGGGCTGATGGACAGGTCGTAGAGGGAGCTGAGCCACAGGTCTCCATATCTGACCAAGCGAAGACAGAAGACGAAGGGGAGGCGGCGGAGGAAATAAAGGAGTTTATTATTGGTAAGAAAGTGTGTGAGTGCTTCTTTTCTGAACGGTCCAGGGAGGTTGGGGTGTAGGCTGTTGCTTTCTACAACTAATGCTACGACATGTAAATGGGAGTGTTTGTAGAAATCAGGTAAGGAAAGATTTCAGGAACTTGTGTTTTGAAATTTAGGCCTCTGAATCACCGTCAGTGTCAGTCAATATATTGTATACATGCAGTATCTTATCAATGTGCATGTGAGGGAGTAGAGACCGCAGACTGACAAAGATCAAGAAGTAGTGCTGTGCAATACTGCAAATTTCAATATCGATCCAATCCCAGGAACATGCAGGGCACTATTAGAGGAGGACAGGGTTTCATGATGAATGAGATGAATCATCATCAATCTGAAAACTCAAAACACATTTTAATGATCATTAAAACACAGTGATTTTTACTTAACACAACAAAACATGCATTTCAGCTTTAATGTATTTTTTGGGGGGAGATGTAAAAAAGCACTTTAGGTCAACTTCTGTTGTTTAAATCTGCTATAAGCTGCAAATAAAAGATATGTGACAGTCAGCAAAAAACGGTCAGACACTTTTCATAGTGCATCTTTGAGGGTTTTTTTTTTTCATTTCCAGTGCTATCCATAAAAGATGCATTTAGGCTTCATGACCTCAGTGTTTCAAAATCCTGGACTGCTCAGCGCAGTATTCATGCATCCTATAGGCTCTCCGTGTAGACTCAGCTTGATGAGTTACTTTATGACATTTGCCTCTGCGTTCCTCAGACTTTAAATCAGCTTCAGTGTCATAACAGCATGCCTGTGCGAGCGTCACTAACATGTCAGCGAGCACAGCTGGCGGAGCACATAATGAGACGCCGGCATGCTGCTATTTTAAACTACTTTGTTTCTGGGTGCTGAGACCTCTTCCTCAGCCTTTCGTTCCCTCTCTGCACTCAGTAACAGTAACTTGTCTTCTCTTTGCCTTTCTTTTTCATTTCTTCTTCAGACTCAAGTCCTCCACCGCTAGCACCTTTCGACCACCGCATCGTTACTCCCAAACCCCACCAGATCGCCACCTATTACACTATCAACAGAGAGGAGGTCCTGGGAGGGTGAGGGAAACACTCAGAACATTCATCTCTCATTACAGAACTTTATTTTCATTTCGCTCAGTTACAGGCACAGATGCTTAGTGTGCACTGGCACTCAATAATGAAATAACAGACGATCTCACACCCTGCGCTAATAATTTTAGTTGCCCCCCCAAAGGGCAAATGGTGCTGACCCTCAGGGGGCTCTCTGATGTAACAGACCAGCGCTAAATCCTGCCTCTCAAATAGAAGATTACTCCTTAGCACGCAAACACATTTGTCAAATTACACAAGAGCATAGCCTGAATTTCTATACGAGTCAATAAACTATTATAATGTATAGACATAAGTAAGAGTCACAAACAAATTGTTATTTTGATATTTAAAAGAATTTTCAGCTTTTTAATGGCAGCTGATTCATAAAACCCCTTTGTTTAATTGGTCCGACATAAACATTAAAGAGATCCTGAACAAAACCAATCAAAACCGTATCCAAATACGCTTGAGCAGCAAACACCAGCAAACGTGAAACATCATATTTCAGCGCCAGGAATATTTGTTTTTAATAATAAAATCCAATTTACAGAATGGTTGTTCTCCGGCTCTTCATCCCATCTGTCCACACCTCTAACTCCTCCGTGTGTTTGCTTTTCTTTCATTAGGGGACGTTTTGGACAAGTCCACAAGTGCGTAGAGAACTCGTCTGGTCTGACTCTGGCTGCCAAGATCATCAAAGCCCGGAGCCAGAAAGAGAAGGTGCAGCAATGACTGGCTGGTTAATGCTGAATACGAAACAGAATCCAGATTTAGCGATGCTGCTGAGATGCCAGTTTTCTCAGACAGTCTAATACATGGTCACTTTTATCACTGCATTATAAAGGATTCGATTTTAAAAATAGACACGCTGAGGTAATGGGCATTTGTCAGCCCCATTGTGTCTTTATTTCTCTCAGTCAACTAGATATGCGGTGGAGGTCAGATGTCAGAGTATAGCTGTGTGGTTAGATTATAATCTGAAGTATTTAAAAAGCTCATTAAACTTGTAGCCAGATCCTCAAATGACCCACATGGCTGTCGCTGATGATCCACGACCAAACAGCTGGCACTTTGTGTCTGACTGTACGTCTGTTTTGTCTTATTTGTATCTAACTATGCCCCCGAATGGCTGTAGCACAGGCTGCTATGAGTTGCATGCTGCTAATATAAATATTTACTTTTTAATCAAGTCCCTTAGGTCTGTAACTTCTGTTTCCATTGAACATTTTAAACTGAACCACAAGCAAAAACTGCCATGAAGGATTTGATCTACCTCGTCCCTAACATACCATCTTGACCAAACCAACCTTTCTATAGCAGTCTGCAGTAGCTTACATCATAGAAAGGACCCTGCCTGTTTGATCGCTCCAGTTTTATGATATGAGGGACCAAAGAGGAATAATTGTGCAGTGAAGCAAAAGGCACTCTTGCACTTTTTGACATGCTTCAATAAGGCAAAATATAACCAGCACTTGGCTTTTAAGGTCTTTTTTTTTTTTTTACAAATTCAACAGCTGATATGTTACACACTGAAAATCCTCAAGACAAGCATGACTTATTTGTGTTCATAACTTATTCCTTGTAAGCTTTAAAAATCTTGCAGACTGGCTTTTTCTTGTTTTCCTCTCCTTACCCCCAATTGGTCAAAGCAGATGGCCCCGCCCCTCCCTGAGCCTTGTTCTGCTAGAGGTTTCTTCCTGTTAAAAGGCAGTTTTTCCTTTTCACTATCACCAAGTGCTGCTCATTTTCTGTTTGTTGGGATTTTCTCTGTATTATTAAATCTTTAACCTACAATATAAAGCTCCTTGAGGCAACTGTTGTGATTTGGCTCTAAAAAATACAATTGAATTAAAATTAATATAGTTTTGTCATTCATTAACTTCCATATTTACGTGTCATTTTCCTATATGTGATTTTAAATTTGATTTACATTTCATTTCCGTCTATCAGGAGGTGGTGAGGAATGAGATCCAGGTGATGAACCAGCTGAACCACGCCAACCTCATTCAGCTATACGCTGCATTTGAGTCGCGTAACGACATCATCCTGGTCATGGAATAGTAAGTTTGTGTGTGTCTGTGACAATACAAAAAGAGCCTCTACAAATTCGAACTGGCTGTAACAGTGTCTCTCTTTGTGTGGTAGTGTGGAAGGAGGGGAGCTGTTTGACCGCATCATTGACGAGAACTACAACCTCACAGAGTTGGACACGGTGCTATTTATACGGCAAATCTGTGAAGGGCTGCAGTACATGCATAAAATGTACATCTTACATCTCGACCTCAAGGTAAACCTACTTGAGTCTTCGCATCACAGTAGGAATAATCTCTTTCAGTATTTTTATTTATTTTTCAATATGTTACAACATTCATTTGGAGCCTAAACAGTCTAATGAAAAGACAAGTTTATAAAGTTTCAAAATAAAAGCTTCCATCTCTGTTAATGAAATAAAATTTAGGGTGTTGTCTGTGTTCTTTTCTTTATCTTTTGCACCTATGCCAAAAAGAAGAACGGCCTCTAAAACACAGTATATGTGACACCAGAATCTGTGTTCTTTTTCAGCCTGAGAACATTCTTTGTGTCAGCAGAGCTACTAACAAGATTAAAATCATTGACTTTGGCCTTGCCAGGAGGTAAGATTTATAGTCACCTCATCTTTCATGCACTGGTTTATTTGAGTATGTTTTTCTCTTATGGTTCTGGTTCCTCTGACAGGTATAAGCCTAGGGAGAAGCTAAAGGTCAACTTTGGAACGCCTGAGTTTTTAGCTCCTGAAGTCATCAACTACGAGTTTGTGTCATTCCCAACGGACATGTGGAGTCTTGGAGTCATCACCTATATGCTGTGAGTCAAGGAGTTCATTCAGTGCACACACAGAGACACAACCTGTACAGTTCCTGACATCTGTATTATTCTTAATGTCCAGACTCAGCGGCTTGTCTCCGTTTCTGGGGGATGATGACAACGAGACGCTGAACAACATCCTGGCCTGTGAGTGGAACTTTGAGGAAGAGGAGTTTAAAGACGTCTCAGATGAAGCTAAAGACTTTATCACACGTCTTCTGGTGAAAAGCAAGAGCTGGAGGATGAGTGCAACAGAGTCCCTCAAACATCCCTGGCTGTCAGACCGGAGTCTGCACTATCAACTAAATCGCAAGGTAAATACTAAATTCACCTTACCGCAAAATTTACTTTATAGTAAACAGTGAATAATACAAAATACAATTTTAAAAATGCTTCTTTTTATTAGTAAAATGCATCTGAAATATAAAAGATCAAAAGTTTATTAATTCAAATATGAATGTGTACCATTCAAGTAAATTTCACTTGATTAGATTTGTACTTATGTAACAACATTAGATGTAAATTTTGCATGTAAGCAAATGAACCAATATGTGTGTAATATCTATTGTAAACATGAAAGGAAGACTTAAAAGTGTTTGTGTTATGCATCTTTGAAGCCTGTTTGCTATCCTAATTCAAAGAGTGTAATAACAAACAGTTTTACTGGATCCTCTTACTGCAGAAAACTAAGTGCCACTCCACGCATGGTCCTCCTTCAGAGAGTAAGACAAGTAAGAGATTTTTGTCTTCATTTTCCTGTTAGCTTATATATAAATGTTTTAATTAATTTTCAACCCAAAGAGCCTATTGTAGGACAGTTTCTCAACTTTTCTTCTATTAAGCCAAACATATTGTTTGCTTTCCTCTTAGAAACTATGTGAGACCCTCGGCATGCCTTTTGATAATGAAAGGAGCTGGAGCCCAACACTGGACCAATGCTGCTGTACCTGTGTATGAACTTGATAACTACTCTCCTCCATCCGTCTTCTGCATCGCTCCATATCTTGCAGTTCTGACTCCAGATAGTGTGATGCACGGTAATAACAGACACTCCTATTCTGTAGTGTCTGAAAACACTGATGATGAAGAACCCAAACTGTTGGACACATAAAGGCCACGTGACCTGTCTGCTTCCACATATATGACAGATCAGCTGTGTATAGCATCAAACCATCATTGTTATTCAGCCACAGTTTGTCATATTGTCCTGTTTTCTTGCATGCTTTGCACTTTCTTCATTTATTTTCTCTAAGAGTCAGAAAACATTTTTAAACACAATATAGACTGAATTCTCTTATTTGAATAATATATTTTTGCGATTTTTTTTCTTTTAATTTACAAGTCTTATAAAAACGAAATGTTTTTTTTCTTGAACATAACTTTAAGTATATTTAGAATTTGATTGAATTAGAAGTCATAGCTGATTAATTTATTTTGTGTACAGCACAGCACTGCATACCCTCACTTCCCGTTGAGGATTGACAAAATGTTAGTGATCAGTGAACCAGTGAATATATCTTGGTTTGTGCCATCGTTCACCCTAATTTTTAAGCCCTATCACCTTCTGTATGCATTTATGCCGCCACCTTGTCTTGCTTCGGCAGTTTGGAGTAGCCCTTTCACCTTCCATGAAGGCATCACGAACAACAGAATACTACCTGTGAATAATATATATATATATATATTTTTTCATGACTGAAGTGGATTCTTATGTTCATTTATTTACTGGTTCAACACCAGAATGTACTTGAAGAGCTTTTATTCAATAAGTGATTTTTTTTCAATGGAGAAGAGCAGGATTTAATGTAGATATGCACAGATGGTAAGTGCATCTGTGCAGCTCAGTTTGACGGAGAGCCAACAACAGAGCAGAGAAGACACCAGCCATTGCTTTGTCATCCCTTTCAAGGAGATGAAAACTGAATGTGACTTCAACGCTCAGTTGTTTGCTTTTCCATTTGGAAGCAGAAAAGCTCTGTGAATTCAATACTTGTGCATTTGAATTTATTATTTCTTTTTCAGGTTTTCTTGTGCAATTATGAGAGATCAGTAATTATGAAATATTATTATGTTAATAAATAACTCACACCAGACAACATTCATAGTGCATCTTACTTACTGGGTATTTTTGGAAATTGAAAAAGAAATATGACAGTAAAGATACTTCTGCTTTGGAATTTTCTTTGATTTTTTAAAAGGTTCTAAAGTAGGGCACCCCTGTTGCTCACAGCAGAGTAGGTAACCCATGTAACAAAGCCTCTAGCCCTCAATACAGTGGTCTAGGTCCCCCCTTTCCTCTCTTGTGTACGCTGTCATATCATAAAGATAAAGAAGGTACAGCAAGCACTGAAGCCACTGTGTGACTTGTCTCAGGTAGGTCAAAGTCAAAAGCCTTTACTTGGCACTGGTTCTGTACATAATCTGGCATTTCAAGACCCAGTTAGAGCTTGCTTTATTTAAGCATTATGCAATTCTGTTATTCCAGCTTAATGTACTTGAGTTGGACCAACTTAATTAATTAATGATGAATCAACTTATTTACTGCACTTGAGTCCAACTTAATTTGATGGAAATGATCCAACTCATGCAAATTTTGTTAGGCCAACTCAAATACAAACAGAAGTGTGAATAGAAAGCCATTTATTAATGTGGAAATCCTTTCCACGATTATTTAAGTTCACGTAAAGGGTTATTTTTAGGAGTGTTCAACAAAGTCTAGTCTGGTTAACATAAAACTTGTCATGTGCATCTTTCAATTTTATGGATTTATAACAAATTTCACATACAGCTGCTGCTTCATCCATGCTCTTCCACTTATTACGGGTAGTCTGAAGTCTATCCCAGCTGTCGAGAGGCGGGGTACACCCTGGACAGGTCGCAAGTCTATTGCAGCGATAACACCGAGAGACAGAAAAGAATTTGCAATCACATTCACACTTATGGGTAATTTAGAATAACCAATTAACCTAAACACACTAACTGCATGTCTTTGGATTGTGGGAGGAAGCCAGAGTACCTTGACAGAACCCATGCAAGCACAGAAATACCAATAGCACACATATGGTGTGTATCCTTTTCTGCCCTACTGCAGAAGTGCAGTGAGTTATCTCGCCTGTTTACCTCAACTAGAGTTGCTCAGTTCAGAGGAAAATCCCTCATGTGGGGAAAGATAAGATAAGATAAGATAACCTTTATTAGTCCCACACGTGGGAAATTTGTTTTGTCACAGCAGGAAGTGGACAGTGCAAAAGTTATGAGGCAAAAATTAGAATACAATAAGAATAAATACAGTACACAACTGTACAGAATAGAATAAAATAAAATACTATATACAGTAGAATAAAATAAAATAAATATACAATAAGATAAAAATAGAATACAAATACAAATACTATATACAACTGAGTAAAAATACAACGATGACAGAAAGGATTATTGCACTTAGTATTATTGCATATGTATGGATGTGTGTGCTTGATCAGTTAAAGTCTTTATTATGGAGTCTGACAGCAGTGGGGAGGAAAGACCTGCGAAATCTCTCCGTCCCACACCGTGGGTGCCGCAGTCTCCCACTGAAGGAGCTGCTCAGTGCTGTCACAGTCTGCTGCATGGGGTGGGAGATGTTGTCCATCAGGGATGACAGCTTAGCCGCCGTTCTCCTGTCACTCACCACCTCCACTGGGTCCAGAGGGCATCCTAGAACAGAGCTGGCCCTTCGGATCACCCTGTTCAGTCTCTTCCTGTCCCCAGCAGAGATGCTGCCGCCCCAGCAGACCACGCCATAAAAGATAGCAGAAGCCACAACAGAGTCATAGAAGGTCTTCAGGAGTGGGCCCTCCACTCCAAACGACCTGAGTCTCCGCAGCAGGTACAGCCTGCTCTGCCCTTTCCTGGAGGAAACGGAGGAATAGTCCCTCTTTGTCTCACTGGAGACTGGGACACATGATTTTCTGACAACTAAAGAAATAACATGTTTGAACAATCTGATCATTAAAATGAAATAAGATTTTATGGGGGGTGGCTTATTTCCATCCATGATTTACTTCTTGCCTTTGCGCCCTTGCATAATATCTGCTTAACAATTTCAAACAAGCTGCATAGATGGATTCACCGGATTCATTGAAACCACAAGCGCACGTAGAGGAAAGTCCATGAAAATGCATTCCTTGGTCATCTTTAATCTTCTGAGTTTTAAAGTTCATTTGGGATGATTGTCCTGCTACAAAATCTTCTTAATTGAACATGTTATAATTTCTTATGTTTTCATAAGTTTGTAAATGCATCCTGACTCTTTCCATGTTTCCAAAAAACAAACCAAACCAAAAGAAACTCACCAGATATTTGACCCTTTCATCTCAAAATCTGAACCAGATACAAAATCGGGTACGGAGAGAAACGCAAAGGATTATTTGTATTTGAGGTATATTAACTACTTAATTTTCATATTACTCAATTTCTACAAATCAGCATTCTACAGCCTCGCAGAAAGAGAAATGTACCTTAAATCGTGAAAACATGCCTAAGGTTACATTTAATCCTTGTAATCTATAGTGTATCTGCAATTCTTAAGACCAAAAGTAGCTGTAGGTTGCTAAACTTGGCCTTGTGTAGATTTGTATGAAGGCCTCTTTGACTGTTTCAGATGTGATTCCCATTATTTTAATTTCACTATGCACAGACCACGTGTAGTGTTTAATTTTTTTTTTTAAAGTTACTCGTTTTCCGTTGTTCCCTGTCTCCTGGTTTTACTAGCCGTTTTAATCCACTTATCTCCAAAATCCCACTTTAAATAACTGTCAAAATATTTAACCCAAGCCAAAGGAAGACTGCACAACAGCAAATGATTGAAAGGATGTAACTGTATTTAAATATTTGATATGACTCATGAGATTCTGTGCTTGAATCCCTACTAAGGATTGTATGTCCAGTGATTAATGCAGCATTACGGGAAATCAGCGGCTGGAAGCATCATTACTTCACACAGTCAGCTGCTGAGAATCCAAACCTCATTTAACAACTGAGTTCCAACTGAGTCCCCCTCAGTCTCATTCTCCAGCAATAACAAACATGTCCCTGTGCACAGCGAGGGATTTTTGGCTATTTGCAAAAGAAAAACGACAGTCCAACAAAGAGAAGATAACCAATTTTATGGGTCAAAGTTAAAAACAAAAAAAGAGAGGAAACAAAAACCAGTATGAGAATGAGGGCGATTCACTGATTAGTTGATATGCTGAGTTAGCAGACAGCTCCAGTGAGTTTTCCAGCTGAGAATTACATTTTTCTCATAAATCCACCAGATAACGGGCTGGGGTTGTGAGTTTACATTGTCACATAAAACCACCCTGTGACCTGCTGAAATTTGTATTGCCATCAACTCGGGGATCTTTTAACATCCATCAAAATATCTGATTGCTGTACCAGAATGAGCCCCTTTTTATCAGCGTAAATCAAAACTCTGAAGTGCGAGCAAGGCTCTGGGAAAAGGAAAGGAAGAGGACATCCAAGACCAACGAAAATTCACTTGCTCATTCCCCAGCCTCATCTCAATGAAATCTGAAATGTTTATTAGTGTCTGAAGACTAGGGAAAATACACAAAGCAGTAATGGGAGAGGGAGGGGCAGATAATGCAACTCAAGGACATGAAAAATGTAAGAGCTTATATACTTAAAGATGGATAAACTGTAAGACAGCAGCAACGAGACAGGGGCAAATGGGGTTAGTATCTTGCCCAAGGACAGTTGGCATGCAGACTGGGGGAGCCAAGGAATCAAACCACTAACCTTCCAGTCAGTAAATACTACCTCAGTAGAAGCTCTACCTCCGGAGCTACAGCCACCCCAGGGAGAAGAGTTCCCGACATCTAGGGCAACCACGTCCTCATTTGAACAGAAAGCACCTCAGCAGCCTTTCACATAAACCATCTGGGTGATGAGGTCACTCAGTCACTTAGCCCAGAGGTTTCTAACATGAGTGCATTCACAGTTTACTTCCCTGAGAACCATGAATCTCCCGGGCAGACCAAAAAAACAGACTGACACTCTTGCCACAGAGTCCCCTAAGGGGAGTGTAAGTTGCACCCACAAGTAGTGCAAATGATTTGGAATCAGTACAGCATAGCCTGGTTGGACATCTTTCTGTCCAAGCGCACAACTCTGCCATCTATGGTTTTTCTTGGTATAGGCTGGCGCCCAACTAAGGGTAGATGCTCTCACCAGTGCCTAGCCAGGGAGTCTCCTTTATGCTTTCCCTTTGATTCCCCTAATGTGCTTCAAATCAAATCAAATCAAATCACTTTTATTGTCACATCACATGTGCAGACACACTGATACAGTGCATGTGAGTGAAATTCTTGTGTGCGAGCTTCACAAGCAACAGAGGTGTGTAAAAATACAATAACATAAGAACAAGCAAAATATAAGAATGGGTAAATCTGTGAGGTATATGAATAAATATATGTACAATATAAGAGTGTATGTGCATTACGGAATGTGTATACTAAATATGTATATCTTTGTGTGTGTGTGTACATATATATATATATATATATATATATATATATATATATATATATATGTCTTTGTCTTGTCTTGACACCAGTGGGTCAGGGCACTGACCTCCTCCCGGTAGGCCGTTTCATCACCTTTGGTGATAAGACCCACCACTGTAGTGTCGTCCACAAACTTCACTTGCTTGGTTAACAGTGTGATGCATTTGGCCACAGGGTTCTCTTGGTGGCTTCGGACGTCTGGTTCCTGACACCTCTCAGTCTGCTGAGCAGGGACCCACAGGATCTTTCAAGGAGGTTTGAGCTTTTGTCCCGGCTGGGATGCATGGCCACAAGGGGATCTGTCATTCTTCGCTGACTTTGAACCTTCTGTTAACGATACCTTACTCTTTTAACATGGATGGTGTATAAGAGTTGTTGGTGTTAATGCATGGGACAACAGTTTGGACCCAGTCTTCAATCCATGCATGACATGTTGCACTGCCACCACATCTGGGACTGAGAGATGTTACACTAGTGGAGAATCTAGCAAATGTGCAGGAGCAACCTGGGCAACATTGTGCACATTTGCTAGGTTCTATGGACTTAACATGGCCTCAGGCTCCACGCTAGCCTCTCCTGTACTACCTCTGGCTGACCAGTACGTTGTTCTTTGTGACAGCACTGTTCACTGGCAGTAAGAAAGGAATGAATGAAGTTACAAAGGCAACTAAGATCCTGAAAATTCATTGATGACTCACTCACTTAGAACGTCTTATTGTCAGAAGATTCCTAGAGACCGGATGCAAATGTTTCCTCTAAGCCAGGCAACACACTTGCATTCATTAATAATTCTGTTTTCATTTAATACAAACGGTCATTTTGTCATGATTTCCACTGGTCCCACTGATCCAAAAAAAAACACTTATTTGGTACATCAACAGTTGTATTTATGTGGAATACCACAGTAAACCACATTTAACCTTGGAAGTCATTACCTGACACAAGTTTTGTTGAAATATGACTAAAATTGTAGTAGCAGTAGGAGGGAGTTTTAGAAGGATGGACTGACCTTTGACCTCAGTACACTTTCCTGAGAAGTCTTATTAAATATAACGTAATATTTCAAATTCAAATTCAAATTCAAATTTTATTTGTCACGTACACAGTCATACACAGTACGATATGTAGTGAAATGCTTGGACAACTGCTCGTGACCTAAAGAAAACAAAAAAGGAAAAGGCTATGAATAAGATAGGAAATAAATATGAAAAATTAAAAAGGGTAAATTTAACTAGGAAGGAATAAAATATAAATTAAGGTTAAAAATGAAATAACTGTACAACACAAATTAGAATGAAGGGTAAATTTAACTGGGAAGAATAAGATAAAGATAAATATATAAATTAAAGTTGAAAATAAAATAACTGTACAACAAAATACACAATATAGAACTATATAAGAATGTATGAAGAAATCTAAATATAAATAAATATATACACAATAACAGCAGCTGTACAAGTATTAACCGGAAATGAAGAATATAGTGACCAGTGTTGTGCAAAACCAAAGTCCAGAAAGTCCAGTGTGTGTGTAAGAACCATATGTGTGGGTCAGTACTGTGTGGTGGTGTGATTGTGATTGAGAGACCGTATCGCCTGCGGGAAGAAGCTTCTCCTCAGTCTCTCTGTGTTGGTCTTCAGGGAGCGGAATCGCTTTCCTGACCTCAGCAGAGAGAACAGTCTGTTGTTGGGATGGCTGAGGTCCTTCACGATCTTCCTGGCCTTGGTCCGGCACCGCCTGCTGTAGATTGAGTGCAGGTCAGGGAGCTCGGAGCGGATGGTGCGCTCAGCTGACCGCACAACCCTCTGTAGAGCTCGTCTGTCCTGCATGGTGCTGTTCCCGAACCAGGTTAAGATGTTTCCCGCCAGGATGCTCTCTATGGTGCACGAGTAAAAGTTCCTGAGCACCTTGGAGGGCAGTTGGAAGTCTCTCAAGCGTCTGAGGTGGTAGAGACGCTGTCGGGCCTTTTTCACCACGGTGTTGATGTGACAGGACCATGACAGGTCCTGCGTGATGTGAACTCCGAGGTATTTGAAGCTGTCCACTCTCTCCACTGGGCACTCGTTGATGACGGGGGTCTGGTAGTTCCTCTCCTGCTTAGTGCTGAAGTCCACTATCAGCTCCTTTGTCTTACTGACGTTTAGAAGGAGGTTGTTCCTCTGGCACCAGTTCTCCAGATTCCTAATCTCCTTCAGGTAGGCCGTCTCGTTGTTGTCAGAGATCAGGCCCACCACGACGGTGTCGTCAGCAAACTTGATGATGGTGGTGGAGCTGGTAGTGGCCACACAGTCATATGTGTACAAAGAGTACAGCAGGGGGCTCAGAACACACCCCTGGGGGGCTCCAGTGCTGAGAGTGGTGGAGGCTGAGACATGTCCGCCCATCCTTACTGCCTGTGGTCTGCCAGTTAGGAAGTTGGAGATCCACTGACACATAGATGAGCTGAGTCCCAGATGCTCCAGCTTGGTGGTGAGTGTGGAGGGAATTATGGTATTAAATGCAGAGCTGTAGTCTATGAAGAGCATTTTAACATAATTCCCCCTTCTAGTGTCCAAGTGAGTGAGTGATGTGTGGAGGAGATGAGAGATGGCATCGTCTGTGGAACGATTTGGACGGTAAGCGAACTGTAGTGGGTCCAGTGTGTCTGGTAGTGAAGAAATGATGAAGTCTCTGACCAGGCGTTCAAAGCACTTCATCACTACTGAGGTGAGGGCTACAGGGCGATAGTCATTGAGAGAAGCAGGGTGGGGTTTCTTCGGGACAGGAACAATGATGGACTCTTTGAAGCATGTGGTGATCACCGACTGAGATAAAGAGATGTTGAATATCTCAGTGAACACAGGAGCTAGCTGGTATGCGCAGTCTCTGAGGGTACGACCTGGGATGCCGTCTGGTCCTGCTGCTTTCCTGGTGTTCACTCTCTTGAAGGCTCTCCTTACTTCATGCTCGGAGATGACGAGCACGTTTCCGGTGCTGGCAGTATCTTCCTGTCTGCAGCCGTTAGCGCCGCTAACACTAGCATTGTTGGAGACCTTAGCTGCAGCCTTGAAGCGAGCATAGAAAGTGTTCAGCTCGTCTGCCAGAGTCACGGCCGCGTTCGTCATACCGGTTGTTGGTGCTTTATAGTCTGTTATTGTCCTTAGTCCCCGCCACAGGCTCCTAGAGTCACTCTGTTGGAGTTGTGACTCTAGTTTCCTCCCGTAGCGCTGCTTTGCCTCTTTCACCGCCCTCCGCACGTTATATGACGCGGCTTTGTACGGGTCCATGTCCCCCGTTGTGAGTCCCGTGTTGTAGGCAGCGGTGCGGGATCTCAGAGCGTCGCGGATGGTTTTATCCACCCACGGCTTCTGGTTGGGAAACGTTGTGATAGTCTTTGTCTCCACGGTATCATCCGCTAGTTTCCCGATGAATCCCACAACCGCTTCCATAAACACGTTGACGTCATCGTCGGAGCTGTTTCTGAACATGCCCCAGTCTGCGTCATCGAGTGCGTCCTGTAACGCGGCCACCGATTGATCCGTCCAGCGCGCGACCTTCCTCTGAACCGGAACTTCCTGTTTCAGCCTTTGCTTGTATTTTGGCATGAGGAAGATGGCGGTGTGATCAGATTTGCCAAACGGAGGGCGGGATTGTGCCTTGTAGCCGTCCTTGACCGTAGTGTAGCAGTGGTCCAGTGTCCTTTCACCCCTGGTGGGGCAGGTGATGTGTTGATAAAAGTTCGGCGCTGCGCATTTGAGGTTGGCGCTATTAAAGTCCCCCGTCACAATAAGCGCAGCGTCCCGGTGTTGTGTCTGGTGCTGTTTGAGTGCCTCATGCAGCTCGCATAAGGCGGTGACCGTGTCCGCTTGTGGTGGAATATAAACGGCACTTACAATGACCGATGTAAATTCCCGAGGTAGATAAAAAGGACGACACATGATGGACAGTAGTTCCAGATTTGGTGTGCAGGAGCGTGTGAGAGGAACAACGTTCGCACTGTTGCACCAGTTGTTGTTCACCATTAAACACACGCCGCCTCCCCTTGACTTCCCCGAGTCCCGTGTCCTGTCCATGCGGTGAACCGAGAAGAACTCGGCCGGCTGGATGGCGTGGTCCGGCACCGCTGGGTTCAGCCATGTCTCGGTGAAGCAGAGGAGATTGCAGTCCCGAATGTCTCTGGAACTTTATCCTGGCCCTGAGGTCGTCAAGCTTGTTCTCCAGTGACTGGACGTTGGCGAGCAGGATGCTAGGCAGAGGTGTGCGGTGTGCACGAGCTCTCAGCCTGTTCCTGACGCCGGCTCGCTTCCCTCTAGGCCGCCACGGCTTCCCTTTGTTCTCCCTCGAGATCTCACTCGGCCAGCTCGGATCCGGAGTTAAAAACTTCGAATTGTGAGTACATTGTATACCAATAGAAACAAGAGTGTCACTGTCATACCTAATGTACCCAATGGTGATGATTTTGCCGATTTAGAAACGCTGAAAACTAACTTAAAAAACAAAGACAAAGAAAAAGTGGTCGGAGCAGTCGTGACGGCAGCCGACCTCACCGGCGCCATCTCAGTGTTTATTTATTTAGTAAAGTGAGGCTTCACTGGTCTCAGAAAGAAGATAAAGCAGAGTATACTTCTGGAAAAGCCTACTGTGGGACAAGTTGCTACTGTATGAGTGTGACGTGTCTCCCAGTTTCTCTGTCAGCTGCATGGTGCTTGTGGATGTAACTGCTGCCACACCCACTTGTCATAAAGTCAAAGGGTACTACATGGAATTTTTGTTTACTGTTGATACCTTTGTAAGATAAGACACTGACCTTGGCAAAGGACTTCTTTCTCTGTGCTCATTTTCTTTATTCAAAATACAGGCATTGTCCTAATTTACAACTTTTCTTTATTTCAAAAAGATCTCTGGAGGCCTTGTCATCCTGAAAGAGCCCACTATTAACAACTTAAACTCCTGAGAAATGTTCTTCTCAGTTGCCAAGAAGGAATTGCTAGATATCCTATCAAAGTGACCATCTGATCTCAAGTTCTTTCATTTGAACTCAGACCTGCACTCTGTGGTGTTTCTGCACACTCGACACACGTGTGAAGAATGAAGCTCTCTGCACAGCAGTGCACACACAGTCACTCAAATATCTGGAAACGCACAGCAAGACACCTGCTGCCCAAACAAGTGAGGAGCCTCGGGCTGTAACAGAGCTGTGTGTTGTTCTTGTTTGATCAGGCTGGGTGGATCGTCAGACTGCTGTGCTTCTCAGGACCCAGGGAACATTTCTTTTCTTTTTTCCTTTTTTCATGATGATGTTTACTTTACACTCTAATGAAATCACACCTCCCACCATGCTGTGCTCCCAGAAAAGCTGAGCAGAAAGAGAACACTTTCTCGAGGCTACTGACACTCTCAGCTGGAGCAGATGTTGTCATACATGATCAAATGTACAAGAACAATAAGAGATGAAGAGCAGCTCTGATTGCTTCTTTTAAGATACTGTCTTAAGTCATTGTGGATCATCTTTTTAAATGACTCCCCTATCTGGGTCAACCTATCAAGTTCTGGTCGTGAATTGTGTTTATTTTGGCCCCTGGAGAGACCAATTCTGTGACAGATGTAACTGCCCACACTAGACTTTCCTCTGAAATTTCTCTGAAATGTCTTTTGAGTTAGAAAAACATATTTTTCCAGATTTGGAGACAATCAAACTTCAGCCAAGTTGCTATGTGGGGATAGACATGTGGCCATTTCTGTTTCTTTCTGTATCTGTTTGTCTAATTTTCTAGCTAAATATGAAGAAATTTGGTGATTCGGTGTGAGCAAAAAATAAAAGCCATTACATTTTGATGTGGATCTGGATCACTTTCCGTTGGGCTTTGTAAGGAATATTTGAGCATATTTGGTTGCTTCACTGAAGTTATGATATTTGCATGATGGTTTTCCTAAGATTAAGATGCCAGGCTTTTGGCAGCATCTGCTTTGCATCAAATGGAAACTTACTCAATTCACTTCATTATACATCCCCACTCACAGTTTAGGCTAACATCCTTGGTATAAATTTGTAATTTTGGCTCAAATAAAAATGTTTTCTCTCTATATATATTTTTTAAAAGAAGCAAGAGTAAGGAATTTTGTGTTTGGTAATACATCTTGTACCATTGGAAAGCCTGTTTATTTCCCCTAAATGAAGCCACATTTTAAGGACAATGCATTTGTGGGTTTGGCGAAAAATGTGCCAAATCCTTTCTGCCAAGGCCAAAGAGCTTATTGTGCTGTTGATTCTTCTTTGGTGTTGTTTACTGGCTTAGATGACTAGAGTCTGAAAAAAACAAGAGATACTGGTATGGTGAGGAGGAAGGAGATGAGAAGGTGAGAGTAGTGCTGGAAGAGACAGATGTAGGAATAGAAAATGAAAATATAAATGTAAAACATTTAAATAGTCATGTTATGTTAGTAATAGTTATGTTCTTTGAAACATATACTGGCGATTTTTGAAAATTCAAGTAACTTATTACAGTTATACTATTTATCCAGTGTCTGAATACATTGATTGTCTGACCTATCGCCCCTGGCTGTGTGTCTTACACTGTGCACTAGGAAGACTTTTGTGAGGTGTGTAACCAGGCTTGCTTCGTTATGGACAAGTGACGTGAAGTGCACTACATCACCACAAAAATTGCGTGTTAGTGTTCGAGCTTTTTTCATGGAGCTTGGTGAAAGGAGAGAACACTTTGAGCCGATCTCTCCTAATAAAGTATTAGACATAACATGCCTAAAAACAATTAAATGTTATTACTATAATGTTCACAAGTCATTTTCTTCATTACAAGGTGTATGCCAAGCAGCTTGCGTACCACAACAGCAAACCTCACCACCGTAGACTCAGGACCTCCTTGTTGTGAGGCAACAGTGCTAATCACATTGTGCTGCCTATAATATAAACAAAACAGAAAATAATCAGGATCACTCTAAAATGTTTTATTTTTAAACTACATTTAAAAGTTTCAGTTGTGCTCAGGTTTGTGAGTTATGGCCTATATTGTGAACAAATACTTGCGAAGTGTTCAAAAGTCTTTTTCTTAGCTGTTAGAAACAGTCATTGGTTGCATTTCTCCCTCCGTCCTTCTAGTGACGCTGTTGCAAGAAAAAACTATTTAGCGCTCACAGGCTTTCCTCTCTTTAGGCAAGCGTGTTTTACTGCTTCTTCTCGCTCGGTTCCCATTGGCCAACTTCATCACGCTTCCTCATACGTAACAGCGTGCAGCGGTTTCCAGCTTGGTTTACGGATGCGGCGGAGGGTCGGTGGTACTCAGACGGTAAACTGACGGAAGCCTTTTGCTGGGTCCGGCTGGTCAGTGAGGCAGCAAACCGTAAACATTCACCCGGTCAGAGATGGCTCAGTGCTTCGAGACTGCCACCGTTAGCTCCGATGTTCATGGAGAGCCGAAGAATGAGAAGAAAGTAGCCGTTATCACCGGCGTCACCGGGCAGGTAAAGTTACTGCACTGTGGGATGGACAAACCCCAGTTTATAAAACCTTGCTTTCCAATGGCGCACTTTAATCGTCACTGCTGGTGAAAGCCTCAGTACCTCCTCGTTCGTGGTTAATTTTGAGAGGAAACGTGTGATTAAAGCTGCCGGTGTCACTTACACCTGTCAGGAGTTAGAAAGGCGGTAATTCACCATCCCATTCAAATGTGCTCTTTGTGTATTTTGCATAGGATTGTTGATGTGTGCGATTTTATGTCGCATTGAAATTCTCCCAGAAAGGGAATTAATTTTGCGTCTCATTCACGCTTTAAGAGAAAACGCTTCTGCTCTTTCTAGTCAGTTGTCTTTGTAGTATACTTCCAAGTTTTCAAGAATGTCGTCAGAGTACACGTTTCTGGCTCTGTGAGTCCACACACAGCCAGTGACAGCGCACTGGTGTCAGATAAAGGGAGTCAAATAGGTAGTTCAGGTGGAACTCGTCATGCTTTCTGGTTTGTCAGCTTTTCAACCTGTTCTGGTCACAGACAACGTGGTGATGTGAACATTTAAATTAAAAAAATGACAGAACATGAATGTTTAGGTGTCTCTGTGTAGAATTAACCTTAAACCTTTAAACTCTGTAAACCATCAGCTGAGATTTAAAAAACAACGTAAACAAAAAAAGTTGCCTAAGACTTGAAAGTAGCCACCAGCAATCCTGCAAACCATGCTACACAGTAACCCATGTGTACAAGTTTATGATTACAATACAATACACAGTAAATTACAATAAAATTTGTTGTTTCCAGAGACGCACTGCAGACCGTGAATGGCATAGTGAATGACACACAGCAAACCATAACGAAAGGCAGTGTTGACACTACTCTAGAAACACAAGTCATCGTGTCACATCATCAATTTGTAGACTAGTTTGGACGAAACTATCAGTTACTATAAATTATTTCCATTACTGGTCAGCTGCAAATCCTCTGAACTTACTGCTGTTTAATCATCACATCATTTCCTGGAAAGATAAGCTCCGGGTTGCAACAGCCCATTGAACAAGTTCTTTACTGTGGAGCCGGATGTTTCCTATTCCCAGAGTGATACAAATCTAGCAGCTTAACTGTCAGCATTTATGAAGGATGAAGCACATGTGCTCTTTTTGAACAAAGCAATGTCACCATGACACAGCTTCACACACACAGGTGTTGAGCTGTGATGGTAACCAGCTAAGTCAGGCGTGTTTCTTAATTAACTAATAGGGAAATTATGGTGGTTCGGCCAGCAGTGGAAGCACACATAGGCAGTCCATACGCCTGTATAGATAAATAAATAAATGAATATAAGTGGACCAAATATTGTCACATGGTTTGCAGTGACGCATTTACTTGGATTTAACTTGAATCTTTCCCCTGCGTGAACGACAAAGGACGGGGAAAAGCTACAAGTCTACAAAGTCATCAACTGACGTGGACCACAGTAAACAGAACTAGAGATGTAGAAAAAGTCAGCAGGTGGTGCAGCATTCCTAAGTAATAGAAATAAGACACAATTCCATGGAAAATGCATGTACTGTCCAAACTAATAAAAGAGATGCTTCAGTGTTTTACTACAGATGACAAATGTAGCTACTGCTTCATCGTAGAACCTTTAGCAGTCCTAAAGGAAGATTATGTAAAATTAAATTCAAATTTTCCTTATTTCTTACAAACTTAACAGTGTAATTTTTTTTATGCCAACAGCTAACAGTAAGTAGACATTAAAGTAAAAAGAAAAAAGAAAATGAAATGAATCACTGAGTGAAGTGGAGTGCAAAACATAAAGGTCCAAATAGGATGCTGAAGCATAGCCAGTTTATTACAGCCTATTTTAAAGCATGCAACTCGAACAAGAAGTAACAGTGTGACACTGTGACACATGACATGTTTTAACATTACGCATCTAAAACAACAGGTGATGCCAAAGCTTCTGTAACATCACTCTTCATTCAATATATTCGCATTTATTTCATTTATATTCAGACATTAATTCGATATGGTCAGCCTTTCATTGTAATAAAGAAATAATTAAATACATACATACAAAAAAAAATTGCATTCCCCACACTCTCCTTTATCCCTAAAGCTCGGGTCCTTTACCAGAGGCCTGGGAGATTCTTTGCTGTTCCTGGCACTGCACTCTTCTGAACAGAGATCTCAGACATTGCTTCTGGGATCTGCTGGAGCTGTATGATGTAATACAGAGAGAAGCTAGATAGCTAGGCAAAGGTGTGTTATTGTGGCTGATCCTCACAAACACAAGGAATGGTAACTTTATTTTTAGTTACTACTACTGCTATGTTCCCGGACATTTTCTCAGACTCTTTTTATGGGGATCACCTGCTCATCAAACATGTTAATAATTATAAATGGCTTCAAGCTCACATTCACGCTTGTGTGACTCTGAGGCATTTTTCTGTGATATGTGCACACATTTCTGCATCTTTTTCCCTGGAAACACATACTGTATAGTTTATGTATTTTTGTATTTCAGTTTTCAGTTTGAATCTTTGCATCTCATGGCAATGCATACACTTAAAGCACAACTTTTTAGGGTGTAGTCCCCTTGCTCTCTGTTGATGTGTGTCAAAGAAGCCACAACAATTTCTGTGTGCCCGAGATGTAAGAGTGCCCGAGGTGTAATGGTGGTATTCAGTCCCCCTGAACACACACTTAAAACCTAAAGATTTCCCTGTAGGGTGTATAGTCTCATGTAACTACAGCAGTTAAATGTGTTAGAATTTTAACTCGCCAGTAAGTACTTGAAGTATTTTCCAAAATGTTGTTGAATATAAAAATCATAAAAATCATAAAAATCCAACTCCACTGCATAAAGAGCTTACATCCTGGTCATATGTATGGTTTTGTCATTTTACAACACAGCAGCTCACCAGTCTGACGAGTTTCTAAAGTCCACCATTTAAGGTTAAAATCCCAAAGCAATCTTTGTCTCATATAACTCAGACTTGTATAAACAACGGTCCCATAATGCATTAGTAACACAGTAGTAGGGGTGGGGGAAAAAATCGATACTGTGTAGTATCGTGATATTTTGTTTGCTAATAATGTATCGATACAGGGACAGCAGAAATCGATATTTTGTTACAAAAAAAGTTTTTGTGGACTCTGACTTCAGAGCATGTTGATCCTTTTTCTGAGCAAGAATCCTAACACTGTCCAAATGTGTTTAACTTTTTTTTTGGCAGCAATAAACATGACAGTTTACTTATTTTAATTTAAGACAAGTTTTATTTTAATTAAGTTTAAAACTTTTTTATTTAATGTAAAATTATATTTTGTTTTAATTTACTTTCAAATTCTTCAGTTGCTGAAGGGGCTGCATAGTTTTCATAAATTGCATAGTTCAGAATAGCTATAATTGTACCAGATGGTTGCATTCAGTTAAGTTGGACTAGACTGTAATACAAACCGTTCAGTTTGTCAACAATAAAACTGACTGAAATGAGAGAAAGACTGAGTGCGAGACTTTGATATTAGATATAATGAATATTGATAAAGTTTACCTTTATGTACAGAATCTGAATATCGCAAAATATTTTAAAAAATTGCAATAATATGTATGGTGATTCCCACCTCTACACAGTAGTATGTGGATGAATTCAAGTCAGAGTTTATATATTGACATTTAGGTTAGTCCCTAAGAAATGGCTAAGCTAAGAGTGTATTTTGAAAACAGGAGGGAGGGATAGTATCATTTTATTGACATTGCCAGCAATTAAAGAATAAAAACAGCGCTATGCAACACGACATTGGGACAAGTACAAAAACCTGGATACATAGCAGTAGGTGCAGAATTTGGAAGTTTGAGAAGAATCTGATAATCTGATGTCACATCAAAGCAAAGCCAGAGAGCTGCTGTGAAAGCAGGTTTTGTAGTAGCAGAGAAGAAAGAGGAAGAGCTTTTGAAATACTCCACGATTAAAGTGTGCGGCATCTTGTGTCCACAGAAACACAAGCATTTTCAAATGTTGGCTTAAGCACAAATACTGTTGCTGATTGGATGTGTGATCTTGTCTCTGATTTACAAGCACAGTTGATGGAAAAGGGAAAAGATTTCATTGAATACTCTGTGGCTGTGGATGAGAGCACTGACACTACTGACACAGCACAGCTGGCCATCTTCATCTGTGGGGCTGCAGTTTATGTGTCATAGAGGAACGTTTGGGCTTTAAATCATTGCATACTACAACCAGGGCAAAAGGAATCTTTAATGAAGTATCTAAATGTGTAATTGATATGAAACTGCTTGGAACTAATTTATGCGACTAAAAAACAGATGGAGTCGCTGCGAAAAAGGTAGATTTGTAGGAATGATGTGGGAGAAGATGCAGGGGGTGAACAGAACACTATAGTGCAATGGGGCAAAAAGTGGAGGTGTAAGTTGGTTTTTCTGTGCGACATAACTAAGCCTCTTATTACACTAAACCTTCAGCTTGGGGGATGAGGCTGTGTGATCACAGATATGTATGATGCGTATGTATAAGGTCTTTTCAAGTCAGTCAAACGCAGCAAAGGAACTTTGAAAATCTTGCGACTGCAGGTTTACTAGTGCAGAAAGCACATTCAGATGACTCACATGTGTTCTACAGAATTTTTTCATTGCCATTAGCAAAATAATACAGGGTAGGGCTGTGCGATATGACCAAAATCTCATATCCCCGATATAAAACATTTATCGTCCTGACAACGATATAAATCACAAAAACGTAATATTTTCTGTAAATTCTGTGAATCTCGGGCAGCTCGACTTACGTGAACTTTTTCCACCTGCGTGTCCTGTACCTGGAGTCGAGTGTTTTAACCAATGCATAAAACTATATTTTTAGCCACAGGTTGTAACGACCGCCTTTTTCTTTGTATTTATTACGCAGGGAAACGCCTGTTCTAACGTTTGAGTCTAAGGTTTAGTTTTTAGCATCTGACGGCTCGTTTTTGCTTCTCATCCGTAAGCACTGTGAATACTCTTTCACGTGATTCAGTTTATTTTGAAAAGTCTCAACAGGATCTTGAGCTTTATTGTGAAAGGTTTACGTGGAACACAAACAAGCGGACAGCAGAGCCACGCGATGGTTTTACCGTCACTTTTGCTAACCTAAAAACAGGCGCTTGTCCGTCCATAGTGTGGTTATATTAAATATAAGAGAAAGAGAGAACTTGAAGAAATTAATAAAGCCACTACAGTGAAAAAATGTTGCTGTAAACAGTTTATTTTACGACACGACGAAACAAACGATAGCGTAATAGGAAATGGTAGACGTTTTTATATCGTCATCCGATATATATCGTTATATCGAACAGCCCTAATACAGGGTGTATTGTTAGGGTGCATTAATACTTGCTTTACACTCTTTTGTTCACATCAATTTTGTGCTTTCAGCTACGTGTTTCATAACAGGATTGTGAACACACAAAAAAGCTTAAACACTGAAGGAAATAAAAATAATTAAAGATGTTTTTATGTGCAGGTTTAAATGAAATTTTCATTTCCTTTGAGCTCTTCTTTGATCTCCACCAACCTATTAGAGAAATATCTGTATCTAACAGTTGTTTTGTCAACTATTCAGAAGGTTGGTAGTTTGATCCCCAGCTCCTGTGTCTGTACGTTGAAGCGCCCTGTGCAAGACACAACCCTAATGGGATTTTTCAAATGAATAGCTCCCGGGACAAACTGACAAATTCTGGCAATTGTGTCCACTTTTAAAATGTTTTGTTGACTGTTATTCATGAATACTAATTACAAGAAGCTTGCCTAAGAGAGATCTTACCAAGTCACGACTTTCAGGCTTATTAGAATTGTGCAAACGCCGTTTTAGGGCTGTTTGTTTATTATATAGTGTATTAACATATTTGTTTGGATTTGTGTTCTTAAGTCTGAAAACGTAAAGAGCTGCAGTCTTACACCTGATTTATCCTACCAGTGGCAAAATTACGCTGTAGCCCAACTTACACAGTGGGCCATTTATTTTGTATGCCCCTTATTTTAGCATAACTAATACCACAGTTTAACCAAAGTTCATTTTTAATGTTTCAATGATTCTCTCTCTCTTTTTTTTTTACATGAATGTATTTAGATGTTAAGTATTGTGTTGTTTGCTGTAATCAATTTTGTCAGTTTATTAGTAGGTTCAGAAAAATAACTTGCCACCAAGAGCTATAATTATTTGTAAAATGATTAGAAAGTAACAACTTAAGTATTTGCATCATTTGCACACTTTTAATAAATCACTGCATTTGTTTTCCATTTTCTTAGAAAAATGTTAAGGAATGGGGGGTGGCTCCAGATGGTTGCACAGTACTTCACATTTATCGTTAGGTGTTTCTTACAGGGATAACGAAATAAAGATGGTGCACACCATTGGACTCTAGCGTTTTCTCACTTTTCCGCTAGTTGATTAGTGCGAGCACATTGTGAGCACAGGTCAACATCAAGCGACAGCGAGCTGGTCCTGATGTTATAGTGTTATTATACTATTTGTGTATTCAGTACCAGTGCGTGTTTTGTGTTCCAGCGTGCTTGTTTCCAAATGGAGTGGCTGGAATTGGTCAGATCTGTTCTGAGATGTGTGATGAGATGCTGATGGCGATGTCACACTAGCAGTTTCAAGTGTTAGCCTCTTTAGCCAACCATCATTCTAGATGCAAAGAGTGTCTAACATGCAGCATCACTGGATTAGTTTAGTATAAAGAACAGCTCCTGTTTTCTGACTGTACTGAAGATCATACAGATGGAATTTGTTAGTACTCTGTTATAAAGCTCATAGACTGTAAAGTTATTGCCTACAGATAAAAGGAATAAAGATATAATCTGGGATTTTAACTACTATTTCCAAGATATTCTAATCTAGTCAATTTAATATTAAAGGAAACATAATTTGTGTCAAACTTTCAACATTTTCAATGTATTATAAATGTTATATCGATATGACACGAGAAGATTCTGCTCTCGTTACCTGTTCCTTTACTCAGTCTTTTTACGTCTCACTCTTCCATGTATTTGTTCTGCTTTATCTAAAGAAGTAGAAATAATATAACCTGTCCATGACCTAGATATCAGTGGTGTGTGTGTATGTCATATGTAGCGTACAGATATAAGAGGAATTTCTGTTGCCATGTGATGATTTGCACTGAAGCAAACTTAAGCAGAAACCTGAGAAATATTTCATGGTAGGGAATAAAAGTAGTCCGTTGACCTTTACCAGAATCCGGCCCTGGAGAGACAACTTTCAGCGGTCTTGGAAAGTCATTTTCAACATCTCACATTCCTTTAACAAGCAAAGGTCCATCTCCCCTCACCCTCTTTAACAGGAAAAAAGAATAACAGTGTTAATTCATTTTTATTTCACCAGTCATGGCTTTACTATTACTGACTACTGAGAGCCTGTGCAGGAGGCAAGCAGGCAGGCATCTGGATACAACATCTCAGAAGTCACTTGTCAGGCCACCGGGGTCACTGCGATGCTGTAAATCAGTTGGCTAACTACTGTTCATAAATTTCAGGGCAACACGCTGCTCGGCCTGAATACTTTTGACTGCTGTCTTGGTGTGAAGTATTGGCTTGAGAGAGTGTGAGGTATGGGAGACCACCTGAGTGCCAAGGCAAAGCTGTGGAGCTGGGCAGGGGTTCTGGTTGATAGTGTGGTTTTTTTATTAGCTGGGGTTACAAAGAGGACAGGTTCACCTTCTCTGTTCCACAGTAAAACTTTACTTTGGCTTTGAGACCAGCACTTCTTTCTTCAACCCCTCTGGTTGGGAAAACAGCACTAGATTGCAGTATGACCCCGCAAGCTTTTTGATGTTCAACCTACAGGCCTCTTTCCTTCATCCTTTGTTGGTGTTTTATACACTCTCATTCCTTCCTTGCCTCCTTCCCTAGACTCCACTGTTAGCAACACTGGATAGAGTGTTTGCCTGTGCCAGTAATAATAATCATAAAGCTAAGAATCCGTGCACACATCTCCGCTGTTGCTCATAACGGCTGCTGATGGCTCCTTAAAGGCCGAGTCCTCCTCTGAATGAAGTCTGTCAGCTTCTATTTATTCAGGAAAAGAGATGTAAGCCAAGTCCAGCTGCAGTTAGTTGTAAATGGTAAAAAACATAGGTGCATCTACTACAAATTCTCATGAGTTCTCGACGTCAGAGGTCAAGTTTTCTGAAAATCCTGCGAATGCGATAACCAGAGAATGAGGCGACGTAGGCTTTTGAAATTGATACCACAGGTGTAGCTACAGCCTCTTTTCCACTAGCACCGGCTCAGCTCAGCTCGACTACTCATTTTTGGTCTTTTCCCCTTACAATAGATTAGCGCCTAATGTGCATGGGGTTGTTATAGCAATGCGTCTGAAAGTCCTAAGATGATGTCATTTGTATGCGACATAAACGCAGCTCAACAATGGAGGATGTCCGCTGCTTGGTCTACAGCTCAACTCGGGGTCCTCAGCGTTGGTTTTTGTGTCACGGTTTCCCTGATTGCTGGGTTTCAAAAATTTTAGCTTTGTGAAGGAGTTCCTCTCATTACTCGTTGAGTGACAACATTGAGCGGCATGCAGCGTGACATCACATTTTCTGATTGACTCAGCTGTACTTGGAACCCCAGTACCAAGTACTACTCCTTAATGGAAAACCCTAAAAGTCGAGTTGAAGAAAAATGCTTTACTAAAATTCTCGGATGAGTTTGAAGATCAAAGGTCAGACAAGATCAGTTTATTTATTTTTTTTTTAATTACTAGGATGTTCACATTGATACCACAGGTATCTACGTCTGTCAAGTTATTCAGTGATTCTTACTTTAGTAGAAGGCAGGTATATTGTATATTTTCCAGCTCTGCATCGTTATCCCTTTGAACACAAGGACATTTTAGATGAGCCTTGTGATATATTAACCGTCATGCCACTATTTTCATTTCATGTTTCATTGGCATGTTAGAAGGACTGCACAGCACATACTTTAGTTTTTTGATACGGTTTGTGTCCTGAGGGCTAGAAGAGTTAAGTGACCTCAGTTATAGTATGGCCATGGAAAGTCCTTGTTTCTAATGTAACTGTATACACATACCACATGCTTCCAGCTGAAAGTCCAACCACTAATTAGTGTGCAAGAAATGTGAAACTGCATGTAAGTGCACACAAACACACTCCTGTATGTGGTATGTTAGTACTTAACACACACTGGTAAAATAAATCAGTCTGAAATGACTTGTCAGGTCAGGTGGTCAAACACGGCCTGCTGTGGTTTTCTTTTTCAAAAATAGAAAAGTGGCTGCGAGGGTGTCCTAAATATGTGCAAGAGCAGGGAAACAAACTGAGTGACAGAAAATTAAAAGGGACAGTTTTGACAGTTAACTGAAAATCTTAAACTCACTTAAACATAAGGTTTGCATAAGATTTTTTTTTCCCTTAGATTTAAGTCACACACAAAAAAAGACTTTTTGACTTTAGTCTTTGATCTTTTACTGCTCTAAATTAAAAATAGTGTCCGTAGATCTTAAGGCTGTGGGTCCTTGCGCAGCTTCTTAATTGCTTCTGCGAGTGCTGTTCACTCATTATTTCAGGGACATGCCTGAATGGTCCTAAAGTAGAGGAAAGAGATTCAGGCTGCTCTTCATGTAGCACACCAAATGTTCCTACTTAATGCAGTGTGTGAGTCTGCGTGTGCACAGGGTTTTGTGTATCGTGGTCTGTGATTACAGCTTCATTATACCATATCAGGCCTAATTGCAGACTAGTGGCGTGCTTGGCAGCTTCTGCCTGTGGTCTAAAGAAAACACATTAGAGTGATGCATTTGTAGCTTATGCACAATGACAAATAAATCCACGTATGGCCCCTGTGTTTACATAAATCATGTTGGTAAGCACACAGGCTAAGCCCTTAAAATTTCAGACTGGGAATAAAAACGTTTTCCATTTGGGCTTTTTCTGCTTAATGTTGGACAGGTGATATCAACTTACTTTGGTATTTTAGGTCACAAAGCTGACCCAGGGAAAGAACTGGGTACAAAATCTCACTTCACCAGCAGGGGGTACCAAACTCACAGTGTTCATGTTTGTCCAAAAACATCAGGCTCTTTGGTTAAAGCCATGAGCATGGCTGTGTTATTCTAAGTAATGCTTGAAGACATCAGAAGAAGAACTGTTTGGTCAAAACCAGGTTAAAAAAACCTTGAATTTATTAACTGGGTTAAAATCACTGGATGGTGTGTTTTTGTTTGTTTGTTTGTTGTTGTTGTGTTTTAATTTTTGACTTGTATTTTTTATTGGATGTCTTAAACCTGTTCTAAACAGTTTGGCGTCTAGCATACACAATTAGTTCATAATGTATTTTTAATGTGTATTACAGTGTAAATAACACTTTCAGGCTGTTTATAAGTAAAACAGTTCAGATTATCAAAATAAATACATTTTATTTTTTAATACTTCACTTCATTTCACCTCATTCTTCATTTTGAACTGTATATTGTGACTCAAATCAGAAGTTTAACCCTAAAAATTTGGGTTTTAATATTTGTGTGTGCAAGTTAATGTTGTATTCTTTAATGCTTAAGTAGCAAAGCGATCTAAAGTCTAATCTGATTTACTTATTTATTCAAATTTATGTTGCTACTTTACTTTAGGGTCTGAGGGAAATACAGTGCCGTACGTCTGTGCACTACAGCAGGAGCACATCATGTTTTTAAGTGTATTTAAAGTGAAAAAGCAAAAACTGAATTACTTTCCTCTAACCCCGGACTCATGGTTCTGATACAGAGGCCTCTTAATGAAACCACACGATGATGATCCGTTAACAATTGTAATATTGATGCTGATTGGGGATAATGATAGCACTCGTGCCACATTTTAAACACAAGGATGGATTTAACTGTTCAGCATTGACATTTGCTTTTTTTCTGCCTTTCTCCTGATCTTTTTATCACTGAATGTATTTGGCCTTAATCTTTGTTTTGCGTTCTTTAGCGTTACGTTCACTGACATTTCATTAGGATAGAACTTTAAGTGTATGGATTTCCAGTAAATCTAGATAAATCTAGTTACTATTATTATTATATCACGTAATTATGCACAGTATTTGTGTAACACTTAAATGCTGAACATGCCCTTATGTTATTTGATTTACTACTTGCAGCACCTTTGCTTACAACAAATATCTCCACAGGTATGCATATATACAATATGCATTTACACATAAATAAACATTTGTCACATTGTTGGACTAAACTGTACTTCGAAGATTTAATCGGGTGGAGATTTAAACTTCAAAGTCTGTTTGGCATTAGATTACTGCAAGTGTAACACCACCCTGTCAGGTGATAAATATGGTGGTCACACCTGTACGTGTGTTGACATTTGTGCTCCTCCTGCAGAATTACTTACTCCAGATACTCATTGAGATTCTGAGGTCAGACTCAGAATTAGCTTTCAGATGTGAGACAGTCACTGCTTGGCTTACCCTTCATACGCCTGTCACCGAGCAGCCTCTTTTTAATACAATACAAGCACTATAGCTTTGGAGAAGAGTGATCATATTGTGTCATAGGTGTAAATGAATCTTTGTGGTGTGGCAATGACCTGGCAGGTGAACGTGCGTGTACTTGCCCCCCTCACTCGCAGCAAGCGCCAGGCTCCCCATAACAGGAAACGGCGAGGTGAGGCCAGGGTTTATGGGCTAATATGGCCTCAAAGGAGCCTCTTGTTTTGAAACAGAGCTGTAGCTCTTCAGACTTGTTTTCCATATTGGTCTGGCATGGAACGCATTGACCCTGGCACACGGGCAGGAAAACATGACACCGGCCGGAGCTTTGAACGCCGTGGGGACGGGTGAGGGGCTGCCAGCGTCCATGCCCATCTCCCACGTGGATTTAGCCAGAAACAGGTTGGGCATCAGTGCCAACTTACTGCCAGGTTGCTCAACCTGCAGATACAGGATCTTTAAGTAGGCATGTAGTGTAGTACAGAGGGCTGCAGCTATAATCTGTTAATTAATCATCTGGTCTATATGTCGAGCAAACCTTTGCAAAGAGCCACAATGTATTTATCTCACTGTGTTTGAAACGCCAGTTTTTACTAATAAGGCGAAGAAATATTATACAATTATTAATACAAATGAAATAGCTGTTGGTTTTAATTAACCTACACCAGTTATTGGTGCAGTTATTGTATGTCATCCTGCACCAGAATGGCCATTACATAATTGTGTTTTAAAAACCAAAAGGAACTAGTGATTTGGACCTGACTGCAAAAAGAGACAGAGAGCAACTTTTCAGGGTAACTCCACCCTAGAGCATACACTGCTTCATCCGCCTTTTTGACCGCAATGGGGACCAAAAATCAACAAAGGGTTGTATTCAGTAAGACGATACTACAGATTAAGCTTAACATTGGGGTTTGTCAAAGGGGGGAAAAATATCGTTATAATTGTTATTTGTAAAGTAATGTTTTGGATTATTTATCTGGTTGGGGCAGTTGCTATTGCTGACATCCAGAAATCAGGCACCAGTATGTAAGTGAGAAAACAAGCACACTTTGAACTTAAATTCACCTTTTTTTTCCGGTCACATCCAGTATTTGTGCCGTTATTGTCTCTTCAGTGATCCGTCATCTCTCAGGCCTTTGTGTGTTTGCTTTTCACGCCGTCTTTTACCGTTCGCCACGTTTGCCTTGAGCTGTGGTCAAATGGCGTTGTTTCACAAACTGGTTTGATATGAGACGACGCCTTCATCAGGTTTTACTATGTAAAATCAGCCGTCAGAAATGTGCTTTGAGAAGTACATAAACAAGGTCACCCAGGCCTTACTACGACTACCTTGGATATTTTGCAAGAATCTGATCAATTCTGTGACACTCGTACTGTCATTTATGCTTTTGTTTCCTCACGTTTAAATTATTGAAATGGTCTTCCTATGGGCGTCAATCAGAAAGCATTAAAACGGCTTCAGATTGTACAAAATGCTACAGCAATTCTGATTACAATACCCAAGAAAGAGGAACAGATTTTATGCCTTTACACTGTTGTTGTTATAATTATTATTACTATTACTGTCACTTAAAAGTGCGTGTAGCCCAAGACACCACCATCCTGGTGCTGAGTGCAGGTTCCTGCATGCTCCCCAACCTCTAGTAGCCTTTCCTTCTGCGGTCCTTTCCCCCCACCTTCACCGTTTCCCCCAGACATGAGGAGGAAGCCTCAGGCTGGCATCTTGGCAGTGTGGCCATACGTGTGTGTGCGTGTGCATGTGTGTGTGTGTGAGGGGGATTGAGGGATGGATGCCATGACTGGGTTGGAATGTTCCACAGTGTTCCAGAACGTGTGGTCGGAAAATCTGAGCAAGTAAAAAGACATGGAGTAACATGGGTGAGGGGAACAAGACCTTATTGACAGTGATCGTGCTCTCACATCACCAGCACACGTACACAAACACACACACGTTTCAAAGTAGGTCCAGTGTGTGCCCAGCGATCCTGATCCATGTGGACGTCATGCCTGACGATCCCAGGATCCAGTATTAGCCAGTACTGAAGTATTTAATTTCAACACCGTAGTAGAGACTCTGGAATTTTTATTTTACTTATTTATTTATTATTTGACTGCTAATTTTATTTTTCTTCCCTCAACAACATACCACAAATTTAAATCCAAAGTTGACCTCAAGCTTAATTGTGACTTAATGTGTTAGCTTAGGTCATAGACACATCGCCAGAAATGTAACTCTTATTGGACTGAACAAGAGAAAATACTATTTTATTTATCATGCCACAAGAATCTATTTCTTTTTTCTCTGATAAATCACTTGTGTCCTTTAATTATATTCCTAAATCCTCAGTTTTAGTAGGAGCATTGAATTTGAATCTCTGGAGTCCGTAGAGGAAATAAAAGGTGCTCTAACACGTCAAACATTTTCTCATCCTGTAATCAATTAAACGTTGTGATAAAATTAATTCAGCCGAAATGGGCGGTGAATGTTTTATCGTGTTTTGGTTGTGTTGCTGTGATTTGGTGTGTATGTGTGAATCACACTCTTTGTCTTTGCAGTGTTATTTGACAGGTCTTAACTGGTGTTGTCTTGTGCTTTTTCAGGATGGTTCCTACCTGGCGGAGTTCCTGCTCGCTAAAGGCTATGAGGTAAAATAAAAATCCCCTCTGTACACATATACACGCACGCACACATGCACAGATGCACATATGTGCGCAGATACTTGTGAATGCCAACATACACACAGAACGACATTCTGTGTGTATGTTGCCGCAGTTTGTGGGTATTCCCGAGGGAGTGTGACGTATCTTGACAGTCAGCTACTTACACTGGCTGACTCACACCTCACCCTGATAAGGCCCCTGGTGCAGCATGAGCTTTTTAACCCCTGTCCTTTTACCCCAGGTCAAACCATTAACAGGGAAATGGTTGTTATTAGACAGCCATACGAGTGAGGTCACTAGCTTTCACCTGCTGTTCAGTGTGCTCAGGAACACGCAAAGTCAACAGTCTGTCAGTGAACTCAGAGGCTAACAATGGTTTCTTTTTCTTTCTTTCTTTTTAAGTTGTTTAAAGTTGTGTGTGTGGGAGGCATTAATATGTGTCTGTGCTGCAGGGTGAGATTGGATGGGTGAATTCTAAAAATGGAATGGACAGGATAGAGAAATAATGTTCTTCTCATAGAGAAAAAGTATCAAAAACTAGAGTAATATTACTTTTGTGACCCAACAAGACAAGAAGAAGCACTGGAAGTTAAGAAACCGGTTGTATTGCACCCTGGTCTCTTACTAAACTTCAGTTTTCCACTGGCAGTGTTTTGAGCTGTGCCCAAAGTGGGAAGAGGACGCTGGCTTATTGCAGATCTAGAAAAGGAGCTGGCTTATGCTGAGACTTTTCCATAGTGGCCAAACTAATACTGGTGTAATCAGAACAAAATCTTTGAGTCTTATGTAATCAGAAGTTTTTGGTTTCTCTATCCCGTCCATTGCCCAGAGACCTTGAAGTATATGTGAACTGTATTCAGGTAAAGAGTTTATGTGGAGGGCAAAGAGTGAAGCCGTATGCTGCATTTGTAGTGTAGTCGTGGCTACAGAAGGTCACACGTACGTTAACATACATGTTTCAGGAGTTTTCATTACATCTCCTGACAGTCGCAGCATGACTTCACTTCCCCTCTGATGTGCAGGAGAAACACCTAGCTTTAGGGCTGTGCGATATGACCAAAATCTCATATCCCGATATAAGACATATATCGTCCGATAACAATATAAATCACAAAAAATTAACATTTTCTGTAAATTCTGTGAATCTCGGGCAGCTCGACTTGCGTGGAGTGTTTCCAGCTGGGCGTTGTGTACTTGGAGTCGAGTGTTTTAACTGATGCGTGAAACTACAGGGTGGGCCATTTATATGGATACACTGTAATAAAATGGGAATGGTTGGTGATATTAAAGTCCTGTTTGTGGCACATTAGTATATGTGAGGGGGCAAACTCCTCCAGATGGGTGGTGACCATGGTGGCCATTTAGAAGTTGGCCATCTTGGATACAACTTTTGTTTTTTCAATAGGAAGAGTCCATGTGACACATCAAACTTATGTCACAAGAAAAACAATGGTGTGCTTGGTTTCAACGTAACTTTATTCTTTCATGAGTTATTTACAAGTTTCTGACCACTTATAAAATGTGTTCAATGTGCTGCCCATTGTGTTGGATTGTCAATGCAACCCTCTTCTCCCACTCTTCACACACTGATAGCAACACTGCAGGAGAAATGCCAGCACAGGCATCCAGTATCCGTAGTTTCAGGTGCTGCACATCTCGTATCTTCACACCATAGACAATTGCCTTCAGATGACCCCAAAGATAAAAGTCTAAGGGGGTCAGATCGGGAGACCTTGGGGGCCATTCAGCTGGCCCACCACGACCAATCCACTTTCCAGGAAACTGCTCATCTAGGAATGCTCGGACCTGGCACCCATAATGTGGTGGTGCACCATCTTGCTGGAAAAACTCAGGGAACGTGCCAGCTTCAGTGCACAAAGAGGGAAACACATCATCATGTAGCAATTTCAAATATCCAGTGGCCTTGAGGTTTCCATTGATAAAGAATGGACCCACTACCGTTGTACCCCATATACCACACCAAACCATCACTTTTGTTGTTCCAACAGTCTTGGAGGGATCCATCCAATGTGGGTTAGTCTCAGACCAATAACGGTGGTTTTGTTTGTTAACTTCACCATTTACATAAAAGTTTGCCTCATCACTGAACAAAATCTTCTGCGTAAACTGAGGGTCCTGTTCCAATTTTTGTTTTGCCCATTCTGCAAATTCATCTGGGTCATCCTCGTTGAGATGCTGCAGTAGCTGGAGTTTGTAACGGTGCCATTTGTGAGTAGCTAATATCCGCCGAAGGGATGTTCAACTAATGCCACTCTCCAGTGACATGCAGCGAGTGCTACGCTGTGGGCTCTTGCTGACTGAAGCTAGGACAGCCACTGATGTTTCTTCATTAGTGACAGTTTTTTTTGCGTCCACATTTTGGCAAATCCAACACTGAACCAGTTTCACGAAACTTAGCAAGCAGTTTGCTAACTGTAGCATGGGAGATGGGTGGTCTCGTAGGGTGTCTTGCATTGAAATCTGCTGCAATGACCCGGTTACTGTGTTCACCAGATATCAACACAATTTCGATCCGCTCCTCACGTGTTAACCTCTTCGACATGTCAATGGTTGTGAACAAAGAGAAACTTGTAAATAACTCATGAAAGGATAAAGTTACGTTGAAACCAAGCACACCATTGTTTTTCTTGTGACATTACCAATAAGTTTGATGTGTCACATGGCCCTCATCCTATTGAAAAAAACAAAAGCTCCAGGTTTGGGATGCTGATGTGGAAGGGTTGGAGGTGCTGTGAGGAGTGGCATTAAAGAGGAGTGCACAGGCAGGCAGGAAGTGCACAGTGAATAAAGGAAGTGAGGTCAGGGAACAGCGTCCCACTAATGGACTCCCCTTGGATCAGGTCCTGTTATCTTCCCTGAGCAGACCTTCCTCTAAGAATGTGGAGTACAGATCACAGATCACAGGCAGCGAAAAAACAAAACAAAATGTTGAGGTGGAGCCATTAAACATAATGCTATTATATCAATGTATGCAGTGAAACAGATTGTGGCAGTTCCAGTGATCTGTCAAAGATAAGAGCCAGTTTCCTTATTATTAGGCTTTGACTACTGGAACTAGAGAAATAGCTGGGAAACGTTAAAAAACTTTTACGGCAAATTGTAAATTACAGGCAAGTCCAATCTGTTTTGACTCTTTGTACCAGCGGGCATCCAGCAAAGATTCCACCGACAGGTCAGTGTTTAGTTCTAACAAATGTAAAAAGAAACCAAAGGCAACAGCAAGTCACACAGAAATCTGCAAAAATCTGTGATGCTTAGTGGAGGGGCCATCGCAATTTGTAAGGGTGTGGATGCCTTTGGGTCACTGAGAGATTAAAGACATGAAAATGATATCCAGGCATTTTTACTGAAGAACTTCAGTGAGTCAGGTGAAATTTAGGACTGATGCAGGAAGACAATGACTCAGCGCACACACGGACAGAATAACTGAAAATGGAAATCCCAGAAATACAAATGAATTGAATCTCTTTTGTTTGTAAAAGGAATGTACCAAAATTCCTCCTCATTGTTTTGGAAGTCTCACAAGCAGCTAGAGGAAGTGTCTGATGGAGGTCGCTGCAGCTAAAGGAAGTTCTAAGAACTCCTAAATTTAACTCTTTCCCGAATAGAGACGATATTTGATGACCTCCCCAGTACCCTTAATGAGTTTTGACTAGAGATGGCACGATACCACTTTTTTTATGTCCGATACCGATACCATAAATTTGGATATCTGCCGATACCGATATGAATCCGATATAGTGTTTTTTAATCAACAAAACTGTTTTCTTAAAATATCTTGCTGCATTTTGTATAAGTTCATACTCAAGTTTGAAACAACAACTACACTAAAGCTATTCTGTTATACCTGTATGTAAAAAAAAAAAAAAAAAAAAAAAAAAAAAAAAATAATAATAATAATAATAATATATATATTTCATAGTTCAGCAATACTGATCAATCTAATAAACTTAAACCTACACCATCCTCCCTATTCTGGTATTTTAAAGAGTACTTAGCGTAAATATTAAGCAACCTAACTAATAGGGTTCCAACTCCCAGCAACAACAAAAATAAATAAATAAAAAATAGGGAACCACCCCTCACGCTCCACCTCATGATGCTTAATTGACGTAATCAACCTTAATTTGATGCAGTGTGGGGAAAAAATGCACAGAAATAAATTATTTTTCAATATATTAAAATATTAAATAGATTCAACATCTTTCTTCAACAAAATTGCAGACTGCACAGATGGTACCTTCCCAAAGGAAAAAGTACTATAGCTTACTAGGGTATATATATTAGACTTAATAGTTACTATATACAGTAATGGACTTCTATTCATTTTACATCAAATTAAAACTTTGGGTGTCAGATAATTATTTATTAAAAGCTAGACATTTTAAATGAGAATAAGAAAGAAAACTATGTCTTTGTGCCCCCTTTTCCCTGTTAATGCCCTATCGGCCCCCCTGGCTAAACTTTGCTAGATCCGCCCCTGCACAGTTACCAGCGTCAGCTACGAAAAAAAAAGATCCTGGTGTAGAAAGTAATATTAAATACATTCTAACAACAGCTGATCAAGCTTAAACTTGCTGCTGTTGTTTATCCACTGGTTTCCTCTTTCTGGTGCAAAGTGGGCCAAAAACAAACCAGAGAGATGGACTCGCGACAGAAAAGCCGATCAGCTGATCATTAAGCAGTTTCATGATTGAAGTAGCAGCAAGAAGAGGCAGTCGCTCCATATATCGTTTGTTAAGCTTAACGCAGGAATGCTTTACAAACATTCAGAGATGGACTTACACACTTGCTTTACTTCTCTCGGGGATAACTTTGTCGGAGATGAAATGCCGGGTTGCTAGCGAAGCTCCACATGCTATCCAGACCACCGACAGGTCCCACATGCCACAGCCGCTCTATCACGTGATGCATACTGCTCCGACGTGCTAACGTTCTGAGGCGAGTTACGTTGTGTTGCAAGTTTTGTGAGGTGCTTTCGTGATATTTAATGGATCGGATTACATTTTTTATTTTTCTCCGATATCCGATCCAGTAATTTAGGTCAGTATCGGACCGATACGTAATATCGGATCGGTCCATCTCTAGTTTTGACACCTCAGTGTATATAATTAAAGATGTAGTTTGACTATATAGGCAGAGTTCACCTCTTGCCGACTTCTGCTGAACACACAGTGGTTTTACTGTAAGAGCAGGCCTCTTTTTTTATCAGCTGTGCAATTACTCATTGAAAACGAAATAAAATAATAATAATACAAATAATTCTGTTAGTGTGTTATTAGTTTAGTACGATTTGTTTGCCTTAATTAAAACTTGAATGGAGTAATCGTTGTAAGCAAACCTTTTTTTAAACTGCAGCATGCCTCAGAATATGTTTAGTCTGTATTTACCCATGTTGAAATCGTAATAACAATGACAAATTAACTGACATGAATGGTGTAAATTGTAGTTTAATTTTTTTGTGTGTGTTATGTTTTAAGACACTAGATTTTTTTTTTAAATTTAACAATTCTTCTTCCCCCTTTTCTCTCAGGTTCATGGTATTTTGCGGCGTTCCAGCTCCTTCAACACAGGTCGCATTGAGCATCTTTACCAAAATCCACAGACGCATACCGAGGGCAGTAAGTATCTCATTTATTTACGGAGGAAAAAAGAGTAACCAAATTAAAATATCAGCTGATATTTCCTATTATCCAATCTGTCACTACTGCCATTTATAGTAGCTGATGCATTTAAAAGGTAAAGAAGAGAGGGGAGAAACACCCTTTCATGTTATGTGTGATGATGTTGCACAGTTTGTCCACCGGAAGGCAATCTGCAACTTACCTGTTGGAGACACACATGTTTGGAAAGCCACAAACACAACTAGAGAGCATAAAGAAGTAAATAAATGTATAAAAAATGTCAGTGAAATCTGTTTATGACTTGTGTGTCTGAAAGGAGAAAAAAATAATGGCAGATATATTGGAATTTTGACTTTTAAAATTCAATTTTATGCATATAGCGCCAAATTACAACTCTCCCCAAGGTGCTTTTTATTAAGCAAGTGCTTGACAGTGGGGACAGCGGGAAGGAGAAACTCCCTTTTAACACCTGGCAGAACCAGGCTCAGGGAGCGACAGCCATCTGCTGTGACCGGTTGAGGATGAGGGGAAGGAGAAACACAATAATATATTTTTTTTGTTGGTCTTGATCCTGATATTAGGACTTAGACTTCCATTGGTCATCAGGAGTGAATACATGAAGGAGCAACAAGTGTGATTTTTATTTATTTATTTATTTTCTTTTGGTGTTGAGATAAGAAAATGTGTTTTGCTGTCCCACTCTCTATCAGACTTGAAGTTGCATTATGGTGACCTGACTGACAGCACATGTCTGGTGAAGATCATAAGCCAGGTGAAGCCTACAGAGATCTACAACCTGGGTGCTCAGAGTCACGTCAAGGTAGTGTGATCCCAAAGTCACAACACTCGTGGTTCTTTAGTTTGTGCAGTGTACTTTCAAATCAAAGCTCTATCCCAAATCCCATATTAACACGCTACAGTATTTGAAAAGCTACTTTCAGCTGCTCCTTTGTCACTGTGGATCATGGCTGTATGTTTTAAATTGCTTATACAACCCCAGAGAGGATTTGTGACTCGGACTGGAATTGAATCAGTAACCTTTCGCTTACCAAGCAAATGTGTAAAAAAACGACACTGTGGAGCCACGCAGTAATGCTGCATACCACATCATTTGTATTTAATACGTCAAAATGATAATTAAGAGTTAGTGCACACATTTAGTACCACTGGGTAACACGCTACTATGTCTGAGGGAGCACTGCATCTTGTAAGCAGTGGCTACATATTTCTATCAAAGTGCAATGCAGTGGTGTCACAAATGAGACATTACTGGACTGGATCTTACTTCAAAAACTAAAAGGAAATATTCAAATCTATAATTTCATTTTATAACTCTGTCATTTTTAACATGTTAGTCTCTAGTAGTGTCATCTCAAACAAGATTGTTTCCTTGGTAACACACAATCTCAGGAAGTCTTCAAAGATACCTAGTTCTTTTTTATTTACACAAAAGTATCCTGAACAAAGGGAACCATAGTGAGTAGGTAGTACGCAGTTGTGAGATTTTGGATGGAGTAAGAGTGCTTTTCCTATAAACATTCTTAATCGTCTTCCCATTCCCTGGAACCACTGCTCATGGATTTGCTTTGAAGAAGGATATAGGAAAAAAAAAACCTGATAAAGAGACTTGATAACAATGAATTTGCATTCCAGCAGCACTCTAATGATGGTGAACCTTCAAACCATGATGTTAGACCAGATAAGTATGAATAAAGTTAGTTACAAAGTAGATTTGGTTTCTCTTTTGTGGCATTATAATAAAAGTATTCCAGTGAAATCTGACAATGTTAGATTCTGGTTTCATTGGTCTGTAATCCTAAACAAAGTACAGATGCTTTATCATATGAAAAGAGTTTTGAGTTATAAATATCACCAATATAATGGGTTACTGACAACTTTCAAGACATTTGGCTTAGTCTGCGTAGTCTTGCTGACACTGATAAATGAATATCAGAGATGATACAGTCGACCCCTACATATTCCCGGTTCAGTATTTGCGGATCTTTCTGTGGAACCGAACTCCAAATTATTCATGGGAAATGTGCTTATTCATGGTTTTTTGTTTTTTTTTCGGTAGAGCATATCCAAAATATTCGCTAATTATTTTCACTTTTGTGACTAATTTTATTAATTTTCAAATATTAATATTAATGTAAAAACAGCAAAATTGCAATAAAAAGTCTTTTTTTTTCTTAAATAATGTTCACCAAACAATGTGCAAATTCCAAACACAAAGCTCCTGGGAAAATTCAAATAGGCCGTAAGCGTTTTAGAGGTAGTCTCAAGTATTGGCAGATTTCAGCTATTCCTGGGGGGGTTGTGGTCCATAACCCCCATGAATACTGGGTGTCAACTGTATTCTTCTGCCTCTAGGCAAAGGAGCTTGCAAAGAAAAACGTCTGGACTTCTTTAAGTTACTTGAAGACGTTTCACCTCTCATCCGAGAAGCTTCTTCAGTTCTAAGGTCAAATGGTGGAGAGTCCCAGATATAAACCTAGTGGGAGTAACCCCCCACAGAGGGACAAAAGGACCCCCTGATGATCCTCTAATCGCCTGAGCCAAGGTGTGAAACTGGGTGTGGGTCCCAATCAGCCAGAGTTTCGGGTGAGTTCATTGTGAAACCTGGCCCCACCTTATCATGCAAATTCCTGAGATCAGATGGCCCAGGATGTGAGTGGGCATTAAGGCGTCTGGGAAGGGATCTCAAAACTGGATTATAGATGGCAGAGAGTTGGTGTCGTAAACCACCGCCTCTGTTCCTTCTGGAAGAAGCTCCGAACCTGTAGGTAACGATAAAAATCTTCCCTGCCGATCTCGTAAATCTGACACGTCCTCAAAATTTATCAGCTCCCCATGCTTCACTATCTTACAGATTGCAGTGATTCCATGCCTGGACCACTCCCTGAATTTATGGTCTAACAATGCTGGAAGGAAGCGTGGGAGATACGCTGGCCATCCCAGCAACCCTATTTCCCTATTAAGACCAAATATTTTAATCACATCTGCCCATATTTTCAGGGAAAAACTTACACATAAATTTTGCATCTGATATGCCTGTGGTAAACTCTCAAGAGACCCCAGAACAGACTGTATTGGGAAATCCATCAAAGAAAGCTCAATGTCCTTCCATTTTGCCTCAAACTTAGAGTTACACCAGCACACTAGAGGTCTGATCTGGGCTGCCAGATAGTAATCCTCAAAGCACGGTAGAGCCATGCCCCACCGCTCACCAGGCAGCTGCATTGTTGCATATTTCACTCTTGGCCTTTTATTTCCCCATATGAATCTTGAGCAATGCATATCCCACTCCCTAAATTGTTTTGCTGGAACCTCCACTGGAAGCGCTGCAAACAAATATAGCAGCTTTGGGAGGATATTTATCTTTATTGCTCTAACTCTGCTGCCCAGATCGAGGTGGAGCAGACCCCACCTCTCCAGATCTTCATATATCTTCTTGTTCACCCGATTATAATTAACTTCATAGAACAATGCAAGGTCTTTTGTCAGCAGGATCCCCAAATACTCCATTTGAGATTGATGCCATCCGAATCTATATCCTGCTACCAATTGTCTTGAGGGGTTAAAAAAAAATGTCAAGATTTGAGTTTTTTGAATTTTTAGTCTATAACCAGATAGTCTGCCATATTCTTCCAGTATTTCCATAAGCAGAGGAATTCCCTCTTCCGGGTTTCCTAGCGCTACCAGCACGTCGTCTGCATACAAGCAAATTTTATTTTCCACATTCCCCGTTCTAACCCCCGCCAATCGAGTCTCTTCCCTGATGCATTGAGCCAACGGTTCAATGAAAAGGTTAAAGAGCAGTGGGCTCAACGGGCAGCCCTGCCTACAGCCAGGTTGTAGTGTTATCCGATTTGAGAGGCTTCCATTAACTTTGATCCTCGCTGTTGGAGTCATTCTTATACAGGGAGTGCAGAATTATTAGGCAAATGAGTATTTTGTCCACATCATCCTCTTCATGCATGTTGTCTTACTCCAAGCTGTATAGGCTCGAAAGCCTACTACCAATTAAGCATATTAGGTGATGTGCATCTCTGTAATGAGAAGGGGTGTGGTCTAATGACATCAACAACCTATATCAGGTGTGCATAATTATTAGGCAACGTCCTTTCCTTTGGCAAAATGGGTCAAAAGAAGGACTTGACAGGCTCAGAAAAGTCAAAAACAGTGAGATATCTTGCAGAGGGATGCAGCAGTCTCAAAATTGCAAAGCTTCTGAAGCGTGATCATCGAACAATCAAGCGTTTCATTCAAAATAGTCAACAGGGTCGCAAGAAGCGTGTGGAAAAACCAAGGCGCAAAATAACTGCCCATGAACTGAGAAAAGTCAAGCGTGCAGCTGCCAAGATGCCACTTGCCACCAGTTTGGCCATATTTCAGAGCTGCAACATCACTGGAGTGCCCGAAAGCACAAGGTGTGCAATACTCAGAGACATGGCCAAGGTAAGAAAGGCTGAAAGATGACCACCACTGAACAAGACACACAAGCTGAAACGTCAAGACTGGGCCAAGAAATATCTCAAGACTGGTTTTTCTAAGGTTTTATGGACTGATGACATGAGAGTGAGTCTTGATGGGCCAGATGGATGGGCCCGTGGCTGGATTGATAAAGGGCAGAGAGCTCCAGTCCGACTCAGACGCCAGCAAGGTGGAGGTGGAGTACTGGTTTGGGCTGGTATCATCAAAGATGAGCTTGTGGGGCCTTTTCGGGTTGAGGATGGAGTCAAGCTCAACTCCCAGTCCTACTGCCAGTTTCTGGAAGACACCTTCTTCAAGCAGTGGTACAGGAAGAAGTCTGCATCCTTCAAGAAAAACATGATTTTCATGCAGGACAATGCTCCATCACACGCGTCCAAGTACTCCACAGTGTGGCTGGCAAGAAAGGGTATAAAAGAAGAAAAACTAATGACATGGCCTCCTTGTTCACCTGATCTGAACCCCATTGAGAACCTGTGGTCCATCATCAAATGTAAGATTTCCAAGGAGGGAAAACAGTACACCTCTCTGAACAGTGTCTGGGAGGCTGTGGTTGCTGCTGCACGCAATGTTGATGGTGAACAGATCAAAACACTGACAGAATCCATGGATGGCAGGCTTTTGAGTGTCCTTGCAAAGAAAGGTGGCTATATTGGTCGCTGATTTGTTTTTGTTTTGTTTTTGAATGTCAGAATGTATATTTGTGAATGTGGAGATGTTATATTGGTGTCACTGGTAAAAATAAATAATTGAAATGGGTATATATTTGTTTTTTGTTAAGTTGCCTAATAATTATGCACAGTAATAGTCACCTGCACACACAGATATCCCCCTAAAATAGCTAAAACTAAAAACAAACTAAAAACTACTTCCAAAAACATTCAGCTTTGATATTAATGAGTTTTTTGGGTTCATTGAGAACATGGTTGTTGTTCAATAATAAAATTATTCCTCAAAAATACAACTTGCCTAATAATTCTGCACTCCCTGTACATTGAATAAACTTGTCACCAGTGTTGGTCAAGTTACTTGAAAAAAGTAATCAGTAACTAATTACTGATTACTTCCCCCAAAAAGTAATCCCGTTACTTTACTGATTACTTATTTTCAAAAGTAATTAATTACTTAGTTACTTAGTTACTTTTTAAAAACACGATTTACAACCTGAAGAGGTGATAAAGCGATAGATCTTTCAGCCCAATTCTACTTTTTCTGCATAATCCATCATACAAAATGTAATCAAATGGAAAAGTCCCTTTTTAAAACTTGTTTTATTAGTTTTAATCTTTTAACTTTATGCATCAAGCAAAAATTTAATTATATGCAACATTCTCTGACTGGAAGAAATTTGTTTAATATTTAAACCTATTTTCTACACATTCCAGCACATAAAATAAAATATTTTTTGTGTTTACACTCACTCTTTCAAATAGATGCAAGTAAAACACAGCAGAAAATAAATAAAGTCAAAGACTCAGCGGTCCTGTTGCTCTATTTTCACCTGTAAAGCAGGACTGCGGTAGGCGGAGGTTTACCCTGGTGCAGGTGTGCCGCGGTCAGTTGAAGAATCCGCGAGTTTCTCTGTGAGTTTCCCATTACGTCGTAGCGCACTCGGTGCTTGCTTGGAAGTTTAGGGGTTTTTTTCGCTGTAAAAAGACGTTTTCTTCCCACGCACAGCAAACACTAATGTTTTTGTCACTTTTTATGGAATCAAACTTAAAGTAAGGTCAGTACTTCCACGCTTTAAACGCTGCACGCTCATATTCTCTCCCACAATCGATATGTGATTCATTGTTGATCTGCACACAGCTGTTGTCACGAACGTCGCACTCGCTTACGTCACTGTCATGAGACATTCTTGCAAAAAAAAATCACGGTTTTAGTAACGCAGTAACGCAGCGTTCCTACGGCAAAGTAACTGTAATCTAATTACCGATTTTGTAATAGTAATCCCTTACTTTACTCGTTACTTGAAAAAGGTAATCAGATTACAGTAACACGTTACAAGTAACGCGTTACTGCCCATCTCTGCTTGTCTGTTACCAATGAAGCCAGTTTGATCCTCCTCTATCAGCGTGGGCATCAATGTACTCAATCTCCTAGCCAAAATAGTTTATAGTCTATATTTAACACGCTAATAGGTCTATAACCTCTGGGGTCAGTTTTATCCTTCCCTGCTTTTGGTATGACAGAGATATACGCCTCCCGCCACGATGGTGGGAGCGCCCCCCCACTCAGAGTGTAATTAAAAGAGGCCTTTAGTAGCGAGATTAAGGGTTCCCTCATCTGCCTATACCACTCTGGTGGAAATCCATCACATCCTGGGGCTTTAAAAGAGTTTTGAGATCCCAATGTTAATCTCTTCTGCTGATATTTCTCTAATGAGTTTTTCATTCTGCTGCTTACCTATAAATGGTAGATCTAGGTTGGATAAGAAATTCTGAATCTTATGGTCATCTGCTTTATCCGGTTGTGTGTATAGCTCAGCGTAATATTCTTCAAATGCTCTCTGAATTTCTTCGAGTTTATTAGTTATCTTTTTTTTTTTTAATTTCGAACTTTATGAATAGTGTTCTCCTGTTGTTGCCTCCTGAGTCTCCATGATAATAGCCTAGCAGCTTTGGGTCCTGCCTCATACCACCGTTGTCTATTATATTTTAATTTTTTTTCAATTTCCTCACTTAAAATTTTGTGGATCCCCTGTTTAACCGGCCTCATCTGCTCCAATACCTGGGGGCACCTTGTAACGGTGTGCAGTTGTTCCAATTTTTCCAAATTTTCCTGCAAATCTGACAGCTTTTTTGCTCTCACCTTCTTTAGGACTGCACATTTTGCAATAATTTTACCCCTAAGGTATGCCTTAGCCGCATCCCATAAAATCGTAGGATTAACTGTTTCATTGTCATTGAGTTCTAAATATGTTTTTAACTCCTGTCCCATTTCTCTTTTAAACGAGTCATTATTTAACAGACCTGTGTTAAGCCTCCATAAGGTGTTTTTGGGGCTAACTTTAAACCCAATCTTCATAGTCAGTCCTGAATGATCAGATAAATCTCTCTGTCCTATTATACAATCCTTCACTCTGGGAGATCTTTACTAAAAGTAAAGAAATAATCAATCCTCGAGTACATATCATGTCTCACTGAATAAAATGTAAATTTGCGTTCATTTTTGTGTAAATATCTCCATATATCTATAAGCCCTCTAATTTAGTTCCCCTCTGGTCTCGGCTAGTTGTATCCCATTTTGGATGGAGAAGTAAATTGAAATCTCCTGCACATATACATGTACCAACACTTTCTGTGGCAATAAGACTGAATATCTCCTTAAAGAACCCTGTACTACTACCAGGGGGTGCATATATATTACACAGCGTGACGTCTTCCTGTTCCATTTTCCCTTTCACCAACACAAATCTTCCCACTTTATCTTTATGTTCTCCAGTAAACTCAAAACCAACCTTGTTCGGTATCAGAATGGCCACTCCTCTTTTTTTGCCAGATCTATGTGAGGCATAATAAATATTTTTGAATCCCATTCTCTTCCACTTCTCATGTTCTTCCTTTGATATTCTGTTTCTTGTAAAAAAAACATGTGAGTCACCTGCATCGGACCCTCACCACTCCATGATCAAAGGGGGATCGACGTGCCATATTCCATCATGGCCAGGGGAGGAGGCCATCCAACCATATATCCCCCTGTATTGAACAGCAGCCCGGTGCACCCGTTGTTCCGTTGGTCTTATGTTCGTCTTAACAGTGAAACAGGGCCGGTGGGGCACAGGTGTTACTCCTCCGTACCGACGTCCTCCGTGCGCTGGAAAACCTTCAGCTTTTCCCGTGCGCTCCCGCGTAGATCAGCTGTATTCCCGGCGCGTCGCGGCCCAACCACGCTCGTCGGTAGCATACTGCTGATCATCTCCGCCGTAATGCCTTTGGGCTTTCTTGTGGCCACCGGTCCCACCGTTTATCCGCGTCTTCTTAGATCCGCCGCAGCTTCCTCCGAGCTATTGTATAAGACCATTCCTGAGTCAAAATGAACCCGCATTTTAGCAAGCGGGGTCTGGAACCGGGTGGCGTTTTCTTTAAGTACTTTTTTAACCGGGCCATACTCTTTTCTCTTCATTTGTATGTTTTCGGCATAGTCGTGATCAAAGAAAATCCGTTTCTCCTTTATATATACAGGCTTCTTCCATGCAGCGCGTAGGATTTGTTCTTTAATATTGAACTTTAAGAAGCGCACCACCGTTGATCGAGGGGGCGCCCCCGGCGGCGGCTGCACTCCCAGCACCCGGTGAGCTCTCTCTATCCCTAGGTTCTTCTCGCTGCCCAAGTCCACGCCGTCCCCCAACTCCAATATCATCATGCTTTCCACATACCTTAGCATGGAGGTGCCTTCTATGTTCTCAGGGATGCCATATATCCGTATGTTATTACGGCGTGAGCGCCCCTCCAAATCCGTAACCTTCTCTTGGAGCTGCCTCTGGTTATCCAGCAGCTGAACAATGGCATCCCTCACTCCAATGTCCCATTTCTCCTTCCCTACCATGTTTCTTTCCATTTCTTCCAGACGTTTCCCCACCTCCTCCATCCTGCTTGTGGCGGCGGTAACCTGTTGATTTATCTCATGTGTTAACTCGCTCATTTGGGCTTTCATGTCCTCTTTCAAACTTGTTCTCACGAGTGATAGCTCCTTCTTCATCTCTGCCTTAAGGTCTTGCATGCCCTCTGCCACTACTTCACTCACCACCTGTCTGAGGGGGCCTAGTGCTGATGTTGTGGCCTCCGCCGCCATCTTCTCGCCCTCTTGCTCAGAGTGTGTTTCATTTGTCTTACTCTCAAGCCGCGTTTCTAAGCTTCGGCCTGGGGCTCGTCCCTTCTTATTTTTATCTCCGCTCATTATTCTTGAGGGGAAAGTCGCTTTTAATGGACTATATTCTTGAATTGCGGATTATTTTAGCTATCGATGCAGGAGCTCCTGTTTATGCTGCTACTCTCACCACCATGACACCGGAAGTCCCAAAGTAATCTTTTTAACACTAAATCTTAGACAAGCGTTGCTTACTAGTGACATTTTCAGGTTGATGTTTTCATTACATGGATAGATCAACAAGCTACCCAAACTCTCAGCTCATGTTTTGTCTGTCACCTACTTGGATTTTTTCCTACCAATAAATGGGTAATGACTTATCATGTTCTTTGTCTGTTTGTATTTTTCAAGACTGTTTTAAATTCAGTTCTTCTGCAAATAGTTACTGTGTCTGCATATGGTCAGGAGTGACTGCTGCTGGAAATAGTTAACAGCAGATGATGTTAAAAAGAGACTTAGTTCTGGGAAGTGAGCTGTTCATTTGCTGGAGCTGGTGGGACAGGAAGTAATGTTTTCTTGGATGGGTCAGTCTGTGCCACAATGTCCCTTTTGTCTCGGAGCTCCACGGTGATCCCAGGAGATCTCACCCCCACCCCCATCCCCCTCTGCCCTTCCACATTGGGATCTGACACACAGTCTCCAGGCAGGACTGATCCTCCTTCATCATCATGGGTTTGATGGGATATAGAGCCAAGAGCTTAGTCAGATCACAGATAGCCGGTAATAACCAATGTCTCATGTGACTGCGTGGGAGATTACGTTTCAGTTATAGCAATCCGCCCTCTGTTCAACTTATTTTGAATGCAGTCCTTGAATTTCTTATTAAAGCTGAAAGAGTCCAGTCAGACGGCAGATCTCTTGGGTGTACGACTATATTTGTTTTTCTGATTTTCACTATGATGGTTTCATTTTTTTTAAGTAAATAATGAAAAAATAATAATAAATAATGAAACTGGAGGTTAAAGCTTTAATGATCGTTTGGCCACTTGTGGACAGAAGATGCTCAAAAACACAAATGTTTACCTTATAAAGTTGTGGTCAGTGGTCAACCCAGAGGAGAGTAGCATTATCGTTTGGGAGTTGTAAGTCTGGCCACTAAAATTAAGGTATAAAATTTACTCTTTTTTTTGTTTTAGATCGAATTTAATTGCAAACAATCAACAAAAGATGTTTCAGCTGTTTGCTGTTTTTTGCTGATTCCAGCTTACTTCTAGTTCTGAGACAACGATAAAGTAAAACAGACTAATAAGCCACATGGAACTGAGGAAATTCTTTGTAGGTTTGTAACTGTGTCTCATTTTATTATTAAAAATTTGTTGACTGGCCGAGACAACAGTTTCCTGACGTTCCGGTATTTGTACAAAGTAAGTGAGGCCTGAATGAATGACTGACACAAAGGAAAAGAAGAGAAGGGGAGAGTGAGAATGATGACTTGTCTATCCACATTCTTTGCGGTTAGAGGCTGTGACTGTCCTCCCATCGCCCACATGGTTAGATCACCATAATGCCACACACATTTTCAGCAACAGAACATCCATGTATATGAATGGGGTGAGGGTCCGCGCTGTTTATTTATTTCCACACCAATAAAACCAGCCTGGGAACCTCCTCGACCACATGCTACACGCTCCCAACAGCTGAGCGTACTAGATTACTGGCAGTAGTGGTGTGGAGTCTGCCCTGCCACGGAGGAAAAGATCTCTCATACTGACCACTTACTCAGTGTGTCTCTCTTGCTTCCCACTAGCCCTTCTGCCTTCATGAGACTCATCCAGGCAGCTTAATTTGTAGTATGGGATGTGTGGGTGCTGGTTTCCGCTGCAGAGAGTCATCAGTGAGAACAGAGTCGAGGCTATTTTCTAATGCTGCAGGGGTGGAGGTGCACAGGGAAAAGTCAACCGGCACTGGAGGGCCTAAGGCAGCCAGCTGCAATATCAAAAGATCAGCATGCAAACAAAGCAGAAGGGACCTTCTTTGACTCCGACTGATCAGTTTGATCTTTGTGCTTAGGCTTCTTTCCTAAAGTAATATTTCAAATATGTTTTCACCGCCTGCAGGAAAGATGGCCAAAGAATTTGTAAAAAGAGCTTGTAAAAACAATATTCTTAGTGTCAGCCTGTGGTGGATTGTTTATTACACAACTCCACACTAATAAAATATCCTCTGGTTATGGAGCATTGCCAAGTAACATCTTCAAGCTGTATTTGATCCTCGAAGAGCAGAATTAGTAGAGTACCTTACTATTTGAAAAGGAATGGGAGATATGCATAGCTACACTCAAGTACAGCTGAATACATCAGTTCCTTCTGGAAATTGTGATTTCTACACAGTATTTGCCAACTCTAAATATTAACACCATAATCAAATTCAGAATCATGGTTATGAACCTCAGGGCCCAAGAGTTTATATTGTCAACACAACTTTGGGTCTTTTTCGCCAACTGTGTTATCATTTAACAATGTTAATATTCTTGGTGTAAAAGTTTCATTTATAGAGTTGGCATGTTAGCATGTTAAACAGACTGTACATAAAAAAGACGGGTAAAAACATAACCATGACAACCATGGTGGTGTCAATTGGTTTGTGAACTGTCATGTTAAAGCTTTAACATATTAGCTTTCCTCAGGTCTGACATGTTAAAACACCAAAGTCACAAATTGGAACAAACTAAACGAGACAGCGCTAAGCCAAGGGGGCGCGCGTTCTAACAGGTAAAATTACGTTTTGCTTTTTGTTTGTTTGTTTGTATTTTTCCACACCCAGCAAAGTCTGGTGGATTTGAGGAAGCTGTGACGGTAGCTATAGTCCTTCACCAGAAAACGAGCTTTCTGATACCGACCTAAGTGCCCAAAACAAGTTAACCCAACTTGACTAAATTTTTATTTGGCTACAGCAAATTTGGCATCTAACACATTAACATTCCATTTAGCTTCTGTGTTAGAACCATGCTATGGTTTCCTGCTTTGTACTTACCGCAGAAGAATTGAACAGTGAAGGGATGGGACTGTGGACTGCAGAGTACTGGGACATGATTGCCACGGTTCTAGTAGGATGCTAGTAGTAAGCAACTTCAGTTTTTAATAGCTTTTAATAATAATAATAATAATGGATTGCATTTATATAGCGCTTTTCGAGACCCTCAAAGCACTTTACAATTCCACTATTCATTCACTCTCACATTCACACACTGGTGGAGGCAAGCTACAGTAGCCAGAGCTGTCCTGGGGCAGACTGACAGAAGCGAGGCTGCCATATCGCGCCATCGGCCCCTCTGGCCATCACCAGTAGGCGGTAGGTGAAGTGTCTTGCCCAAGGACACAACGACCGAGACTGTCCAAGCCGGGGCTCGAACTGGCAACTTTCCGATTACAAGACGAACTGCCAACTCTTGAGCCACGATCGCTTTATTTTACACCTCAAAGTCGACACAAATCTCAATGACCTATGCCAGCTGTCACAGGTCAAGAGGCAGGCTAAACCCTGGACAGGTTCGCAGCCAGGGCCAGTGCAAACACAGACAGCCTTTCACACTTACATTCACACCTACAGCCAATTTAGAATCACCAGCTAACTTAACACGCATGTCTGTGGAATGTGGGAGGAAGCCAGAGTAGCTGAAGAGAAGCAACCATCACTCCATCTGTTTTCTTATTATTTATCCAACTAGGATCAAAGGTTGTTAGAATTTGGCAGGAGATGGAATATACCTTGGACAGGCTGCTGTCTAGTGTGATCAAACAAGATTTAGATACCAGAAAAACTGAACAAGTATATAAGAATAAAAACAAAAAACAGTAGCCATGGTTGATGAATTATTCATCTTTGTGACAATAAGTACTGAAACATTTGTAGTACGGAAACATACTCGTGAAATGTGCATTAACAACGAACTGAAATGGGGAAGTGCTCACACTAATCTGTTCTGCATCTGAGTAGTTCGGTATGATCCCATTGTGTTCTCCCACTGAAGCGCTTCACAGGAAGGGCACGAACAAAACCCCTTAACTCTGCTCTCTGTGCGAGGTTTCCCACCTGCAGCTGTCACAGCAGACACACAGGGAGATGGGCTGAATTATTAACACACCTCAGTCATGACAGGGGAAAATGACATGACGGGAAGAATAGGGGATGAAGAGAAGATGGAAAGAGTTTGGGGAGGTGAGAGAGTGTATACAGTGAAGCATAAGGTTTTGTTTTTGACGGCTTTTGAAGACATAAGTGCAGATTGCGCTCTGGAGACAAACTTCCTCCATGTATATCCTTTATTATCCATATCTGAATTCCATCCTCAGAAAGAATTACCATCATCCCATTATCTTCTTGCAGCTCACTCCATCTCTCCATTACCCTTTGGTCTCTCCCCCATCCGGGTTTGCAGAGGCTCCCACGCCAGAGACACACAGGATTTAACACGCCTGTTTCCCCACAAAGCGCTGCACTGTTTGTTCGGTGTGTTGATGCGTTTATAGGCCTAAAGTGGCTATTGTGCAGCCTGCCAGCAGTTTACTCTCAGGCAGTAATACCACTACTTACTACAGTCTGTGGGCTTGTTATGCAATTTGTTTAACTGGTAAGTAATGTGATGCGGTTGTTTTGACTCCTTGTGTATCATCCAGCAGCGTTTGTGGGTAGTGGATGTTACATTGTTTGGAGCTACAATTTCCTGTGTTATTGGCCCTCTTGACTGTTGGGGATCTATGTTGTCCTCACGTGCCAATTCTGCTCCAAAAAAGCCTAACCTAGCTTTGCAGTGAAAGCCCTTCGTTTCCAAATTTGGTGGTGAGTTTTGTATTTTAGATGAACTGAAGCAATCATGCTCCTTTTGGGGTTGAAATTATTCATCTGAGGATAATAAAACTCTCTTTAAAAACCTATTAGATTGTCAACAATGCATTGTCATGAGGCTTAAAATTCATTAGATGTTAATCTTTTTTTTTTTTTTTTTTTTTTTTTTTTTTTTAACTAAACGACATCAGCAAATTCCAAGACTTTGCTGCTCCTTACGGCGACTAAACTGCTTATAAACAAGAAATGATTCTCATGCAGTTATGAACAGTTAGAATTACTCTACGAAATGTTAATATTTTTTCTCGTGGTATTAAATTTAAAGTGGTCTTCTTCTACTTATTGTAGTTACTCCTCTTACTGTATTCTTCCTATTATTATTACCCGATAGCTAATTCCAAAACACAACTGTTCTTTAAGAACAGTTTGGTGGAACAGTGAGGACACACTGGGATTTATACAACTGAGCAAATAATACCCAGTGTTGCAAAAAGGTAAAACCATCTGTTTACATTTGTTTTGGAGAAACATGACTGTCATTTTGACTGCTTCTAAGGCAAAATGTGTATTTTAAGGGCACCTAATACTTTTTCAGACCATATTTTTTATTTTGGGAAGCAACTAACATATTGTTGAATTATCACAGTTCAAAATAATCCTTTTTTTGGCACTGGCTTTAAACCACCTTACTTCTGATTGGCTGCCCCTCAGAAATAAGGATGTTTTAAAGCAGGTGGGTGGAGCTTCTGTGCTTAGAGACCGAGCAGTAAGTCTAAGATGGACTATCCATCATATCATGCAGAACCTTTGTCTGTCACCCAGCATTTGGAGCGTAATGAAGCCTGAACGTTTGACTCTTGTACACTGTATTTCTACAAACCCTGTCGGCATGTTTAATATGAGCACTGACTGCTGTAACACAATAGAGAATAAGTAAACTCGTAATTAGTTCACTTTACAACCCTTTATATTACAGAATTTGCTGCTCGTTTGTAGGCTTTTTATACATGAGCGTGAAACACAAGTTCTGCATCTGTTTAATGTCCCGAGTCCATACAAAGCATAGGAGAAAACAGTCATTCAGAGGACAGTGACTATCATTTCGTAAACTCTGTGAATGATGAGCGGTCTTGCCTTGGTAATAGCCCACTGGCTGGGTTTGCTCACTCTCTGATTGGTGTTTACATTAACACCGTCCAATCAGCCCTCAGTGGCACGCTTGCAGTGGTGTGTGTATCTCACTGGGATCAAGGCTCGCCTGGAACCAAATTAGCGCATTCCCCGCTCAAGTGTGTGTTTTCTGTCTCAAAGGACTCATTAGCTGCGTGTGTGCGGTTTGCGAGTATTTAAGGTGCCGTGCTTTCCATTGTTTTAAAATTGCGTTTCAGCATCAGAATACTGGCAGTTTTGGCCAAATGGAGATGGAGTGTAATCTCCGTGCCCACATTTTCTCATGCCCGCCACCTGTTGAATGAGGAAAAGCAGGACCGCGTTGCGTTGGTGGCCTGGTAGTCAGCGGTCAGAATAGCTCCCCGAATGGACCGATTCCTGTTTTTAAAGGTTAGGCCTTCATGCGAGGCAGGCTGCCTGGCCTAGATGGTTTTAAAAAGTGAACTTTAGCTTAAGAATAGATGCTTCTGTGCCAAGAGAAACAAGTCTGCACTTTCCTCGTTCAGAGTCAGGGAATGTTTTGTGGTTGTTCCTTGTGGGTCAGATTTGTTGCTCCACTCATGACTCAGGCCTTTTTTTTCTTTCTTTTTTTCTGTTTTCCAGCACAGTTGTAACACATGGAAACACGCATTTCGGGAAAAGATAGAAGGAAGGAGAGAGCAGGAAAGTGGGGAGGGAGGGGGAAGCTTTTTGAGGTTAGTTAAGAAGTAAAGTAAATACACTCAGTCAATAAATGGTATCATAAAGCTAAATGTGATTTCATCTAAGTCTAATCTTAAATCAAGGCCCAAATATTTCACATCAACTGTGCAGTTCGTTCGACAAGCAGAAGCCAAACTCTGGAGATGTAGTTTCTCGTGTGATTTATAGGTGGCAGTAGAGAGCTGCTGTGGACGATTCCCCTGGTAGTTTGTGTCAGGGTTGTAGCACACAAACAGAAGGTGTGCAGAAGTAAGCCACATTCTGCACCAGTGGGCTTCTGCATCCAAAGTAATCTCCAAAGTCATTTTTCACATTACAATTTTATTTTTATTTTTTTTTTGTAACAAAAAACCCCCATAATTAAATAAAGGGAAAAAAAAATAACAGAATTGATCCATTAATTTATTTATTCAGTGGGAATTTTTTTTTTAAAAGTCACAGTTTTCTAAGCTGGACTTTAATTTACATTGTTGTTGATAATTTGTTAATGAAATCAATGTGGGGAAAAACAGTTCTGTCTTATGTAATCATTTGGATAATTTGTCAGTTCAAATGAAACTAAATATATTTTTAATTTTATATTCATAAGACAAAACAAGCTGTTGAAAAATACTGAGGCTATTTTGGGTATTTTCCCACCAATTTCTAGAGTAATTGATAAGTTGATTGATCTAACACTGAAAATTCAATAAGAACCTTCATTTTAATTTGTTACAATAAATAAATTGAATAGAAATATTTTATACTTAAGAGTAATCTAGTTTCTGAAGAATTGAGAAACAAAAACAAAAAACTGGTAATTAATGTTGATGTTTGGTCATTAGGTATTATTTTTATATGGGGAATTTGAAAAACTTGACTAAACCATAAAGAATAGGTCATTATAGCCACATAATAATGATGAACAATCTCCTTGGATCCACAATTCACAAAATGCACGCACATAAAAAATTTTTGAATTGGTTTTAAGTTTTAATATTACTCGAAGCTGTCATAGGACGTTGCCCCCTGCAGGTTCGTGTGGGTCATTACAGGTGGTCTACAGGTAAGCAAATTCGATAGCAAGTTTAGGCTTCTCTGGGTTTGTTGGTGTCCAATTTTCATTGAGATGAATCAAGAAAAAAAAGACGCCAATAAATCAAGTGAGGAAAAACAAAAGACAGGAAAGGGATCAAACCAGGTACAATGTTGACAATGGAGAAATACTATTCTACATAACTGCCAGATTAATGCTGTAATACTGTTTTCCTGAACAGCTCCATCATGCCTGGATCCTTTCCTCCTCTAACATTCTTCCTTCCATTTTTTTAGTTCTTTGACGAGTGATTGACAATAGCCCGTAGCATGTTTGTTGTTACGATACGATGCCAATACCACAATGAACACACAAAGCAGGGCTCGTTTGTTTAATGAGTTTGGTGTAGTTGGTAAGAGAAGATGGCCGAGGAGAAAAGATGGTAACCAGGGATTACGCTAAATATTTATTAAACTCATCAATCTTCCTGTTGCTGTTGCTATGTCCTCCAGGGACACATTTGGCATTAATGGCAGTAAGCTTCATAGCTTCATACTGGATATTCTGTAATGATTTATCTGAAGCTGTGCTGGTTGTTTGTAGCAGCGAACAAAGAAGTCATACCTGAGAAGAGTGCTCATCTAATTCCAGGTAATCTGCTTTTGTGAGGATTTATTGCTGCACGAAAAGCTACCCCCCCCCCCCCCCCCCCCCCATAATTAGACCCAGCCTACAATTAGAGGCTTAGAGTTTGTGGTATGTAGCTTATTATTACAGCTATAAATAGCTTAATGCAAATCTAAATATTTACTCATATAGAAAGGGTAGGTTTGACCCAACAAGTCTTGTTTTGTGTGTTTGCTCTGTGCCTATTCTCCTGTGTAATAAAGTTGTTATTTGATTAGTTAAGTAAATGATCAGTTCATCAGAGTCAGCAGATTTTAAAACGGAACAGCTCAATAAATAAACAGATTGTTTTAATATTTCAGCTAATGCACAAGTTATCGTATGTTTGCTGAAAAAAAATGTGAAGAGTCTTTTACAATGCAGTTATAGAGAGCTAGTTAAGTTGGTAACTACAGTAGCCTCAGGGAGAACGCTGCTTCTCTTAAACTACCGCACATTTGGACAAAAAAATGGAAAAGTTACTAAACTATTAAGATAAAAATATTGAGAGCCTCCAAGTAGGGCTGTTCGATATAACGATATATGACGATAGATGACGATATAAAAACGTCTATCGTTTCATTTTACGCTATAGTTTGTTTCGTGGTGTCGCAAAATAAACTGTTTATAGCAATATTTTTTCATCGTTTTGATGGTCACTGTAGTGGCTATATTAATTTCTTAAAGTTCTCTCTTTATCTTATATTTAATATAACCACACTACAGACAGACAAGCGCCTGTTTTTATGCGTTGTGGTTAGCAACAACGACGGTAACACCATCGCGTGTCCGCTTGTTTATGTTCCACATAAACCTTTCACAATAAAGCTCAAGATCCTGTTGAGACTTTTCAAAATAAACTGAATCATGTGAAAGAGCAGGTTATTCACGGATGAGAAGTAAAAAAGAGCCGCCAGGTGCTAAAAAATAAACCTTAGACTCAAACGTTAGAACAGGCTTTTCCCCGCAGCACGCTGTGTAAGAAATACTCACAAAGAAAACGGCGGCTGTTACAACTTATGTCTAAAAATGTATAGTTTCATGCATCGGTTAAAACACTCGACTCCAGCTACACGACGCCCAGCTGGAAACACTTCACGCAAGTCGAGCTGCCCGAGATTCACAGAATTTACAGAAAATGTTACATTTTTGTGATTTATATCGTTATCGGACGATAGAATTCTTATATCGGGATATGAGATTTTGGTCATATCGCACAGCCCTACCTCCAAGGCATTTTCTTTTCATATAAGACTAAAATGCTTTTATTCTCAAAATATGGTTATATTTGAACTAAAGGAGGTGGATGGCTAAATTTGAACTTCTACAGCGCTGGCAAAGCAAGTCACAAAAAAAAAAGCTGAGTAATATTTTTTGCCTATAATTATTGGCACCACTCAGAATCATTGGTATATTAATTTTTTTCAGTAATGTAACGCACCGTTGTTATATTTCTGTAGGAGACTGAAAAGTAAAGGATTTGTGTGAGAGTGTGTTTATGGGGGGCATTGTTGGAGGGGCTTTGGGAAGGTTTGGGAACCACTGTGCGTTCCCACTCATTTCTCTTCAATCAATTTCAATATCAAACTTTTTTTACTGAATCAAATTACACACAACGAAAATAATACATGAAACAAACTCGATACAATAATAATTATTCTGTTCTATTAATGTGCTCTTTTAAAAACATTTATTCTAGAATGAACAAACAAACCAACAAAAAACTTTCATAGGCCAAAGGAGGTCATCATAGACCTTTTTTCACACCTGAAAACAGCTTATTTGGTTTTCATTTGCATAAATGTCAGCACATTTGCAATAATCGTTACGAGTTTCTTTTTTTTATATCTCTGCTATGCTTTGTCAGGATTTGGTTTGAGTATTAACTTTGTGGCTTCTTCTGGGGTTTCATGCTCCATGTGCAGCAATAATATCGAGGGCGCAGCACCCAGAAATAACAGATTTCCAGTTTAAGTTGCAGATAAGGTAGACTCGAATCACATGGAGCTGTTTGCTATGCAAATAGGTGTTGGTTTAAGTTTGTATTGCCGTGTCTGTGATTAAAAAACAAACAAACAAACAAACACGTGCGAAACTAGTATAACAACTTGAGTTTACACAAAGAGCGCAGAGACACACAGCTCAGTTGACAGAGAGATTTGGTTTTATTGGTATCTTTCTCTAGTGTGCATACATAGTGGTAGAATTATAGTGTGTGTACAAAGGGATTTCAATGAGCAGACTCACTGACTCGAAGCAGTAAGGCTTAGCAAAGGGGGGAAAAAAGTCTGTTTCAGCTTGTTTGTTTCAAAAGCGGCTGTCAAACAGCAGCTAGGCTTTATTATTTTTTCATTATGAAAATTAGTCTTAATATCTTCTTCTGTCATCAGTGCAGCCTCGTAATTACACTATATCCCCAAACACCCACACTGGCTGTGACACACAGTGAGAAGATGCAGCTCGCTCAATCCTTCCATAAGTGACATAAGCTCATTACTCACAGTAAACATTGTTGCTAATCTGCGAACACAAGTCCCGACTGCTGCTGCCCACTCTGTGCTGCATGATCACACCCTAATAGATACAACACACGCACACACACAAAAACACACACTTCCTCTGCTAATTGCATGTTTGTGTAATTCTGCCGTGTGTTTGGAGTTTCTCTTCCCAGCGTGTCCTGCAATTGTAATTGTGCCACTGCAGACTGTACAGAAGCTGATGTTTCAAGTACTTCTAGGGATAAAAGGCAGGCGCTCCTAGAAGAAGAAGAAAAAAAAATGGCGGCGTAATTGCTGTATCATAACCTGTAAATTTGCTTTTTAAGTGTGTCATGATCTGTAATTGTTCCAAAAGACACTGTTCCCTTTATTAGTTTTGTCTAAGAATGTGTTTGGGTGTTCTCTATGGTTCCCCGTGTACAAATATGCGTCTGTTGTGCAATTTGAGGATTGCAATGTATTTACAAAAGCCCGCTGTAATGAGCTATGATCTCACATGTTTGGATCACACTGTGGACCGTGGAACAAAAACAAGAAGAGGAGAGGCAGGGTTTGAAATGAGTGCAGATGTAATAAGTAGGCGAGAAGTTACAACATTAGATGTTAATCTATACGAGTGTAATTGTTTTACTCTCTTGTTGACGTGCTGAAAGTCTTATTGTACAGCATGATTTTTTTTATTTTTTTTTTACATTTCAGTACCTGTGTTGTGTGTTGGGTGCTGTCTTTGCCTGCGTGTTTTAATTGAAGCTTTAAATCACACTGTCAAACCTTAATGAAGGGTTGGGCTTCTCTTAACGTGTTCCCATCAACTAAACAAACAGGCCTTTATTCTCAGAGAGAGTAAAATGTTCAAGCACAGTAAACAGTCACTCAGCAGACAATAACAGATGTATAAGCTTTGAGAGATGAACAAAATCTTTTGTTTGTTTTTCACGTGTCATTCTTTAGTGAGTTACAGTAACTTTCTGGAACATTAGGAAATTCTTTTAATACTTGTCAAGTTTTAGAGGTTAACAGCTTGTAAGCTAGCAAACTGTTAAACGGGCACATCATGAGAAGGCTGTGGCTTCAGGAGGTAGAGCAGCCCTCTGCTGATCGGGAGGTTGGTTCGATTCCTGGCTTCTTCAGTCTGCATACCAAAGTGTCCTGGGGATCTGATGCATGCATCAGAGTGTAAATTTTAGAAAGAAAGCACTTTAGACACAGAAAAGAGTGCTTATGTGTGATTGAGACATGTTGTGTTACTCAAGTAGAAAAGGACCGTCTAAAAACCAGTCCATTCTTCAGTTGAAAGGTGAGAGGATTAAAGTGCAATGCTTCGATTAATATAACTGCGCGTACAAATTCAATCAAACTGATCAGATGCTATAGTGCTATATATGCTATATTGCTACAGTCTTGCTTTTTAGTAGTTTTTCTGCATATGTGGCGAAGCTTTGACATGATGGGTTCCTAGCAGGTGTGAAGCAGCTTTACCTGAGTATTCATGCAAAAAATAAATTGGAACTACATCAGAATGATGGAGTATTGAAACAAAAAAGAGCCAGACCAACAGAACAGGCTGTGTTTATCTTTACAGCAAATTTCGATGCAGTTTTAGTCTAAATTTAGGCATCTAAAACGGGGCGATCGTGGCTCAAGAGTTGGGAGTTTGCCTTGTAATCGGAAACCGGTTCGAGCTCCGGCTTGCATAGTCTCAGTCGTTGTGTCCTTGGGCAAGACACTTCACCCGTTGCCTACTGGTGGTGGTCAGAGGGCCCGGTGGCGCCAGTGTCCGGCAGCCTCGCCTCTGTCAGTGCGCCCCAGGGCAGCTGTGGCTACAATGTAGCTTGCATTCACCAGTGTGTGAATGTGTGTGTGAATGGGTGGATGACTGGTTGTGTAAAGCGCTTTGGGGCCCTTAGGGACTAGTAAAGCGCTATATAAATACAGGACATTTTAAATTATAACACATTAAATACGTTTGGAAGATTACTTCCAAACTACTCTATACAGATTAGTTCTGATTGGGTCCCAGATTGTTGTCTTCTCATTTTTAGTTATTGGCTCAGGACACTGTAGTTCTTCCACACCACAGTGAGGATATATCTCGATGGGTCTGGCTTAGTTTTGGGGGATTGTCCTGTTATAATATAAGGGCATGCACTAAACTGTTGCCAATTCACAAATACTGTGTGTGAATCCTGAGCTGAGTGTACGAACACACACGGCCCATCGACTGGCACATTCTGTCGAGCACTTTGGTGCTGCCAGACATGTGAGTGGCAAATAGAAAAAAGATCATTAATCAAACTATCAGCCCTGGTTCATTGTTTCTCTCGGCCTTACTGTTTGCTTTAGATTTTTCCGTCTTTGACACAGTGGAAAATGTAGAAAAGTGTCTCTGAATCTTAAAAGTATATGGGAAGGAAAGCAAAATGGGTTATTTTCACACACTCTGAACAATGTTATAGACGTAAATACGCTTCAGAAGTTGCCCATAAATGCTTCAGTGTCTCGTTTCAATCCATTTAGCCTGTTGAATCATGGTCTCACACACACTTGAGCGTCTATTCAGAGTTACTTGCCCTCACAAAAGGAAAGAATTGTGAGAAATTAGTTTCCGTCACTGCCTCCTTTTGTCACCCAGTGTTCCTAAGAAGCTCATTCCTTGCTGCTCCTTGCCTTCAGGCTGCTGTAGGATAAGATCAAGATTACTCTCCTTTATAATCATCATTAGCGCTGGTAAATGTCTGACAGTGTGAGAATCGGCGCGATAAATGTTCTTCATGATTGCTGATTGTCGCTGAATAGAATCGCGTTTGGTTTTTCCACAACGCCATCAATCAGGCACGCTGGCGTCCGACGGGGCAGGTTAGGCCGACGGACAGACGGGGTGACGCAGATGTGTTCTGGGGTAACTGTTGACTTGTTACTTCTCAGCCTCGTCTCCCGGAGCGCAGAGAGGGTTCTGTAATTGTTTTTGTTTCAGTCCAAGCTGGTTTCATCATTATCACATAAATCAGCTAACGGTGGTGTAATCATTTATCATAAAGAGAAACTACACTGAGGTTATCTGTTGGGCTCCAGCCAACGCTCATTTTAAAATTAATTATTCTCTTGAATGTTTTTATCTGAACCAGCGCAAAACTTGGATTTTAGTGTTTATATGTTCTGATAGTGGGGAAAAAAATCTAAATAAATCCTATGTTAAATTAATATAAGGATACGTTTTGTTGCTCTTGAATTGTTACCAAGACACATTCGTCAGGATCCATGCCTGTGAGCTGATGATACATCTGTGACCGATGAATTTTGACTGGGCTATTGAATTAGTAAAATGTAAGAAAATAGGCAGTAATAGTTTCCCACATTAAAGGCTTGTTTTGTGTTTAGTACTGACTAATAACAGCATAACCACACCTTTTTGAGAAGCTGGAACCACTGACTTTTCTAATGGTTAAGTGCTGTCAATAAATTTTTAATGACTCCACTAAACGGCGAGCTAAAGCAAACCATGACACCGACTCAGTGATGTGCACAAAACCGTTGAATTCAAAAATATCTCCAGGCTGTTTTCTTTAGGACAGAGCCGTGGCAGGCCCCATCTGAGGTGTATAAATCGCTTTGAAAAGTGCCCTCTTAACAGGTAGGGCGTCATAGACATGCCTAAACTGAAGTAAGTGACCCTGAGATGTGTGTGATACTCACGCATGTGTTTGTTCAGCTAAACATATCAGAAAAAGCACGCTTAGGTCCGCGATTATGTGCGCCTCGAGTGTATGTTTGCGTCCTCGCGTGTGCATGTGTGGGTGTGAGTTGACATGCGTGTGTGATGATGAAGACGAGGAGGAGGCATGGGGAGGGGTTGCGAGTGGGCGACGATAAGTACCATCTAAGAGAGAAGTGAACACGATTAGTCAGGAGATAATCTCTGCTTTCCTCAGTCTGTGTGCAGTGTGGGCAAACTCCAAAGAAAACACTCGGCTGTTTTCTTTACTTTGCACAGTCTCACACACACACATGCGCGCACACACGCACACAAAACGATTACTGAGAGTTAAGCAAGAAATTACACAGGGAAGAGTGGGGTTGTTTTTTTATGAGTGTGTATGTGTGCTTTAGTTTGCACTACTTGTATGGCTGCGTATCTCTCCGCCACATCCGGGTTTTGCTCACACTCTCTCTCTGCTGTAGGTGACCTCGTCACATTTGGCTTGCTGGGGTGTAACAGACGCAGAGTCCTCTATGCGCTTCTTCCCTCAATTATTAATATAATGATGGGAAGAGGGGAAAAAAGAAGCCATGGATACACAAACACTGGTGAGGGGAGCATTCACTCTTTCCCCTGACCGGCCAGTCATTTTGATGCTGACAGCCATTACACACACACACACCTGGGAATTTGATCTTCCCATGCTAAATCTTTCCTGTATCCACATGCCAGGGGAATGGGAATATCTACTCTGGCATGGAGCTGGCTTGCTAGACTCACAGTGTTTACACATGTGTGGCCGAAGCAGGCCACCACCACGGCTAAACGTTTACAGTAATAGTCTCCAAGTGATGCCTGTTTGTAATAAAAGTCAAACACCCTGCCCAGTCCAGTGAAACCAATCTGTCGTCCTGATCTTATTATAGTCAAATTAAACTGTCGTGCTCGGGCCAGAGAGGCCGTAAAGTGTACAGCTTGAATAAAAACACACTCGTCCTCGACTCCGCCGTCATCGTGCACAGGTGTTTGTACTTGATACACGCATGCCCAGACACTGGTGGGAATATTCAGTTATTTTAAGCAAGTCTGCTTAAACACACGTTTACTCACACGTTACATTATTCTGTGTAAAGTGTTATTTCTGGGTCTTTATGTCGCTATCAGAGACAATGAGATTACAAAGTAGAAGAACTGATAAGATGTTTTCTGTGGTCCAATTAAGTTGATTAATGCAATTAAAACATTATTTGAAAAATGTGTATATTAATATAAATGACAAATTCTGGTATGTGAAATAGTTCAGTTTTTCTCAAATGTTAAATGTCATCCAAACTGGAGTTGTTGTTGTTCTTGTTGTGTGACTCTACATCTTTTCACTATACATTGTTGCGATACTTTTTATATTGATGTAAAAATATAACATAGGTGTAAAAAATCAAGGTAAAACAAAAAAAGAAACTCAACTCAGTTATGTTTTGCTAGCTTTAAAAATGCATTCTAATAAATCACATATATGTTTTATTGATTGATTGATTGATTGATTGGCAGTAAAGCAAAACTAATATTTTTACAGTACTGTTTTAAAATGATGTTATCTAAATGTATTTCTAAGAAAATAATGTTAATTGTGCCATTAGTGCACTGTTATTCACACCACATGAGCAATAACTTAAATAAAAGTAATATAGTAGTCCACTTTTACACAACTTTAAAATGCCACAGAGGAGCGAATGTCTCTGAAATTGTAAACAGAAAGTTTCAATTTACTGCAAATCAAAGAAAATTATGTTGAAGTTTTTTTTATGTTTATTCACGAATTTACATTTTTAGTTTGTTTGCAAAATGATTCAAAAATGTAAAAAATATGTTTTAAAAATGAATTAATAAAAATGTAATTTCTTAACAAAATAAAAAATTCATAAATGTTCAATTTTAATTAAAAAATAAAAGGGGGGGGGGGACATTGTCTATTGAAAGTAAATATTTGCGATGCAGCATGAAGCTCCAGCCTTCACAGCTGGTGCTGAATAGTTTTGGACTCTGCTCAGCCGTCTTTTGTTTCTCTGGATTGTGTCTAAACTTGTATCCTTCTGCCAGTGGAGCTCTCAGAGAGCGAGCGAGACAACATCTCAGAGCCAGATGTTTCTCTCCTTCTTTGCTGCTCAGCGACATGTCTTCATTCAGGGTGCGTAGACCCTGCTCGGGTTTAAGAGAAATGGAGGCATTACCAGAGTGTCAGTCAGCACCTTTCTGCCCTAGGGAGAGCCACAATATACACACACACACACACACACACACACACACACACACACACACACACACACACACGTTACTTATGGGTAACTACAGTGTTGCAGCCCTGTTTTATGGAAAGACTTGGTTCCCTTCTCGTTTATTGACTTTGACTTGTGGGTTAAGTGAGAAAATATAGTCCATCATAACCACATGTAAAATCTAACTGCTACTGTTACTTGTTTTTGCAGATTTACAGATCACATTGGGGTTGTTACTGTAGTTCAGTACAGTAATTCAAAAAGCCCTTAGTGTTAAAGCCTTGTTACTTAACAGGTATCAGCTGATTCTGTCATTTCACTTAGAAAAATTTGGGCGTTTGTTGATGAAAATGTCAATACATAGGACCACTTCATGCAGCAGAGTAACAATCAGAGCAGCTGGGTTTGGAAGGACATTTTTGTGTCTTTGAAAGTTGTTGAAAGAGGCAAGACTTTCTGGGACATTTTTATCTTGTGTAATAAAACCAAAATAAAACCAACAATCGAGGGAAAAAAACACATGAACATGACTGAACTGTAGTCAAATTTACAGATAGGAAGTAAAAGACTGTTCAAAGGACATTTTGTTTTTAGCTGGGCCTATGGACAGATCATTTTGCCTGAGGTGGTAGGAAATTAAAAAGTCTTTTATAAGTTATGACAGGGACAATTTTTTGCACAATTAAAATCCGAGTAAAAATAAGCTGTATCCTATCCCACTTGGAACAAAATCTCTGGAGAGAACGATACTGGCGATGAGTTTCCTGTTCCAAATGATTTCCTGTTGCTGGAAACCTTTCTAAAATCTTAAAAGGGCTTTTAAAATCCTTTTAATTCCATTTAACTCATAGAGACATTACCTGCACCATGGCACTGTTGAAGTCTTTTCTTTTATGAGATGGCAGACTTCACCGTCCATAAATACATCAGTAACTAGCCCCAGCACGATTTAGTGCACAACCCTCAAAAGCGAGCTGCTGAGTGATTCAGACGCAAGTCCACACTGATATCTGGTGTCTACTGTCTTTATGTTTTTACGAGTTCTCTGTCCTCGCCTCTACTCCGCTCCTTTGCTACAGAAGCCAAAGCAACAAAGCTCTCAGACGTCCGCTTTCCCGGTACGGTTCACCACAACCTGTCCATCCAGGGTCGCCTTACCCATTTACCGCGTGGGAGCGGATACCGAGTTGAGCTCACAGAGACCCATTCAAAGCCTTGCATATGAAACCTCTTCCTCTGCAGTGATACCTTACACTTCATCTGCATATTCACATATTCAGAACTCAGGGCTGGCTTCCTGTCTATACGAGATAGAGGGAACACAGGGCATAGTCAGAGCTGATGTGTTTTCATTAGTTATCAAAGGGTTTTTAACATTGCATTTTGGAAACCAAACAAGAAACGGCAGCAAAGTGTTCCTCACAAAGCTCCTGAGAGTAGGCAGACACCAGCGGTGAGATTTGCATATCTTGGCATGAATCTGACTTATATAAAAGAAATTCAGTCACAACAAAAAGGCTGATAATTCTAAGCAATTGCCACCTTAACTGCCATTTGAGGAATTCAGCTGAGACATGCCCATCACATAGTCGTCATGGATCATCTCTCAGTCCGACAGCAGGTATCAACAGACGCACACACGTAGAAATGAGAGATGCTATTGTGTCTGTGACACAATCTTCTAGTGCGGTTAGACTTGTAAGCAAACAACAACATACCACAGTGACACTCCTGGTCCTCTGCCAGCAGAGCCCTGGCAGCCGATACTCTCAGCTAATCGTGGTCTCATTGAAGGTGATGGGTTTTTAGTTTTTGTCTGTTCCTGCATGCGCGCAGAAAATGTCTGCAGCCGCTGGAATATAAATCAGTGCATACATTCACAATGTGTTCAAACAGTTGACACGGACAGCCACTGACAAAATCCGTCCTTTTGTTCATATACTTTCCTTGGGATCGCTGTCTGAGTAATGACAGTGATGTGTTCTTTAAATGTCTAGATAAAACAGGCATTTTGGTCTGCTTTCTTGGAGAGTAATGAAGTCATGATCACAATTAAATGGAAGAGCTTTGGACTAAATCAACCCATACTTATCTAACTACTTGGAGGAATATTAGTCCTTACTGCAGGAATAAAAAAAATATTTCAAGACATTTTCCCTACATTTATGAAAGGCCTTAAGCCAGAGCTGAGTGCAAAGTCTCCTCAAGGTAGATAGCAAGGTAACAAATTAGCATGTGCTAACAGGATGCACAATGCTGACAGTCTACTACTAATTGGAAATTATAATATAAAGTAAAAAAAACTGTGTGTGTTTAGATTCCATTTCAGCTGTTGCTTCTATCCACATGATTAGACTTTACAATTGTATTTAACTCTCAGTTCTAATGATTGAATTAAATTAGAGGAAATTATAAATAATTAAAATGAATACATTTTCATTAAAGTGTAGTTGTCAGGATTGCAGATCTTTACTGTTATTGCTTTAAGTCTGCCGTGTCTATACTAGTTCTTATTATGGACAACATATAATTAATTAAAGAGACTGTGATTAGGGATTGAGCTAATACTGATGTTTAAAATAACAGTATGACCAATAGCCAATGCTGCTTTGAACTTTAAAGTAGCTAAATACTTTTAAGATGTGTTTCAGCACTGCTGATATGATAATGAGACTAACAGCTTCTAAAATCACTACATTTAAGCCTTATTTTTAGCCTAAGTCTGAAACTTCACCCTGCTGGTCTTGCGTGAATATGATTATTTTCTCGAGCAGACATCTGGGTAGCCAGAGGTTGCACTTGTGGTTTAGCCAGGTTGCTGGTGGATCGTGAGATAGTTCGGGTCAGGAGACCTTGTTCCTACAGTGCATGTGCTTCTGTGGGCTGATCGGGATTTATTCTTCAGCCACTGTCTTCTTTTCATATCAGCACACTGTGTAAGCCACACAAACCACTTTACTAAAGTTTGAAGTCAGTACAAAGTTTTTATAACTTGGTTTCAAACAATGTATTCCACAAGCTTTTTCCCCTTCGGGGATTGGATTGCATTGTTTAGCTTTTCTTTCCTGGAAATATTCCTGTCACATGTTTCTTTGACATTATCTTCCAATCCTTATCCCACCACGACGGAAAGTAAAAGGAAAGCCATTCTGCTGCCCCGCGTAGCAGAAAAAGCCTTTCCATTGATATTGAAAACTTCCAGCAGAGCACTTCCCCTTCCCGAAAACCCTTCCCTGCCACAGGCCTCCTTCAAAGACAGGCCACTCCGCAATGATCCGACCCGGCATGCCGACCCCTGCTCCGATGTTCCCGCCCTGGTGAGAGAGGCGGGTGGAGCTGGGTTGGACTTGAACCCAGGCAATTGTCTTCTGCTAACCTTTCTCTTTATGTGTATACGTGACTTTGTGTGGTTTGTCTAGATTTTTGTGTGCGCACGTGGATCTGTAAAAGTGTGAGTCATGATTTTCTTCTGATGACATGTTGATGTATTCAGGATCAGGTGACATGCACAGATATAACACTGAGAGCCACAAAGATGGAAACAGTTTTTTTTCTTGGTAATAGTACATGACTAGTATTAGGGTCAGTGGCTTTGGTAAAAAAAAAAAAAAAACCCACTCATGTTAGTCTCACATGAGTGTCAGACAAATAAGATAAAATACAATTAATCATTGTTAATCAATGACATGTTTTTTTTACTCACCAATGAATGGCAGTGCGTGCCAAAAATAAGTGTGGGGCCATCCTTTGGCATTGTTTTGGCTGGTTGTGCACCTTTGTGTGGCCAGTGTGTCTGGACCAGCTAGGTTCAAGTGTATGATTATGTATATGTCGATACCGGGCCTCAGAGGTTCCAAGATAGTACAGAGGAAGAGGAGGAGTTCTGGAAAACTCGGTGATTGCTTTAATTCCTGTTTTAACTTCTTTTACTGTTACACCAAAGTTAGTTCAGAGCTTTTTCTCTGAGTGGCGACACCTACCTTTAAGGAGAATACTGCAGCCTGTTTGTACACTTCAAACGTCAGTTGCTAGGACTGTGGTGATATCATGTGACCATAAATAGACCGTTATACTCCTAAAAACTTCACTGAGACTTCACTGAGGCCTCCCCAGATAACGACCTTATCGAGTTGAGGGTTTAGCCTTAAAAAATGTTGTGTATTGGTCTCTTTGATTGCTCTTAAGAATAAGCTAAACTTGATAATGAAGGATGGTGGACACAGTTCAAGAGAATCCAGCAAAATGTAGTAAGCCAACTGGGTGGCCACAACTTAGCGCACACTGACCACATTGGTCATGCTCATTACCTCAAAATTGTCCATCCATTAAAATCTTTGGAGTCAATATCATTGCACTTTGTTGAGGCCAGTGTCAAACTCTTCAGCTATTCGGAGCCATTTTAATAGAGATAGATGGCAGAGATTAAATTCCTATCAAGGCCCAGGCTCTGCAGCACGTACTCCCATTAAGCACGGCATGATACCTCTTCCCAGTAAGGCCTGCCTTAAGTGCCATCATCTCAAGATGGATGACCAGTACAAATGTGTGTGTTTGTCTGTGTGTGTTAATAAGTGTTTGCTTAATTGTATTATTTGTTGAAGCACTCAGCTAATATCTGTAAGCCTACTTTTTATAGATATTTTAGTGTAATTTGTGATTATAATTTACCATAGCTGTGTGTGTGTGTGTGTGTGTGTGTGTGTGTGTGTGTGTGTGTGTGTGTGTGTGTGTGTGTGTGTCAGGGTTTTGATTGATTATCTTTGCTTCCCTTAACTGAACTGCGTTCAAACAGAACAGAGTGGACTTGGCTTGCGCTCATATAAAAATATGAGCATGTGTGCTGATTTATATACTTGAATCTGAGCCAGTTATTTCTTAATACAAGTATAATAGTTTAAGAGACTTTACTTAACAGTGTGGCAGTGTAGTGTAATGCCCCCTTCCTTTGTGTCCACCTCTGTACTGTTTCCCTTTTCTGTATCTGAAGAACACACAGGTACCCAGCTGAAGAAAAATAAAATGAGCAGGTACTGTGAGGGAGGAAAGAGACAGGAATGGGGGGAGCTGGTGAAAGACATGGAGGGAGGCGTTGAGATAAGAAAGTGCTAATGTCTCTAATACGCTCCAGATGAAAGCCGTTGGTGTGACGGAGTTGGGAAAGGCTGGCCACTCCTCCTCACACCATCTTTGAGGAGTGTGCTGATGTGTAGAGGCTAGACGTCACCATAGAAATGGAGACAAAAACACTCACATGGTTACAAATGTGCGCCACTGTGACGTCGTGTGTGTGTGTGTGTGTGTGTGTGTGTGTGTGTAATTTCGTTTACCCATCCCTGTTCTTCTTTGGTTTAGCAGTGTGCCAGCACAGTGAAGGCCCTGCAGGTTTTAGTGACATCACTGATGTCATCACCGTATCGCTCTCAACACATTGATGCATAAGGAAGATGTCTTACTTGAAGAAATTGATTTCATAATTGGAAAAATCCGGTGGAAAAAGTTTGATGTTGATATTATTTTGTTGTTAGTACCAAGTGGGTTAGTAATCAAGCCTGAGCCCAGTGAGATCCACACGTTGGCATAGTTTTAATGCTAAATTAATTCTTCTTCTAATATGATTTTTTTTTGGCATTTTGACTTTTTATTGAATAGTAACAACCTGGACTGCTGCTTTTGGGCTACGGAGCATGTGGTCGCCTGCTCACCCACTGAGCTAAACTGCCAAATGAATTCATTTTTAATTTATATTCTTTAATTAAGTAGCAATCGATTGGACTGAGATCTGGGGAATTTAAATGCAAAGTCAACACCTCAAACTCGTTGTTCCTTGCTTTTGTTTTGGCTTTGTGGCAGAACACATTATCCTACTGAAAGAGGCTACAGGCGTAAGGGAGTACCATTTTTATGAAAGGGTGCACATGGTGTGCAACAATGCTTAGGTAGCTGGTACTAGTGATGGGATTTCCGGCTCTTTTTAGAGATCCGGCTCTTTCGGTTCGGCTCACTAAAAAGAGCCGGCTCTTTTGGCTCCGAACCGGCTCTTCAGGTTGTTTTGTTGCTTTAATTAATTTATTATTAACAATAATATAAAATTGTGCACAAAAGGAATTACTAATGTAAAAAAAGTGGTTTTATTTATATATGTTTATATATAAATATAAAACACATTTCTAGCATGAACTGAACTTCCAAAGCAGAGCTACTAGATCACTTAAATTACACAATTGAAAGCATGTGTGTATTGTTTGTGTATTTATACACAGGCACTCCTATATATTCAAATAATTTAAAAAAAAGGTCATTTACCTGTTATTACCACACACCAAATCCGGTCGTTGGTACTTGCTGGCTTGTGTAGCCACAAGGTAACAAAAGCTCAACACTGCGCCCAGCATCCTGGAGCACTTCTGTTGTCTTTTGTACGTGTTTTGAGTTTTTATGTGCTTCTGAGTTTTTACGTGTTTTTACGTGTTTTGGAGTTTGTACGTGCTTTGTCTGTAGGGGCCACCGTAAATATACTTTTATTTATTCACTCCACAAAAAATGTAATAAATAAATCATATAATACAAAAATCAACTATTCACATTTCAACTTTTAACTATTTAAATTTTCAGCTTTTTCCTTTTACAAATTTAAAGTGAAACAACACAAAACACTGCAAACCACAACGCAATTAAATATAAATTATAATATGAAAACAAAAAGAAGATGCATATTTTCTGTCATATGGGCCCGCATGAATAAACTTTCTGAATCCTTTATCATCTGCAACTGAAAATAGTTGTGGATGATTACTATACCTTTCTAATGTGATGTTGTTGTCCCTGGCTCTTTCTCTGTCTCTCCCTCCCGCTCTGTTCCTGCACTATTGAGTGTAACTACCGCCCCTCCCCCCTCTGCCCAGCATAAAGCACAAGACTCGCGTGCAGAGTTAAGCGGAAAAAAAGTGCGAGAGAGAGAGGGTGAGAGAAAGAGGGGAAAAAACCCCCAAAAAAAACAAAAAACGTGACGGCTCGCAATAAGGAACCGGCTCGCGTCGTTCACGTCAAAGAGTCGGCTCTAAGAGCCATTTCGTTCGCGAACGACCCATCACTAGCTGGTACGTGTCAAAGTAACATCTACATGGATGGCATTTCCCAGCAGAACATTTGCTCAAAGCATCACACTGCCACCACCGGCTTGCCTTCTTTTCATAGTGCATCCTGGTGACAGGTGTTTCCCAGGTAAGTGAGAGATATGAACCCGGCCATCCATGTGATCTAAAAGAAAAGGCCATTTTCTGCCATTGCTCAGTGGTCCTGATGCTATCGCAAAGAGATAATCCCTCTTATTCACGTCACCTGTTAGTGGTCATTAAGGCAGGGCAATATGGTCAAAAGTATTTATCACAATATATATTTGAAAATTTGCGATAATGATATAACTGACGATATAATTGACAAAATACTTTATAGCTCCACAAATTTATTAGTTGTTGTACCCCAACAAGTGCTTCTGCTTCAAATGATGAAATAGCTTTGTCGTGTTTCCTCCCTTCGCCACGACGGCCCGCTTGCTGTTCTACAAAAAACTTTGCTTTGGTGTGAATCTGATGGGCGAAAACCAAACCAGTTCCACACCACTGAAATTGCACTATTTTTACAAACCAATTCTGGTTCATCTGTTTCATTCAACGATCCGCTTTCGCCCTTCTCATTCTCCGTCGCTTTTTTTCGCCATGTGCCTATGAAAACAAAGGCACTGCACATGCCTGTTTTACCCATATTCTATCGCAATATTTCATTTTCTTATCATTGCCTAACATTGTACCGTGAAAGGTATAGAATGGCCCAGCCCTAGTGGTCATAATGATATTCGTCATCAGTGTAAAGCACAGAAGCTATGAGAAAAATCAAATCCTTTGTTTTGTTTTGGATGTGCAGTTGAGCCTTCATTTTTCTGAGAGATGTAGTTAAAGTTCAATAGTAAAAATACAGCATCTTATCCTAATGTCTTGGCAGTCAGTCTTTTTTTAATTCTTCTTCTTAATAATAAACTTGATGCTGCTTTAGTGAAAATGAATAGACCTGCCCAAGAAACTGACTTCCTTCAGGAGAAATTCTTTTTCAAAAAGTGCATAGTTACTCAGTTACTTGTAACCAAGGTGTCTGTAAACATGCTAATTGCTTCCAGCCTTCCTGTGTTTAATCTCCTTAGTCATACATTAGTGCTCATCTCAAGTGCCAATAAAACCTGACAGGACAACATACAGCTCATAGAACTCTCTCAAGTGTCACTTTGAGTGAGTCTGCTAGGCAGACAAGAAGTTATTTATAACCAGTAGGCACCATGTAATGCTGGGGTCCTGCTTTTTTTTTTTTTCCTGTCTCTGTGACACAATCACACACACACGCGCACACACATGCACACAGGAACACACACACGCAGCTGTTGTGCTGCTTCTGTCCAGGGGGCCCTGGGTGGGCCAGGATAGACTGACTGGGGTTTGAGGTGGGGCAGGACTGTAGAGGGACAGAATGAGAGAGAGGGGAGGTTGTTTAAGCCGGGCGTAATATGGAATGAGAATCTGGGCTCCATTTTGGTCACATGGCACAGTGACAGCTACCACGGGCCGCCAAAGTGTGTTGGCCTACGTTATTGTGGCCAGCTGTGGAGTGTATTTATGGGAATGTGCCGTTATGGTGGCGATTGCATTCAAATTGATGTGCAAGTGTGTGTCTGTGTGTGCAATTAAGAGAGGTAGCACCTGCAGGGTGGGGGCGGGGGTGCTCCCCAAACTTCACTTCTGTTTCAGGATCATGCAGGCAACACCAGGGAAGAAGTGTGTGTCTACGTGTCTTCCTCTCTTTACAAGGATAGCATTCATCATGCTAGTGGTGCAGAATGGGCGGGGGTGGCTGGGGGCGGTGCCATGTGTAAGTGGGGTCTATGAGAGGGGTAAAGGAGGATTGAGGGGGGATGAAGAGGGGTGAAAAGGGAGAGTAGTTGCAGAAGAATGTGCCGATTTGTCAAGTCTTACTTCCCGCCACCCCTGCTTTCTCTAATCAGAGAAGATGTTGGGTGCTGATTACAGCCAAATGGAGCAGCCCCAGCAGCTTGATCAGTGGAGGGGATAGTTCGAGGGGGATACAGGACTGGGAAATGGTGGAGGGTGAAGGTGTAAAGAGGATCAGTTTGGTCCTGACAGGGGGTCTCACGTGTGGGAGGTCCTTCATTGCCTCTCTTCTGACCGCTCACTTTGAAGTTATCTTCTCTTGGCCAGCTGATAAAAAAGTGTGAGGAGTAACAGAGAGGGGGAGGGAGGAGAGGTGTTATGTGTTATTTAGGATATTGTTGTGATTCAGTGGTTTTCAGCTGTCTTACTTGGCGTAAGGAATATGTGTAATACAAGTAGATATATAACAGAAGTACATGTGTAATGGTTTGACTGCCTTCAAACACTTGTGATCAGTCATTTATCTCCAGTTATGGAAGATGCTAGAAATCCATCACAAATTAATCCAAAAAAGATCCACAATTATAATCAAATGTAGGGAAAAACCCTTTTCTCTAAAGAAGTCTTAATTTTAAACTTTATATCTCAAATCTAGTAAAAGTATCCCTGTAAATACTATACAATTTCAATTAGGTTTTGTCTGAACACAGTGTGCAACACCCAACTGCAGCTCAGCCACTAATATATTCTTCACATAGCGAAATAAAAAGTAGTTGTAAAATGCAGTTTTATAATTGCATGTAATTACATTTGCCCATGGATAAATGAATACCTACATTTAGAGCAGAGAAAGCTACAGTAGTGCTCATGCATCTGGCCCAAAACAAGGCCCGAAAGGGGAGGTGTGAGGATAGGTAAATTTGAGTTCGGAAAAGTTAGGAAAAATGTAGTTGAAGTGAATCAATACAATACATCTTCATGTAACAGGGGGCTATAAACAAGTCACAAAACGTGTTATAGTTTAGTTATTAGCTAGTGTTTATTGGTGAGTTAGTAGAAAATATGGTTATTTGTAATTTTATTACAAATATGCAATGATTTGTGTTTGAACCGCCTGTCTGTGTGGAGTTTCCATGTTTTCTGTGATGAATGTAGTTTTAGTGTTATTTGACAAAAACTGTAGTTAAAGCGCAAAAGAAACAAATGTTTACACAGAACTACATTGTCCTGTGGAAAAAATATACCACACGATTCAGGAGTTTGTAGAACTTCCTTTTTTTCTCCATGACTTTTTCAGTCTGCCATGTCTACACAGCACTGTTTAACTTTATTAAGGTTTGGATGGACCTTTTTTTGATGCACAGCTCCCTTAAGGTTGCATGACACCATCTCAGTTGAGTTGAGGTCTTTACGTTGAGTTGGGATTGTTTTGCATTAGCCGATTCCAATCAAACCACGCTCTCAAACAGACGGCCGGACATTTAGCTCTAGAATAGTTTGGTATACAATACAGAGGAGTTCAATGACAAGGCCAAATCATCACTGCCTCCATCACTGTGTTTCACAGGTGGTATTTGCATTTATATCATGTGTTTGGTTTTCACCAAATGTGGTGCTTTGAATTGTGGCTGAACATCTCCACTTTGGCCTTGTGTCCAGCAAACATCGTTCCAGAAGTCCTGTGTTTTGTTCACGTGCAACTTGAGGCTTTTCTCCTGGCAACCCTTCCAAATATCCCATTCAGTCCCCGTTCAGTCTTTTAGTAATTTTACTGTCATCAACTTTAACATTTAAGATCTAGAGACCTGTAGAGTTTGAGATGGAGCTCTTCTGGGGTTTTTTCAGCTTTCCTGAGTATTGCATGGTCTGACTTTGAGTGAGTTTAGAGTGAAGATTATATAGCATACACCTGTATGCTTTATACATGCTTATACAGAGGCGCAAAGAGAAAGCTATTTTAACAGCTGTTATTAATGTATATCTTTTGCTGCAATCCCCCAAAGACACTGAAGATCAGTTTGGAGCTCCAGAACTTTCCAGAGCAATAATATTGCATGGAAAGAGTTGGTATATGGATTTAAACCATGAAACAATTTCTCCGTCACCTTCAATTTCCTCACCATGTCTCAGTGTACATTATCACTAAATGGTGGATTGGTGTTGTTGCTCACTTAGGCCAGGAACTTTTCAAACCCAGTGTTGTCAGTGGAGTAGCCTGGTGTTCACTTATCCCCCCCCCCCCCCCCCCCCCCCCCCCCACACACACACACACACACACACACACACAGTCAATTCATTTTCTGTAGTTGGTGTATAGATATGATCTTACACCTGCAGTATCTTCTAGTGAAATCCTCAGCAAAAATTTGTCACTTATGACAAAATGGTTTCGACCTGTGTATTCTTGTGTCGGTGTGTCGTGATTACTCCACAAAGCCCCGCAGGCATGACCGTGGTAAGGTCTGTTGCCATGTTTACGAGCATGTTTATGTTTGCAAGGTAGGAGTGACTGATTGGTGGTACATGTCTGCAGGGCAGATCACGATATTCGGGGAAAAGTAGAATGAAGTGCGTTTTATCATTGCTTGTACATGTACTCTTATCCAATGCTAAAAGAATGGGGTATGTAAATACACCTGTCTGAATACTTGTATTCAAATAGCAGCTAATTTGATGCCAGTATCACTGGCATCACTCTTGTTACCATTTCACAGACAGCCAAGGTGGAACTGGAACTTCGTGGCTCTATTCCAGAACTTTCAAACCGTTCTGTTGACAGCAAAGCCGTCGAAGGCCAACCCTGAGCGTTCAACCCTAACTGAATGTGGGTGCGAAAAGAGAACCAAGAAATCTTGTCTAAAGCTGTATGACTGGACGGTAGCCAAAAATTTAGGTTGGTGTAGTGTCCAACTCTACTCCAAAGCCTCCCAAAAACAATATATATAGCAGCAAATGAGGGTATTAGGTCCACTTGAAGTTACGTTTTATCCTATGGACATTTTTAGGTTGGTTACATGATTGAATCAACTAGTTAATACTTTTCTAATTAAGACTCTCAGTATACATAAGTCATGCTTTGTCCTTATCATAGTATCATGGTGACGATGAATCGATCGATGTGTCCTTCTTTTGATAAAGCACTGTGCAGCATCGTAAAAGGCCATCTGATGCATTCTTGCCAGTGTTACTACAGTAGTTATATAACATGCAGGGAAAATTTTGGTTACGTGTTTCTTGTCTTGGCAGTGTGTGAAAACTAGCTTAATAAAACCATAAGCTGATTGCTCTGGTGTCGATACCCTTCAGATTTCGAGTATTTTAATGCCGGCGGAAGGCTGGAGTGAACGTGGCCACCACCTGTTCGCAACAATAGCTTCCAAACAAAACGATGCAGAGAGAAAGGGGAGCGAGAGAGAGGCAGATGGGAGTGCCACAAGGCAGACTGGGACTTTCCAGACTCGTCTGCATAAATCCTGAATTTGACAGTCAATCGTCAACTCAGAGTCTACCTGCCCTGACACACGCTGTCACAGCACGTATCTGTCCACACGTGCTCTAGCCACCCTCCCACATCTCCATCTGTCTCTTTCACATCCACCTGATCTGTGTACTTGTATTTGTTCATTGCCATAGCTGCAGCAACAATTGCACCAACTCAATAGAAGACGCCTGTAATTAGACAGAAAAATGTAGAGATTGAGATATGATCATAATGATGAGTGAACATCAGTGGGATGGGGGATTAGTGGGTAAATGCATGTCGTGCCATGTACGGATACCTGATTTGAAAAATTAATATGAACATTGCTTTTTCTTTAAAGTACTTACAATTATGTCTTAAGTACTCGTAAAGTAGATCAACACTTCAGTGCTACACCTCATGTTCTATAAAAGAAGGACCTGAGTAAATGAGGTATAAAATCTATTTTGAGAGCATGCTCGTGCAATTCATTCTCCACATGAAAGGAAGCTGTCATAAAACATAAAACGAGTTTCACCAACCCTTTTCTTTCCATCTTTACTGGAGGACCGTGCCATTTTCAACCTGATGAACGCTCTTTATCACCAGCTACAAATGAAACAAGTTATGCTCTTCATCTTGTGATACTGATACTTTAGAGCAGCTGTCATGCAGAGTTGTTTTTGGAGTGCGTTCCTTTTTTCCCCAGAAGCTTGATACTAATTTAGGGACTTCACCTGTATATTAGTTACAGACTGGTTTTCGAGAGAAAAATGCTCACCCCCCCCCCCCCCCCCCCCCCCCCCCCCCCCCCATAGTTTACAAGTGCCGTGTGTTTGCCTGTTGGTTTTGGTTGTAAGGAACGACTTTTATTCCGAAGATGAATGGTCTCCATGCCTGGTTTGTAAAATAGTGAGCGTTTGCAAACAAATTAGCTGTCTTTGCAGGTATGGAAGTAACATTTGAGCTTTTATACTGAAAAATATTGAAATACTGCTAAATGTAAAGCAGTATTTGGGGTGGCTGCAGCTCAGGAGGTAGAGCAGGTCATCTACTAATCGAAAGGTTGATGGTTCGTTCCCTGGCTGTTCCAGTCTGTATGCCAAATATCCTTGAGCAAGATGCTAAACCCCAAGTTGCTCTCTAATGTTTCCATCAGAGAGTGAATGTTAGAAAGAAAGCACTTAGGCATAGAAAAAAGTGGTTGCATAAATGAGGCGTGCTGTGAGTGCTCAGGTAGAATAGAAAAGCACTGTATAACAACCAGTCCATTTAATATGGAGATGTCACTATAAAATTAGATGTCGATTTCAGTTTTGCAGTTTTGTATTAAATTACGTCACTTTTTAAAAATGTTTTCTATTCTGTCTTCGATTCCCTCCTAACGTTTCTAAAAAAAAAACCTTGTGTAAACAACGTGAAGCATACAAACTATGCTTTTTTTTTTTTTTTTAGCAGCTCATGCTGAACCAAGGCCCTATTAATATGCACAGTATTTGTATTTCCTTCAGGTGCACTTAGACAAGCTGAAAGCTTTGATCTGTGTGTCTAAATTAAGTCTTAAACCCATAAATGTTGGTCACAAGGGAATTCTTGGCATAAAGTAGATATGTTTGTCTGTACTGTGCTGTTTGAGGATTACTAACATTCTCATGTTTGCAAGCGGTGAGCACGTTACTTTTGGAGGTTTCCATAACAGGTTCTCGTACCTGTAGTTTTACCTGATCGTTGATCATCTTCCTGAGAGAAAACAGCAGAGCAAAGAGCGAACACGTTCCAGCCTGATGATGCAATGCCATGCATCCGCGCCTTTGTCTCTTGCTGTTCACTTTGTGTATCTTACTCTCCCGGCATTTTTCACCTCTATTGTGTCTACGTTTTGGGGAAAGGCGAATTGGCACAGAGAAAAGGGGGGAAAAAATAGCACTTTTGTTTTTCTAGCAGGTGTGTGTGTTTATACACAGACAGAGTCGCACAAAAAGACAGGACTAGAGGTGGAGGCGTTTCTCTCAAGTTTTATCACAACACATGATGAGGGCTCTGTTTGGAGAGCGTTTGGGGCCGCATACAGCAACAGTAGCTTAGGCTACCGTCACAAGATTACGCAATCATGGAAAACTGTGCAGTAATTTCAAATGAATTTATGATACAACAACACCACTTCAGTGCTGTCTGAATGACAACTGAACAATTTATTGTGAAGATTAGTGTTGATTTTTCACCATCATTATCATAAATTTCTGGAGTCTGGAGTTTTGACCAGAAGTAGTGATTTATATCTCCAACACTTTGATGCTTTTTTTCCCCCCACGATTTTGTTCCACTGCAGTTCTTCATCTGTCATGCTTTCTTCTCTTTACACACGATGTCACAACCCTAGTTTTGCTTGGCTCATAGAAAGTTTCAATATTGCTGTATTTATTTCTAAGGATGTAAGCATTACATCTTTAAGTGCCAATGGTGATAATGAAATAAACAATCAAATGAAATGGTAATGAAACTGCTAAGAGCTGAAACAAACTGCTCAAGAGAAGCTAGACTTTGACTCCTGCCTTTACTCATCCATGTCATGAGGTGTCTTTGAAGCTAATTTGACCATTGGACAAATGCTGCTGTTTAAACAGTAGGCAGGGCGAGTACTTTTTGTTATATAGGTGTATTTGTGCAGACATTTGCGCTATAAAAAGAGTGACCGGACTGTAGCAGTCGGGGATCGAACCAACCTCCTGACTACTAGATGACCTGCTTTGCATCCTGAGCCATAGCCACTGTTTAAATATTTAATCTACCTAGCACTATGTGGGAGTAAAATACATGTCATGCTTCTCCAGAGAGTTTCTTATCCTGTGGATGAACTCCAACTCTGCTGTCTTGGACTGCATTGGGCTCAGCAGCCTCACTGAGCTTAGTGCAGAAGCACATGAATCAGTTTTTTACCGATTCCACGGTTGCAGGTTCAGGTTACAGTGGATCTTCACATTAGGTGAAGAATTACCTTCAGCAGCAGTCCAAGATGGTGCAACTGGAGTATGTTCCTCTATGGAGAAGCAGCTGAATGATATCAAACAGCCTGGTCTATAATCCAGCTAATAATGGGGAAAAAGGTAGAGGGGGACTGAGACTGGCCTGTAAGAATGAGGGGACTGTTTACATGTAAAATGATTGTGGATGGAGGGAAACAATTGCTAAAATTAGCCACCAGCTATTATTATAAACACTGAGAGGAAGAAGCACTCCATCAAGACTTTGTGTTTCCGTGCAAAAGGATGTTTCTATGGAGTAGTGGCTTCGTAAAGCTGATGATGGTAGTTTAAAGCACTGTAATTGATCTGTTTGTCAGAACATGGGTCTCCAGGTCACTCTCTCTCCCTCTCCCTCTTCCTCTCCCTCTCCCTCTCCCTCTGCTGGAGGGAATTTAGCCTGTTTGTCTTTGCTCTGTTAACACACGACTGCTCTAATTTCAGTTGGCCTGTAATGTGATGAGTAAAGGTGTAATTGATTGTGGTTTCTCTCCACAAACCCCCACCCATATTTATCACCATGTACACACACACACGCACGCACACACACACTTTCTCTCTCTACTGTTTCTCCTTCTTTCCACTCATGCTTCATACCGGCCTCTCCTTCTCTCTGTTCTCTCCACCTCCAAGGCATTGCAGTGATTTTCTTTATTTGGTTGCTTGCAGTTAGAAGCGATGTATCACACTGTCAGCGTGTGAGAATGCTGTCCACTCATGGTGACTTTCACTTATTTTTACTGTTGTCTCTGGAATATAATATATTTGTGTTTCCTCCAGATAATCTGGCTTCCAAAGATATGATATGAGGTTACTTGGTGATTCTAAAGTGATCATGGAGGTGAGGTAAATGAAGTCTTTAAAGTATACAGACTATAGTGCTGCATCAGCGTATGGTTAAAATGTAAGTTATGGTTAAAGCACTTTTGAGTGAACAAAGCTTTGTTTAAATGCCAGTATATTACATTACTTGCATTATGGTAGAAAAGCTGCCATTTGTCAAGTCACAAAGAAGTGGATTATTGAATATAGATAAAGTTGGTAACACGCATCTAGCCTAGTTTATGCTAAGGGCCAATCAAAGCGCTGTAAGTTTGTGATTGCTTGCATGATGAACATGCCAGCACAGATCACCCACCCAAACACATTATGTGTGAATCTCCCCATGTCCTACATTTTATTTAAATACACACACAGAAACAACAACACCACCATCACCACCACCACTACTACTACTACTGCTATTACTGCTACTACTACTTCTTCTTATAGTTGGGCCTGGATCAGGTGACTCTGAACCTGATATAATTATCCAGGTGATGTCAAATTGGTTTGGTCTTTAGTGTGGTTTGCTTTTTTAAAAATTTTTATTCTATTGTACTAATAATGAACAATGTTGTGATGATATAAAACTACTAACATTTCAAATCTATATTCTCCATGTGTGTAAAAAATTAAGTAAATGATACAAAGTTATTGATATTTTTATTTTAAATTGTTGAGTGATGGATGTGTTCCTGGATTTGTAAATGGACAATGGAACTTTACATGCTTCCTCCACTGTTGTGTATATATGTATGTATATAAGGCCTTGCAGGTATGCAGAAAGGCCACGGCTGAATAAATGTAGCTCATATATATAAATACATATACATATACATCTGTCAAGACACACGCCAACACTCTGTTATACGTGAGTGCGCACACACCTACACGTCTGGAGTCACATTCCCGAGTCTGAAGCACACATTTCAACAAACCTTGTATGAGCAGGAAAGAAATGAAACCACCAAATACTGCAAATATATCCTGGACAGTTAGAAGCTTTTTAAACGGGATATTTGTTTGGCTGTGGACCCCCAATGCTGACAGGGCCTGGCTCGCTTCCCAGAAAGAACAATATCTGCCAGGTCGACTGAGGGGCCCAGAAGCAACCCCCTACCCCCACCCCCCACAGAACACACACACATATAGCAATGTACACAAACGTCTGGCCTTTAAAGCATCAGCGCTCAGGCTGTGCCTTACATAATGACAGAGAATGGAGGCATTAGGGCAATTTGTTTGATTTAAGCTGTCAAGGCATCCTGGACCCTGCCCCTCTCAGCTGGTTTTGATACAAGGTATGTGTATGTGTGTGTGTGTGTGTGTGTGTGTGTGTGTGTGTGTGTGTGTGTGTGTGTGTACACGCACTCACCACAACCTTGCACACAAAGTAGGTCTTAGAAAATATGGCTTACAAGGTCGAAGTAGTGTGAGCAGGTACTTCTCTATGGTGTGCACGTTAACATCATTTACCCTTTTGCATTTTTATTCCTTTTGTTGTGCTTAAGTTTTCATTTTTGTGTGTTTGTGTAGTCTCCAAGGTGGAGGGGAAGCCCCGTAAAAGTGTCTTGATATCTTCTTGGATTTGCTCCCGATTCATATTTTCAGTATATTTATCTGTCTCGTCATTATGATTGTCCAGATTTACAAAGAAAGCCCCTCTATTGCTCTTCATAACGTTTACTCTTTCTCTGCACTAAAGCAGCTCTTCTGGGAGCTTTGCATATCCAAATCTGAATCTGAACACAGAACGTCCTTTTAGTTCCAAGTCTCACTATTCAGCAGCCATCATAAAGTGCCTCTGGGCACTTATTTGGAAGCAACCCCCAAAAGGTTGATTCTGTTCATCTGGACGTCACTCATCCAAGTGATTTCTTCAGTCTCACCTGACTGCAGGTTTCCCCAATCTTATAAACAGTACATTTGCACAATGGCTGAAACTAGCACCACTGAATGAACAATGGGCTGTGAGGTCAGTTCCTTAATCATTAATATGTAAATTGTCATGACTATTGATCAGCAACCACTGATCAATGGCCATAAGTACCACTGACAGAGAGTTGGGGAATGGCTGCAATCACAGCTTTGCAGATGGTGAAAGATGTACCTTTAGGCCCTCTCTTCGATTCAGAGATGGTCTTTGCCTTTTCATGTAAATGGCCTCCTTGACTCCGCGCTCAAACCAGCGTTCCTCCCTGTCCAGGATGTGTACATCCTCATCCTTGAAAGAGTGGCCTGTAGGTGTAAATAGACTTTGCCTGATAGAATTTCATTTCATTTTAGTTGTCATTGGGACATAAAAATTGTATGCATGGAATCACCAATCTGATCTCATGAAAAGTGCTTAAAATGTTTCAAAACTTTTTCCCTCTTAAATCTTATGTCTCATATAGATGTTTTTTCTTATAATGTCCCTGTCTTTTTGTGCTCTTTTATGCTACTGTGCAAACTCAGTTCTTTGTTTGTTGCTTCGAGGAGTTGAGCTTGTTTTGTAATTTCTTAAAGGGCTCATAAGTAACACTTTTCCAGGCTTTTAAGTGTCCAATGCTTTGAGCACTGGCTGCTTTTGTTAAATTTGTAGACTGATAAAGGTCAAGCTGTAGTTGGCTACAAAAACACTGCAGTATTTAGTCAAATATTCCTCTGTGCAAAGTGGATATCATACAATGGCTTAAAGTTGTTATGATCATAAAATTCATCTTTTGTTGTCAGTGTCAAAGAGAAAAGTATTGAACTGGACCATCTGACGCTTCAGTTTTTGCTATTATTCTGTCCACTTGATGTCCTTGTCAACGAGGGTAACTGAAAATGTCATTATACAATGTACAGTATGCGTCCTCTCACTTTTTCTTGTAAATGATGTAAATATAACCAAATGCCAGAATGCAAAGTCAAAGCGTGAGTGAAGCGTCACAGGTAATTACACTGAGTTGTGGAGTGTAATTGAACCTGATCAAACCTGCTCACTGCTTGTGTTTCTGTGAGTGTGTCTATATGTAAGTGTGTATGCCCTGTGAGTGGAATAGAGGCCCAGTGTTCCGAGGTCCCGTTTTAAATAAGGGGTCTTTATCCGGCCGTGTGTGTAGCACTGGTGTGAAAGCACTAAAGGGCCAAAGCGTTTCCTCCATACAGACCTGGCTCATGCCACTCACTCCAGGTGTGGTGACCACTAACTGGCACGCTTTTAACCATCACGCTTGATTTGGAGCCTGAGGCCAACCTGGCACGCGCACACACACACACACACACACACACACACACACACACACACACACACACACACACACACACACACACACACACACACACACACACAGAAACATGCATGCGCACAGCCATTTCTAATTTAAACTTAATTTCCCCCCAAGTCTTTGTTAAGTCCCCTGCTTTGGGCTTTTCATATTGGAAACAGGAATTCTGGGAGATGGAGTACAACACTGCATGGGTGTCATGGTGTATGAAGGGTGACCTGTGATATGATGTTGTGTACGTTTATGTCACAGTTTCCTCTTTGGTTGTATACCTGAGTTACAAAAGTATTTCTCTGGTATTTTCTTTTTCAAAGTTTGACTGATTAAAAAAGAAAATCTTTCCGGTTATAAATCTAAGGTCACACTGGCGAAAAATTTAAAAAAAAGACTTGACCCCAAATATTATATCCAAAGTTGACAGCTCCTTTGTACAGTCAACCAAAAATGCAAATCAGTTTCTATTAGAAGCAGTTTTTCCACTAAGTTGCTTTAATGACGTGTCATTTTTCCTTTCTCTTTCTCTCTCTTTTCAAGATCTCCTTTGACTTGGCTGAGTACACAGCTAATGTGGACGGTGTAGGCACGCTGCGCCTCCTGGATGCCATAAAGACATGTGGTCTCACCAACAGTGTCAAGTTCTACCAGGCATCCACCAGTGAGCTGTATGGCAAAGTCCAGGAGATCCCTCAGAAGGAGACCACTCCCTTTTACCCCCGCTCACCTTACGGTAAGACTCATGTGCAGATGGACATCCACATTAACACACACAAGGATTTCCTTACTTTCTCTACCTCTCACCATTTGTCAGACACTTGTACTTGGCCTTGTAAGGGCATACAAACAGAGATTACTTGATGCCTCTTCTCCACTTTTTCTTGAACTCTCTCTCTCTCTCTTTCTCTAGGAGTGCGTGTATGTGTGTGCATGTGTGTGAGTGAATGAATAGAGGGGGGCTTCAGTTCTTAGACTGCGTTTGAGCTCTACACACACCCCGAGGCCAGCCGTCTGACTTGGAGTAGCTCTCGTTTTAACAAAGACACCTTTATATCCACAGCACTCAACACTGACTTTCAATGCATGCAACGTACGGACACACACACACACACACACACACACGCCGTACGTGTGTCTTTCATATTCTATGTTGTCTAAATGGTCTCTTCACTGACACTTTCCGCATCTGTCAGCACTCAGTCTGAAGCTGCATGGGAGGTGCATACCATCTCAAGAAGGGCTGCACCTTTATTAATTAGACTCAAGGAAGGGGAGGCGGTGGTCACCATGGTGACCTCCCTTCACCTCCAGTTGTACATCCTGACCTATGGCTTAATCAACAGGCTCCTCCCTTCATTTGCCTTGTTTCTTCTACTCGTCGTAGGAGAAGGGAGGAGGAAAATGGGGAGAACTTTCTGTACAAGCCTGCTTTTACTCAATCAGCAGGAATCTGCACTTCAAGCTCTTGATTTCAAAATATGATCCATGCGTGTTGTATTCCATGAAATGTAGCTTGTCTTTTAGAGGAGATCAGGTCTCTGTTTATAAGATTCACTCTATATATCTTTTTATTCTGACTTGTTATGCAAATAAAGTGTAGAAAAGTATCCAAAGAATAAAAATGGCTTTATGTTTTCCTGAAGTGACATTTCCTTCCATAAATTTAATTTAAATTGATATAAAATTGATACTGATTATTTTTCCCTCTGCCCTCAGGAGCTGCTAAACTCTATGCCTACTGGATTGTGGTGAACTTCCGAGAGGCCTACAACATGTTTGCTGTCAACGGGATCCTCTTTAACCATGAAAGTCCGAGGAGAGGTAAGTGACAAGCACCACAATCCACCACTACAGTGCAAAAGTTTTGAGCTTTCTTTGTATTTTTTCTCAAAAAGTGGGAAATGGGTCCAGTGTTTTATTAAAATGTGCAGAAATGTACATGGAATGCAATGAATAAGGTAAAAAGAGTTTGTAGTCTTTTGTTCTGTTCTTGCTATAAATATTTATATTAAAACTCTAATTTAACTCACTCGGATGAGTGACGAAACGTTTTTCCCACTCTAAACGCTATGTCCAAATGAACAGAATCAACCATTGTGTGTTTGTTCTAACCAGGTAAGCTTTAACTGGATTGGTAATGAGTTTGGGATCATTGTCATGCTGAAAATCTGAAGTTGTTGACAATCAAATGCGTTCATGACTTCCTGCTTTAGATTTCATCAGAGATTTCACATTTGGATTCATCACTCCATCAGACCTGTTGCCACTGATTTTGGGGCTATTTCCTGTGTAGTTTTTGGCAAACCTCAGTCTTTTCACGTTTCCATTCCTTAAGTGTGGCTTCTTCACAGCCACCCTGCTGATAGGTCCTTCTTTTGACCCCCAGCTTCCCAGCTTCATCAAATTTTTAAGGACACCCTGCACACACTTCAGCGTAATGGCTCTTTAGGATCTCTGTTGGTGGAAAAATACTATTTTATGTCTGTCAGTTTTTCTTTAGATTCAGCTAAAGAAATTGGAATTTGTGTTTTTGTGAAAGGCGACAAAGTGGCTAAAGATACAATTTCAATTTGTTTCTTTGCTAAGTTGTCTGTTACGTGTTTCAAACAAAATAGGACAAGAAAGTCCAACTGAAAAACAAAACATGAAGAAATAACATTTGGCTCAAGACCTTTGCACAATACAGTACCGCATCCTGTGTAGCGTTTTCTGTAAACAATGTTCAGTCCCCAAAAAATATAGTCCTAAAGTAAAGTTGTACTTTCATAGTTTACCTTCTTTATATTGAAAGAGTCATCTTGAGTTTATATAGAACAGTATTGTAGTAAATGGCTGATTGATTAACAGCAATTGTCACATCAAAAACACGACGTCACTCCTCTTACCTAAGTAAGATGTTGGGCCAACAAAAAGGCAGCAGAACCGATGGTGAGCCATTGTTGGATTGTGTAAAAAGCTTGAATTACATGCTCTATATAAAGCCATATTCATTCACCGTGCAGCCAGGTTTCCTAACCACCTGACACACACTGTTGCACACATTCTGACACATAGTGAGTGGGTTGTAGTTGCATTTTTAATATGTGCTCTGAGTCCTGAGGGTCGCAGGCACTGGTTTAACGCGATTTACACGCCACTGCGACTCCAAATGAATACCACATGACTGCAGCCCCAGCACCATGCCCAGGTCAGCTGCTCAGGTGTTTATGATTTATTCCCTAATGAAGGCCCTGGCCACGACCTCAACCGAGGTCGGGGGTCATCCAGTAAACCCTAATGGGTTACCGCAGATAGATAAGTGTGGGAACTGGTGTAGGTTACAGCCAGTTCAGCAATGATGGCGTGCTCACCACTGGGGTCTTGTAATGGTGAATTAGTTGATATTGTTGAAACTGAAACGGTGTGTTGTGTGAGTAGAAGGAATTGGCTGAATGAGAGCAAGACGGATGGATAAATAGTGCTGAAGAAAAATGTTATTAATGAAGCAAAAAACAAAAAAAATTGCCTCTGGCTCAGACCTCTGAAGATAGTTATTCCATGGACATCATTTTAAAATACACTTCCGGGTGACAAACATAACCATCTGTTAAAGCCTAAAATATGGAGACTTTTGAATTGTGAATTAAAGACATTTATGTGAACATCCTGTGCCGCGTCCTTTCTTACACACATGCATAATAACCTTATAAGGACAAAACTCGGTGCTCTCCTTGTGAACACACTGTGAGCCTTTTTGTTCATGGTCAGCTTTCTCGTCTGCTTCGCTCATTCTGCCTCTATCTTCCCATTCTTTCCACACACACTCCTTTCCCCTGTCCTTCTCCGTCTTGCTTTATCCCATGCCGTTCGCCTCCCTTCCCCACAGTCAGCATTTTCTGCAGCGGGCCACTGGGTTTACTTCTGCCACTTCTATTCTAGTCAAACTTATGGCTGTTGTTGCTCATAAAGCAGGAACGCAGTGCTGTGATGTGGCCAGATGTCCCACGGCTGCCTTGCACAACCCAGTGTGGAGCATGTGTTGGCTGGATCGGCCAGTGTTTACCCAGGCCCCCGGGGCCCGCCGTGACCCCGCCGCTGCCACATTGAGGGGGCGTCTGGCTGTGCACTGTGTCACTCACAGGAGGGCTGCTGTTTGGGGGAAACTGGTGCTTTGAGCTGCAAAACACCCCCCCCACCCCCCCCACCCCCCACCCCCCCGGCATATTTTATCACTGTCCAAGGGTAAGGCTGTACTGTCATTCACTGGTGTGAAATACCTAACTGCTAAACTGATTAAATGGGAACTGAGAAAGTAAATGTAGCCAGAATGTAGGGTTCAGGGAATTAACCATAGTGCAAAAGTAACTAGTTCCATTACAGTGTTACCTTTTTGAAGTCAGCTTATCCTGAAGTTGTGCAGCCCACTATATTATTGCATTGCGAGTTCATATTGGTGGCATTCCCTCCACGACATGAGCAATAGGTTTTATGATTTACCTTCAAGCAACAGCTTTACCAAAAGAAGCCAGGCCATTAGTATCACTCCAGAAAAAATAATGCAAATATTTCTACAATCTAATAGCCGTCTTTTCTCTCATCACACTAGGTGACCTTAACCACAACAAAAGGAACAGCAGAATGTGCTGACCTGTTTAACATTAATGGACTGGTTGTTTAAAAAAGTATCTAAGTACCTGATGACTTTGTTGCAGAATATCATATTACTCATCACAGAAACAATAATCTGAGCATTGTAAGGCACCGCTTTGTGTCACGCTACAGCTAACACTGCAGTGTGAGGCATTATATAGATGTTTTTACTGTATTATAGTTTCTGGATAAATATAGAAATGACCATCCAGAGAAAGATATAAGAGAAAACTTCTTGACAGTTAGGCTGACAATTAAAACATAAAACCAGCAGATGTTTCAGCTGTCAGGTCCCCCTCCTGTGAAACCAGCTCCAAGTTGAGATTTGAGAAACAGACATTCTCACTGTTTTTAAGATTAGGCTTAAAACATTTTTGATAAAGCATATAATTTCTTGTGTTTATACTCCACTCTGCACGTAAATCATTGTTATTGTTAATCTCTCTTCCACAGTGTGTCTTTTATTCTGTCTCCTCTCCCAGAGCCTGTTTCTGCTGGAGCTTTCTTCCTGTTAAAAGGGAGTTTTTCCTTCCCGCTGTTGCCAAGTGCTTGTTCATAGGGGGCCGTGTGATTGTTTGGGCTGTCTCTGTATTATTGCAGGGTCTTTACCTTACAATGTGAAATACCTTGACACCACTGCTTTTGTGACTTGCACTATATAAATAAAATGGAACTGAATAAAATCCACTGAAATCAGTGCATGTCAATTAGATTTCCCAGTGATTTTAAAAATTGCACCACAGATCGCCAGAGGAATTTTGCATTACTCTCTTGCTTGCAGGCACACCCTTCTGAAAACGTCTGTAGAATTTTATAGAACTGCCTTAACTTGTTAATTCACTCATGGGAGAAAGGGGGAAAAAAGATTGCTCATTATTTGCATGTAACTCCTCCTGTTCTTTACAAACATCGTGCATGTCTGAATAAATTTCTCACTAATGAGGTCAAGGATGTCAATTTCACTGGCTCTGACATCACCACTACCCCACCTCGCCTCCCACGCACAGGAAACACGGTGAGGTCATTGTCCCGGATTACTATTGCATCTGTGTGCATTTGTGTTTGAGAAACAAATAGACGTTTGCTTTGATGAGGATTTTTTTCCTTTTAACAACCTTTACCGAGTCTCCCTTTAAAGGCGTCTGACCGAACAGTGTCCTGTCTTGTTCACTAGACAGTGTGCCGCGATGTGTCACACAGGACAACGAATGCTGGGAGTGGCTGGAGAGTTTTGATCAGATGCCCTGCCTCTCTGGAGCACTATGCAAAGGAGTTCTGTGTCTTATGACGCTCAGAATGATTTAATCCCTGCAGGAATGCATTTCTGGTTTCTCTTACCATTTCTGTAAACACCAAACTGTTCTGCCAACAAACAGATGCTTACCATTGTCCTGCAGCAAAAGGCTGGAATCAAACAGTCGGGGAAGAAAAAATAACCTGATGGAAATCCAGCGTGAAACAAAGCAAACAGAGGTCTGCATCTGCCAGGTGGTTCTCACCGCAGCTTGCCCCTTTCTGGTTATCCTAGTTATTAGCCATAACAAACAATCAGCATACTGCCTCTGAAGAGAGGGAATTAACACTCACAGGGATGCTAAATGGATTCCATAGATAGTTTGACATGTGAGACTGTGAAGTACTTCAATCTCTTGAACAGCACGATCAGCAGTGAAACCTGTGCAAACAGCCAGTCGCATGCTTATTTGTTCAGCGTATTCAACAAACACTGAATCCCTCAGAATCCAGTTTTGACAGCAGCAGGCGAAACCTTTGTTTGGTTTTTAGTTATTAATAGTGTGTTGGTGTAAGGCTGTGCAGTAAATCACTATAGTAATATTGCTTCGTGTGTGTATGTACACAGTTCATACTACTAGCCAACAACAGTTGGAGGCTGATCCTTTGGTTTATTTGGGGAAGTCCCATCCATCTCTCCTCCCTCAGTGCTCTGTGGTTCATGCTTGGCAGTATAGAATAATATACTGTTACGTTAGGCGAGAACAGCAGTTAGCATTTGGGAAGTTGAAATGGTACTGCCAAAATCAATGCTACCCCTTAAAAACATACATATACAACGGCTCAGCCCCTACATGCCTTGGATTCATCTTTCCCCCTTTCGTTGAGATTGAGCTCAAAAGGTCAGATCGCATAATAGGTTTGTAAGACGATATGTTTTCCGTTTATTGGAAAGGTTGTTTTCAAAGAAAATCTTAAGATGGGAACGACTGGGTCAGTGGACATCAAGGGGATTAGGCAGTATCTTTTGAGCCGGAGCAGCCACTTTTCAGTTTAGGGTTTTTGATTTCATTGGTAGTGTTGAGAGTGGGCTGAATGAAAGCAGCCTAAACATCAGCTGAACTATGGCCAGGTGAGGATCAGTGTTTAAATCTTCGAAGCAAAACTGATGACAGACTCGTCTCTAGCCTTCACACCTCCTACAGGCCTGTGCTATTTAGCCACAAAGGTGCTTCCCCTATTGCCTCAGTTGGTTTCAGATGTGTCACGTGGTCATGGAGGTTTCTACCTTCACTCATCCCCATCGCCGCCCTCAAATTGCTATTTGTTATCCCAGATCACCATGGTAGCCAAGAATCTTGTTGACTGAGGTGCTTGCTTTGAGTGGCATAATTGCACCACAAGTCGAGGGCACCGCCACTGCTCTCCCAACCTTTGCCAAGGCCCATCAAGGCCCTGCAGCAGGATGAGCAAACCTCAAGATGTCAGTCTGTACTATTTTAATTTAGTCAAACTACTGGATGCCGCCATCTTTATTTTAGACCCTGGGTTCAACAGTGTGGAGGCGGTGCTCTTAGTGTTAAAACTCAAGGACAACATGTATCATAAACTCCTCTCTCACTTTCTCCTTTTCTTTCTCCACACGATTTTTCACACTCCATTCATTTAGTTGCATTACACCCAGTTTTAAAAAGAAATTGTGCCTTTTTTGCTCGTTGTCTTTGACTTCTCAATCCTCCAGCTCCATTCCCAAATCTTCTTGCACCACATTTCTTTTTCTCTGCACCCTCCCTGTCAGTTGAGTCAGCCCAGAACGAGGGCAGCAGTCTGTCAGGTGTGAATAGACGCTATGTTGGCGGAGCTGAGCTCATGACCTGTCTTGGATGTAATGCAAATATTCTCCCTCGGCTGAGGCTCCAGAGATCAGTCAGAATGTGAATTGTGCAATAACAGTGATGGCAGACACTGACAGGTCTTTGGTCTGGGTGGAATTTGGCCAACCCCCCCGACCCAGGGAAGATTCCTCCTGCGAAATCACTCAGTGCTCGTGCAAGTCAGGTATTTTGTTCATAACTCAGCAGAGATAAAGAAGATGGGTATGGAATGAGTAGGCATTCGTTTTGAAGTAAATACGGCTAGTGAGTTGATCTAAATCCGAAAATGTCTGGGAGTGGAGATAGATAGATAGATAGATAGATAGATAGATATTAAGGGTTACATTTTTCACTTGAAATCTACCAGAAATCCTTTGACTCCCCAAGGCCATTTCTCAAAGACGGAGTGGGATTATGGGATTTGCAGTTCTGCTTGAATTCCAAAACAGGTGTGTAAACCCTGTGTTGAGGTAACTGAAGAGTTTCTATGACAACGCTGCGGCAATCCGAATTAGGTTTCGGCTATTTTTTCTTTTTCCACCTCCGAAACGTGGCCAGTTCAGACAGGCTCATGACAGAAATGACTCACCTGTCAAACACCTAGGGAAAAAGCTGGAATGAGTTTGTGCTTTAACTTTTTGAGGGGGAAATAGTATTTTTTTTTTAATCATCTCTGTCTTTTATACACTGTTACTGTGGTGGATACTCTCATTAAACATGACAAAAGTGAGTTCAGCATGTGTACTAATTACTCTGAGCCAAGCGTGCAGGCTCCAGACTACGTTTCAGACAGTTTTTTTTCCAACAATCAGATCACTTCCTATGAACAAGCACTTGGCGACAGTGAGAAGGAAAAACTCCCTTTTGACAGGAAGAAACCTCCAGCAGAACCAGACTCATGGAGGTCTGGCCATCTGCCACAACCCGTTGTGGGTGAGGGGAGGAGACAGGACAAAAGACACATTGTAGAAGAGAGCCAGAGATTAATAATAACCATTTAATAAATGCAGAGTGGATTATAAACACAGAGAGTGAAAAGAGGTGGCTGAAGAAATAACACTCAGTGCATCATGGGAAGCCACCAGCAAGCCTAGGCCTATTAGAATGTAACTAATAGCTCTTTTTCACTAGTCCCTGCTCTTGTCGGCTCAGCTCGACTTGACTTGGTTTTTATGGCTTTCCATTAGGTGAAAGTACCTGGTTTAAGGCATATTTAAGCACCTACTTGGCTGGAGTTCCAAGCAATGTGGCATCAACTGATGAGTCATGAGAGCATCTCCCTTACGAAAAATCAAAACCGCAATTGTTGAAACCTGGCAATAAGGGAACTGACTAACAATGGAGTCTGACAAAAAGCCATTCACTGAGCATCTGTTATACCAACTGCTAGCCGTCCTCCATTATCCACATATTTTGTGTGCGACTTTGGCCCATGTTGATATAATGAACCCACACACATTAGGGTGATTGTAATTGAAAACATCCAAAACAGAGTTCAGTGGAGCTGCATTAAGTCGAGCCTAGTAGGTACTAGTGGAAAAGTGCTATTAGAGAGGGTTCGGGGTCACAAGATCCAGCCCTAACTATACGCTTTATCAAAAAGGAAAGGTTTTTAACCCTAATCTTAAAGGGAGGGGAAGGGAGCTAAAACTGTATCTTTCAGACTAGAATAAACCCGAAAGCTGAACTAAGATCCAGTGAATCCAGTGAGGTGAATAAGGATTATTTTGGACAGTGACTCATGCAGAGCTACTCTAGTAGAGTCAAAAATTACAAATGCAGAACTGGAAATGATCATTATAGGTCACCTTTAGAGAAATATGACCTATAAACAGTACTTCTTTTACAATGTGGTTCATTAAGAGTCTGGGTACCAAGCCATTCCACAGTTTTCATTAAGAAAATAGAGAACCCGATAACATCCTGTGAGTAATCTTGGAATATACTTAGAAGGTGATGAAAACATACACCAGGTCTGAAGGTGGAAGAGGAAACTTGGAATGAAGGAAGGAAGTAGGTGTTTTTTACCTGTGCAAATATCATCTTGATAAATGTTTGGCCTAATTCAGGACTTGAGTTTACTCAGCTTTTCAGTTTTTCCAGAGCTAATGTACCATTTTTTGCCTTCCCACAACCACACAATGTGTCTTCAGAATAAATGTTACAGAGGAGAGATTTGAATAAATTACACTGTGGTTGATTTCCGAACAGTAAATGCACATAAATACGCTCTCAGACAGTAATATAAATGAGTGTGACTCAGACATTTTGAGGTCTGGGTGTGTAAGGTCTGGACCGTCACACACTATGAGACTTCACAATTCACCTTTCTTTAGCAGCACAATTCTAACGACAGAATCCGTTGAGTAACCTAGGTCGAGCTAAAATTTCCTCAAACCCGCAGTCCACTCCCCGAGTTCCCCAGAACCAAGCCCCCAGCTGACAGCTCCTGCCCTATCCTGTCTGGGCCCACGTGGCCTGGCTCTGCATTGGAGACATCTCCATACATTTCTCCTCAGCCTCCTCCTCCTTTTCCTCCCCGTACTTGGTCCCAGCTGTGCCAGCGAAGCCTGTGTGTTACGTTTTTCCTGTTGCTTCTCTGGCCAAAAAATGAAAAAGAATAGTGGAAAAAAAGAAAAGCGCTTAAGTAAGACTGAGGCTGAGAGAGAGCGCGAGTGTCAGTTTCTGGCTCGGGTTTTGCTGTCTGCTCAGTTTTCACGGCCCGTGGTTTTATTAGACTTTCCGCCGGTCTAAGGTTAAACGGCCACCACTGCCCCCTTTGGGCTCAGAGCCTCCTGTTAGCCCCCCCAGTTCCCCCCTTGCTTGCCTCTACCCCTCCTCCTGGCTGCCCTGCAGTGCTGCTGCCAGTAAAGGAAACACATTAACACCCGGGCCAGTAACAGAGCAGGCTTTGTCCATGGCCAGGCAGGCCGGTCCATTAGGTCCATGCTCTGCTCCACACTGGACCAATTAGAGAAGGCAGGGAGCAGAGCCACTCCAAACAGAGGTGTGAGCTTTACAAGGAGACTACAGGTGTGCTCAGGGGGAAATAATAGACTTTATTACTGATTGGGGTACTGTGCTATACTGTATATCTCTGCCACCTTTTTAAGAGCCAGCTTGGCTCTGCAGAGTTTTGACAACCTGTGTTTAACCTGCAAACTTGAGTTTCCCTTGGATGTTGGATCAAATCAACCCCCTGCCTTCCAGTTTACTGCAGTTACCAGTCTGGGCTCTTGTTACAGTACATTCCCTTGCACATTGCCAGGTCCTAACATACACTATATAAAGGGCTTCAGCTAATGAAAATTCTTGATGTAAAAAAATATCTTGCAATCTTTTGAAAGCTGTGTCCTGTCCATATCTGTGAAAATCTATCATATCATCTTTCAGCACCTTGACCAACCATGATACCTGCATTGTTATTTATTTATTTTTGCAGGCGTGTTGCCACTCTTTACATACCCGTGTCTTCATCGCCTTATTAGATAGTTTCCTTTAATCCAACAGTCTTGTTGCCTCTAGTTCAGATCCAGAGCTCGTTTGAAGAAGGCAAAGTTTCTCTTAGAAGCGATGTTTGGTTTTGAAGGGCCCCGTTTAGCTTGTGGCACCATGTTAGCATTAGCAGCTTCTGACAGATGACTGGAGCTAAAGGCTGATGACATGTCTAGTCCAGCTGAAAGCAAAAGCTGAACCAGTGTTTTTTTTATATGGTGGACTTCACTTGTCCAACATATATACTTGTTGTTCTTTGTAGTTTTATCGATAGCTTGTGATCAGTTGTCCTCTGTATTGACCTTCTTGTCTTTAATCAAGGCATTTGATCTGTTAGTTGCCATGAAGGAATAAGTGAACGTGGAGGCAAAAGGGGCGAGCATAAGGATTAGAGTGAGTTTTACAAGGGCCAAATCGTGATGGCTAGACGACGGGTCAGAGCCCTGTTGCTTTATCATTGAGTAAAGCTAAAATAGGACAAAAATTAAACAGTTTTCCAAAGCATTTTTCTACATAAGGGGAGAGAAACTGTTCCAAATCAAAGCAGCAGCACCTGTCTCTAAAATCGAACTAAGCCCACGAGTATGGGTTGTGTAAAACATACAGTGCAACTCATACAGCAACATTGTGTATAGGCTTTGTGGTTAATACATCCACGTGGCAGTGATGGGATAAAAACCTGTCTGGCTAATACAGATGAGAGCAAAGCTGACAATCATGAATATGTCAGTGGTAGATGAATAATTGTTGGTTAATATGATTACAGAGTTGGCGGGAGCGGCGGTATCTGCCAGAACAGATGACCTGCCAGCTTTGAGAATAGCCCCTGAGGCCAGGAGAGATGATCATGCAAAGACGGGACAGGCCTGACATCGAAGGGGGTTTCCACTGACAGTTTATGCATGCTCTGTGGACACGTGCTATTTCAAAATCTGTGTGTCAATAATTTTGATTCATAGACTTGAGAACAATAGGTGGCTTTTAGCGTTGATCTCCGTTTTGTAGTGTGATCCAGAGGAAGCAGAGTGAATGTACAAATCCTCATTTGCACTTTATTAAACTCCAGCTCAACATGGCGGCTAAGCAGCACTGACACAGGGGGCCATGTGACCTGCTACCAGCACACAAGTATGCTGTATTTTCTTAAATAAGCGTGTCTAACCTTCCCTGGTCTGTTTCTGCTCAGGCCGCCCAGGGCTGTCTCTTTCCTATGAAATAATTACTACAAATTTTGTGCGTTCGCATGATTGGGTTCATGGGATTTTCCTGCGTCTAAATGGAGGCTCTGCTCCATGTCAGGGGAACAGTGATACAGTGTCGAGACAGAGCTGTGCTATTACAGCCAGGGACGGGCGCTGACCTAAAAGGCAACATTCATCTTAAGCATGATGAGTTCAAAAACAGCATGGAGGGGCTTTTAAGAGGGCTCCGAGGGGTCCACCAGGGTTGTGGGAGATTTATGTACAGTAGAAATGTTGAATGAGCTAAAAATAACCAACACTTTGATGCAAGTTTGAAGCTTTTCTTTGAAATTGTTTTCACAGATTCTACATGTCTTCCATTTTAAACATTAGATAGGAAAGACTAGCCAGAGTGAAACTCCTTAAGGGCTAATGTGCTGCTTCAACAAAGATGGTGGTATTATTAGACATGACACCCTAATATTTAGTGTTGATTTCTATTGATATAATACTGTATTTGGGTTGGAGGGCTGGCTCCCTGCAGCATCTTTTTCCCCACAGCGTGAGCAGAGAACATGACACCGGCCCACGGTGTCCCGCCAGAACACCCAAAAGTGCTTCTAACCATTCGAGCCGCACAGAAACAGTCATTAGAAGCTCATTTGTTTTGCCACAGATCATATCGCCATGTGTGTCAGCTCAGATGAGGAGCATCGCCAGGTGATCTGGCATATGAATCAGCTGTCAGTGTGGTGTTCCTTTACTGGACACTGCAACCAGCAGAGCCAGGGTGGTCCTGTTTGGTTGTCAATTTCTCTGGAACTTCCCTGTTGTGTGTGCGTGTGTGCGATTTGTCTTGGATTTCAGCCCAGATTTGTCACCAAAAGTGAATTCGCGAGAAAAATCATTGGAGGCTCTAATGGCTGTCATGTGAGTTGGTAAAGACCTGATTTGACTCTGGGTTACTTTTTAACTTTCTCTTTTTTTTTCTTGTTTTGGCTATAAGGGGTTTGGAAGAAAAGCGGAGGTTTGGAAGGCTGTTGCCGCGTGTGCTTTTCTGTGTGTGGGGTCGACTGTTTTGAAGAAGTTTGTCTAGGATCTCTAAATTCTATTTTCATTTAGGAGGCCCTGACTTCACTTATCTGCTCCATATTTTTTCTATTTGTATTTCTTTCTTTTCTATTTGTATTTTGTGTGCACTGGGCCAAACTGAACCTCTCTTACATTTATATCCTTCGCGGAGCATAATTGAATTCAAAAGATGCTAACAAAGCATTATTAACGTGTGTGTTTTAGGTGCAAACTTTGTGACGCGTAAGATCAGCCGTTCTGTGGCAAAGATTCACCTTGGCCAACTGGAATTCTTCAGCCTGGGCAACCTGGACTCCAAGAGGGACTGGGGCCATGCCAACGACTACGTGGAGGTAAAACAAACACCGCCATTACCACACACAAGCTTAGAGGAATATATACACACACACACACAAACATACACGCACCATCACACGCATACTATCTCTGCCTCGGAGTTGAACCGGGTTCAGATGTGCACATAGTATTAACGGAGCATGTTTTCCCAGCTCATTCGAGGCCCCAATATGCGATCTGCATGAAGCCTCCTGTGATTGTCTGCCAAAAGAGAAACAGAGATAGAGAAAGAGAAGGGCAGCGGGAGGAGAGGGAGAGTGCCGCATGCTGTGAGGCCACAGAATGCACTCTGGTTTCCCACAACTCACCCATGTCCCAGATCCCTTCAGGCCCTCGTTTGCCATTCCCTGAACGCCTGCAAAAGAAAGAGAGATATTAAGGGAACGCTGCGTCCTGGGGACGATGACAGAAATACTGTGTTTGTGTTAATGTAACGGTGCCAGCAGCAAGCAGAGAAGGAGGGGTGGGGAGGTGAAACGAACAGTGGGGTCGCCACGTTGAGAAGGAGACGGAGCTGAAATTGTGTGTATGTGGGGGGGGGGTTTTTTTGTTTCTCTCCAGTACGTGTGTGTGTGTGTGTGTGTGTGTGTGTGTGTGTGTGTGTGTGTGAGGAAGCACACATTCCTGCGTGTGTGAAAGTGTGTGATAGGTTAAGGTTGAAGAACGTGTGTGTGTATGTTCAGATGAAAGACTCGACGGGTTGCCATGTCTGACAGCAGACCTCTTGCAGCAGGCTGTGTTATTATTAAGAGGTGATGGTGGTGGTGGTAGTGGGGGGTGCTCTTTGAGATGGGTGTGGAGGTGAGGAGGTTACAGCGGGGAACCTCAGTTTAACAGGAGAGCGCAGTGAGGGGGTCAAGGCATCAGAGCAGAGTGTTGCGGCTGTGGTTCGTGCTGTTAAGGCGGGGCAGGGAGCCCTCGGTGGCGTCAGCGAAGCATCAGTCACTGCGTGGTTACGGGAAGACTGCTCATCAGTCATGTCCAACGTAAGCACATTGTCATTTTTGGCTCCTGTCACAGGAAGTCTGACTTGGTTTGCGAATGATAAAATGAAAGCATATCTTGTTAGTTTTTCAAAAAGAAACTGTGATTGTATTCTGATGTCATGCACATGGTTCACAGTGGATGAAATAAAGGATGGTGCACCCAACTATCCAACGACCCCTTTGAGTGAGCACTTGGAGACAGTGGGAAGGAAAAACTCCCTTTTAACAAGAAGAACCAGACTGGAGGAAGGGCAGCTCCGTCACAGATTAATAATAACTCATTTTTTAATTAAAAGTGGTGTATAAAAAAAACAAACAAGAGGTGCCTGAAGAAGAAACACTCACTGCATCATGGGAAGTCCCCAGCAAGCCTCGGACCATTGTAGCATTACTAAGAGAGGGTTCAGAGTCACCTGATCCAGCATGCGTGTTCCAGCTCTCATGTGAGAAAACAGTATCTGTGACTGACTGGCTTGAGACTTTTGATGAATTAGCAGTGTTAGCTATTGGAGTTTGAAGATCCTAGACATTAAAATTAGTCTGTTTTCCACTCTGTGGCAATTTAGAGTGAATTTCGAGAGTGCAGTGCAGGTTTTTTATTCCTTGATTGCGGCTGACATGTAAAGTTTTCACGTATGACTGATCCCATTAATACTCTGATTTGTACAGTACCAGATAATAATACTATATTATTACATGATCTCAGTTAATAAATATATAATATAATATAATGTAATATAATATAATATAATATAATATAATATAATGTAATATAATGTAATATATGAAACAAGGCTAACTTTTATTCTTGCGCTAGAAAAATGCTGGCTGTTAGGTCTCACTGAGCGCATTTCTTGATCTTGTTATGTTAGTCTGACTGACCATTTCTGTGCTTAATGCCAATACGTGTAGCCGTGTTTATGTGTGCGTGCGCTTGCCTGTCCAGGGCACCCTGGCATGAGACGCTCCAGGTTTCCTGTGGGAACTGCCGACATTCCAGCTCTGGTGAATCAGGCACCTCCTCGCTCTGCTTCTCCTGTTTCGGAAAGGCGGATTTCGGGAAGCCAAACAGAAGCTGGAGGTGCTGAGGGGAACTGAGGTGGAGGCGAAGAAGGGAAAGGGTGAGGGGGATGAGGTTTGAAAGAAGAGGTGAAACAGACGCATGTTTGTGGGACGTTTGTGCATTAAGCGAACCATCCCTTCTGCTGAAAGTTCACCCCACCCAGAAGACCATCAAACGCTGCGACTGTCACCACACCGCCTCCCCCTCCGTCTGCCTCCCTCGATTTTACTTTGAAATATCCATCCAGTCAGCATCAGCACTATGTTACCATGGCAAAGCCAAACAACTGGCAACCTGTAAACAGAACCATGTGTGTCTGCTTTAGGCTGACAACTGCTTTTCCTCCTGGACTCTCTTTCCCTCTCTTCACCCCACCCAGGACAGGGAAATTGCTTGTAATTGGCTGTGGATGGATTGCGGGTGGCAGGAGGGGTGTGCTGTGTGTCTGCTCTAACGACGTCTGAAGGCGTGCAGCTGGCTGGGCATCGTCTCAGCCTGGTATCGGGTGTCCATCCCAGGCAGGCAGACAGACAGGCCTAGAGCTTCCCAGCTACCCTCACTGGAGGCCTTTATTATCATTAAAGTATTAAGAAGCTTCAGCATAAAATCGACAGATAAAATAATTTAAATCCTCTTGATCTCATTTTCATGAAAGAGGTTAAGCTTTGGACTTTTTCACTTTTGTGACTGTGTTTGAAACATTTGGCTGGCCTTTTTTTCCTCTTTTTCTTTCTCTCTTTTTTTTTTTTTGATTGCGGTTCTCTGCGATTTGGCGATGCAGAACAAATTTCTGACTCTGAGCCTGCCCGAGTGAAAAGCAAACCCACAGCAATCAGTCACTGCGCTATCTGAGAAGATAAAGATGTAATAGTCAGCCACCTTTCGCCAGGACTGCCCTCCTCCCTACTCTCCCCCTCTCCTCTCACCCTATGCCGACATCCTGAGTAGGCTCATGGTGGGTACAGCTGTTTGGAGCCCCTACCACCTCCTCACCCCCTCTGTCACCCTCCCCTTCTGGCTACAGAGAGCCATTTCCTGTGTGGAGAAGCAGGCTGATGGGGAGGGAGTGGGAGCAGGAGTCAGCCTAGTGGTTTTGGCCTTTTCTCCCCCTCGGGCTCCATCCTGCTTTAGTTTCTCGCTGTCTTTTTGTCCATTTCCTCTCCCTCTTGTGTTTTATTCTTTATGTCCTTCCTACCTCTTAACCTTTTATTATTTCATCTTTGTACTGTCACAACTCCACCAAACTCTTGCTCCCTCTTGGTGAGCAGCTACCACCCAGTTACTAGATATTTCCCTCCGACATCTAATAAGCAGCTCCTATTTTTCTCCTGCCTTGAGCTGGCTTTCCTCTTCTCCCTGCTGTATGTCTCGGCCTACAAACTGTTGCCAGATGAGATGTGGTTGACCCGATGGCACACCCCGCTTTCCCGCTCTTGTCTTCTTTGAGTATTTATTTTCAAAATATAATTACTTGTGAAACTCCCGTCGTTGGAAGGCATTTCATCGCCGTCCTAAATGTGTGTGGTTGCACCTGTATGGCAGTAGCTCTCTGATTCCTGGCATTGTGTGAAGGCAGCAGGGTGGCAGGACAGCCTCGAGGGTGTCATTTTTCACCTCGTTTATTTTTCTTATCCGTTTTTTTTCTGCTGCAGCTGCCTCTCCGTGCAATAATGGTTACAGATGAGGCTAATTAACCAATCACAAAGCAGATCAGGGCCAATCAAAGATGATTGATGAGAGCAGCAGGCCATCCATCACATGTTTTTGGCCTGGAAGGTGACAGTGAGGGCAGGCTAGGAGTGTTCGTACAGTAAGACAGACATTTACATCAACATTTTGAACTTTTAGTTATCCGGAGTGACTCAGTACCTCGTCATCATCTGTTTTGTCAAGACCGTAGGCTTGATGTAAACGTGGATGTCTGGCTCTGAGCATGGAAGAAAGTGGAAAAAAAACAACTTTGCATTTAAATGCATGGGTGCTGGATAAAGAAACAGCAGATATAACAGTGACATATTCAGCAGCCACTCTTCTTCAAACTTCTGACTAATACAGCATAACCATGATAAATGATTCAATTCAATTTAATTTAAATAGCACCAAATCACATAAAACCGTCACCTTAAGGCACGTTATACTGACTGAAAGACCCTACAACAATGCAGAAAAAACAAAGAACACTCCAACATACAGATGACCCCCTATGAGCAAGCACTTGGCAACAGTGGGAAGGAAAAACTCTCTTTTAAGAGGAAGAAACCTCCAACAGAATCAGGCTCACGGAGGGGCGGCCATCTACTGCAACTTGTTGGAGGTGAAGGGAGGAAGATGGAAGAAAGACATGCTGTGGAAGAGACCCAGAGATGATAACTAATGATTAAACACAAAGTGAAGAGTGAAGAAACACTCATCAAAGCCCACGGCAGCCTAGGCCTATTAGGGAAACCTGACCTTAAGCTTTATCAAAAAGGAAAGATTTAGGTCTAATCTTAATGTAGAGACATTGTTCAGTGGAAGAGGGGCCCAAAGGCTCTGTCTCCCATTCTAATTTTAAATATCCTAAGAACCACAAGTAGCCCAGCAGTCTGCGAGTGAAGTCTCTCAGCTGTGATTTGCCATCAATCATGTGGAAATATGAAACGGTGCACACGACATTTTTCTGTATCCACAACACTTCACTTTTTAAGAGCATAAAGAATTGATGTTTAAGTACATGTAGGATTCAGTAATTCATTTCAGCACACATACCCAAAAGTCTAAATGTTGTCTTATGCATCAGAACGGCACACAGTGACAGGACAAGAGGTTTATTTCTGGTGGTGTTGACCTATGATGATTTGGCAAAGAATGTTTTCACATGTCTACATGCAGTCCCGTGAAAGTACCAAGTACTCCTTTACTATTTCCACAGGAATTAAGAGGATAAGCAGCAATCGCATGCTTCTAATCAAATGAACTTGAATAACTGATGATCAGCAAGTTCGAACACTTCTGTAGAAGCAGATGTTTTGACGGTTTGCTGGTTTGGAGCATTCCTGCGAGCGGATGTGCCAGCAAATTCAACCCAACGTCAGACTGCGCAACGTTCAGTGAAACTTTAAAAACCCAGAGAGCCGTGCATAAATGAACACCCGCAGAGCACAGCAGTTATTCAGAGAGCTGATAAATGTCTTTGCCTGCTCAAAACACACACGACATAGCTAGAGTAATAAAGACCCACAATGGGAGCTAATAAGGGAGAGGAGAAGGAGCATTCGATTTCACCACCAAGACCTTCTGACTACAACAGCAGCTTCCTGAAACCTCTACGCCTACTTGTTGAAAACACCCACCTACTCATGCCTAAGTGCAGAGCAATACAGTGAGAAAGGGACTTTGACTGAAGCTACTGTCCCACACAGCGGCTGTGCACACACTGATGTACATATGATTGCGTATGTGCACGCTCTCTTGTGTTCATTGCAGGTGAAATGTGAACCGCAGCTTTAGTAGTAGCTCAGTAAACAGGAGTTTGCCCCCCTCTGGGGAAAAGCAGTGAAACCTCACCAATCCTCCAGCCACCTCTCCATGCATGAATGCATACATACACACTAACCCATGGGGCTTATTTCACCTACAAGTACATTCACACAGCATGATGACTGAAACAAATACAGCTCTTTATCCCTTATAAAGGACTGGTAAGGATATGTGAGCCCCAGGTTGCCCCCAAAGAGCCTTTAAAATCTTTTTTTTTGGGGGGGGGGATAATGGGCCCAACTCCAGACTTTCTATCTAGGGAGGCTCTTGAGGGTGTTTTTATTTCATTGCAGTTTAAATACTCATCTTGTCGGCGTTGTAGTTTTATATATGCACCCTAAAGTTACCTGAAATAACACCAACCTTTCTAGTTCAGTTCGCCTAAAAGAAATCCTCTAGCAACAGGTCTAGCAATTTTGTATGAAAAAAAAGAACAACAGCGCGTGCACGCACATGCTCCTGTGCTGTTGCTGAACCATGCTGCACAAAGAAGTTACTTATCACTTGCTCTGCCTACTATGAGGCATGAGAGAACATCCAGTAAACAGCAATCTTCATCTTTCTGTTCATCTTGCTTAAACTGTGCATTTCAGATTATTTTGATCGCAAACAAAATACTCCCCGTGCTGTTTACCAGTTTATGTTATTATGACTGTTGATGAGTTTTGACAAATGTGGCCATGTGAAAAAGAAAGTTTCCACAGGACTGTACTACATGCAGGCCTGTAAAACACCCTTACTGCCTCCACAGGAATTAAGAGGTCTCAGCAAATTCATCCCAAGATCAGATGTTGCAGTGCTTAGAGAAACTGCAAAAACCCAAGAGCCACATGTCTCACACTACAGACTTCATTTAACACGTTCAATGTTAAAGTTCTTGACAGAAAAATTGGAAAAAGACTGAACCTATATGGCATGTTTGGAAAAGTGGCCAGGAGAAAGCTTCTTCTCCTTAAAAGAACATAACCACATGGTTTAGGTTTTCAAAGATGCGTCTGAACAAACCACAAGACTTTTGAAACAATGTTAGACAAGATCAAAACGGAGACGTTTGGTCGTGATACATGCTGCCATGTTTGGTGAAAACCAACACAGCATACCAGCACGGTGGTAGAAGGCTTGTGATTTTGGTTTGTTTTGCTCGTGTGTATCCCACAGTATGCTAGTCAAACGTGAGTTCATTAGTCCAATAGCTAAAGCTAGGTCAAAATTAGGTTATTTAACAGGACAATGATCCTAAGCATAATAAGAACCATGAATGGTTGAAAAAGGATCAAAGAGTTGCAAAAAAATCTAGAAGTCTAGACCTCAGTCTTTGAACACTAATAGACCTTTAACAGGCATTTGCTCATGCAACCTCAATGAAGTTGTAAAGAAGAGTGGAGGGAAAAGTCTTCTACAAGACTGAGCCACTGATAAAGTCATAGAGAAAACAATTACTTCAGGTTTTTGGTGCGTAAAGTGGTTCTAAAAACCACTGGATCTCGCGGTGTACATAGTTCTTTAGAGGATTGAGTCCTTTAAAAATGTAGAAGAAGCCAAAATGACATCAAAAATTCAAAATGTTGAAATTCCTCTTAGACTGAGAGAAACTTGGAGTTCCAAGGAGATTTTTGTGTGTACCAGATATCATACATGTATGATATGTCTAGGGGTCCACTTCCACTATCCGTGTGGAAAACAGCTTTTGACGTGTTCATTTTAAGCTGGTTTAAAGCCCCAAAAGCAGTTTATTTGTGTGAACAATAAGAGAAAGAGCAGTTTCATAGCACGTTCACACCTTTCAGTGCTTGCACCCTAATCTGAGAAAAAGAAAGCTGCAAAAACAAGCAGTTCAGAATAAAAACTATTGGGTGATAATATCTTTGTTTTCTTACTGATGACGTGCTGTTTTAACATGTATGTTTTGAAATTTTACTGCGACACAAATTTCACGTTTGCCAATATAATTACCATAAGTTGCAAATATTTTGTCTATTGTTTTTTTTGACCATCATACCTAAACGTACTTGGCCATACTCAGGTAGGAAGACGAGAGCTGGCTCTGCATAATCACCGAGTGAAACGGTGTAGGAGTTGAGCTTTGATAGAAATAATGAATTGGGTGAGATTCTTGAGACAGATGTCCAGGGAGGCACTCTTGCCCCATCTGTCCAGATCCTAAATCACTGAACATGTTTACTGTGGCATCGCACCAGAGGGACAGAGAGAGCGAGGGGCAGTGGGAGTCTTAGAAAGGCGAAATGTTGAATATGTTCACAGCACAGATAATTCAGCGGGATGATTCATTGAGGAAAGATTGGGTAAAATCTACTCCCCCTGATGCTCTAACAATAGAAGAACAGATAACAGATCCATGATAGAAGTGAGGAGACCTTGTTAGGGTCGCTTTCAGTGCGTGAAGGTTGTATGTGTTTCTACATGTGATATGTATTTCAGCTGGGAACACTGCCACGAAATCCCAGTAAGGGGTTTAGGGAGATTTTCGGGGTTTTCAGAGAATTACTTCCTTTTCTTGCCCGTTCTCCTGTAGTGTTCACTTCTTTTTGACCTGTTCTGCTCGTTGTAAAAAAGTCAGACCTTGGAAGTGAATATAAAGCAGGTAATCAGTTTGATTATTAGATTTATGCAGGTAAAGAGTAATAAATAATGACTGCACTTTTAGAAGTTATATTACATGTACCTGGAAGTAAAGTGCTTTGTGTCATTAAAATAAAAAGAAACAAAGCTATGAAAATGTTAGGTAAATGAGGCCAAACCTGAAAATCACGTTTTATACATAAAGAAAACGTACCAGCCTTTTTAACTTCAAAAGGCAAACCTGCTGCCTTCCATGTTTAACAGCTAAAGAGGCCATACTCTGTGTTCAGACAGTAAGGAGAGGGTGATGGGATGATATCGTTTTTCCTCAATGAACCATAGAACAGAAAAATTTACTCTAATCAACTCAAATTTGACTCTAATCAACTCAAATGTTGTTAAAGTGAGTAGTTTTGCAAAGTTTTGTTGTGCCGTTTTCATCAAAACCCACAAACTCCATCTTCTGACATGCAGAAACAAGATGAACCGTCTGACTGATCTGAGAAAATGGATTTGCTGAAAAGGAAATGTATGTGGAAAATAAAGCAGCACATAGACTTGCATAGTGAAATCTCTTCAGTCACATCAGTTTTAACTGTAACTTTTGGACCAACATAGATTGGAAACACTTGAGCTGGAAAAGTAAATGGAAATATGAACAATTACAAGACGGTGCAAACTTGATCTAGTAAAGACTGATAGGATGAAAAGCTCCAGGACAGCTGCTGCAGTGTGTGGTTAGATGTGCTATGTTTTTTGATGTGCAGTTGCTCTGTGTTTGGGTCCTTAAATATCGTTAAACTCCTCAGATCTTGTGTCTCGAACTAAATTAGCTTTGTTTTTCTTGCTTATTAGTCAGCGTTTCTGATCTTTTTGGGCTTACCATCTCTTAAAAATAAGGCGAAAAGCACTCATTATCCCCTGCTGTGGGAGTAGGCAATGAAAATAATTAACTCTGACACAAGTAACGACTTTATTTTCCTGTTTCAAGGCCGTTTCACTCAATAAAAGTCGGGAAATGTAGAGTCTACAGGAATACAGTACCAAAACCATCTACCATCACCATCTTTGTAAGAACAGCTTTTGGAAGTTGTAATGTTAGATTTACTGAGGGGTTTTTTGCAGTATTGATTGTTAGAGCAAATCACTTTTACATCAAAGGTAAATGATACATTTACAGTAGGACTGCCAACACTTTTTTCCCCTGAGTAGAGGATTCAAAAACAGCCAGTTGTTGTTGAGTTTGCCTTTTTAGAAGAAACCACTGCCTGTCCAGCTGGATGGCGGGAAGACTCTGGTATGAAGACTGTCTTGCTGTAGGTCATTTTTAAAATAGAGAAGAAATGTTTCAGGAAACGTTTTGGACAAGAAAGAATCTTTGCTTACCAGCATTGAACATGCACTTGTGTTTTTGTAGCCTGGACCTTAGGAATAAGTCTTTGTAATAAGAAGAAAAGAGAAATGGCTGTACTGTTACTGCTGAGCTCCAGCGGTACTTCAGAAAAGTCTCATGTCTGTGTGCGCAGGCCGCAGCAGCTGGCCATCTCTCTCAGACTGACAGGCCTAAGCTCACCCCTGCTGGGCTGAGGATGAAAGCAGATGCTCTCCTCCTTCCTTTCCCGCTCTGTTTTTCTCTCCTTTCTCTTTGCGGCCTTGTGTAACCAGAATCCTCAGCTTTCATACGGAGCCTGCAGGATAGTTTGCACCCTGGAGTCCTGCAGAAAGCAGAGACACACAATACACCAAGTGACTGACATATTTGATGCTTTACTATGAAAAATCTAAGCAGATTTTTCTGCGATTGCAAAGTAAGCCAAACTGCTGATATGGATCCGTGTTTATTGCTGTCTTAACACAACACCATTGTGTGAGAACCCAAGTGCATACCAGTAGAAATGAGCACAAATTATCATGTGAAGAAAGAAAAGAAGCGATAAACGGCATAGTTTGCCTAAACATTCAACGACAGTGTTCAGTATTTATGTTTTCCATAGTCTGCACTTAAAAATTGCACTCAGCTTTTCAGTTTTCAGTAGATGGATTTTGATGCAACCACTGATTATTGATGCGAACATGCTACACAACTTAATATACCAAGAAATTAAAGTAGATCAGCACTTCTCTTAATTAAAAATGGAAAACAAAGGCCACAGAGTGTGCTTCTTTCAGTGTGTCCTCACCTGTTTGTTCTAAGGGTCAGCGCAAGATTTCAGCAGGTTTGGTTGAAGACAAATTTGTGGGTGAGGTGGCACCTAAACACATGCAAAAGAGAAATATACCTCCCACCTTGAAAGCAGGGAGCAGGACAGGAAATAACGGATGGGCTGACGTCTCTAGAGCGGGGTTGCCGGTGGTCATGCAGGGCACCCCGCTGGGGATTTAACAGATCAGCACAGGAGGGAGGGAGTCAGCTGGTGATGACGAGAAAGAGCGTGTGAGAGAAGGCTGAAGCCTAATGACTCTTTTCTACTAGCAGCTACTCAGCTTGGCTGACTCTGCTCAAATTTGGTGGTTTCCCATTACAACTAACTACGAGCTCAGTGTGGGTGGAGTCATTTTAATCCATGACGTCGTTTGTATGTGACACAAACAAAACAATTGAGGATGTCTGCACCTCGTCGGTGGACCATGGTGTTGGTTTGTGTGTAACTATTTCCCTTGTTGCTGTGTTTTAAAAAATGGAGGGTTTGTTTTAAGTGAAGGCATTGTGCTCGTGACTATTCCAGTGACATCACTCCCTGGCCAATCAGAGGCATGCAGTCTGTTGAGGTCACATTTCTGGGGTCAAGTTAGCATTTGCATGCTTCCTGTTTGTGAGTATACGGCGATTGTCTGTGAGAAATGTGCAGAATTTGCAAATCTATTGCCAGCTTAATACACAGATACTCAGATCAAACAGAAAGTCATATGAACTACTAGATTCGGTCTTGCCAGAATCTCATTTTGAAACAAAAAATTCAGAAATTACTCCACAAATAGTAACGTAGTCGCTGCAGAACGGCAACTGCTAAGCGGCATAAGGGCTCAATATGCTTTTTTTTTTTTTTTTTAGAGGAATATACCAAAATGCAAGCAGTTGGCAACCGTTTTGTTGAGTCCCTGATTGCAAAGAGACCCGTTGCAGGCAAGTTGCACTCCGTGGTGCAGACTGGCTTACACTGAGTGAAAGTTATTTGCAAACGTTCACCAATCTGTCTGAGAACGATGGCAGTCAGTCCGAGTCAGACAATGATTGTCTGGAGACGAGTTGCCTCCCACCAGGTGACCTGTGCAGGTGGCTCGCAGTCAGAAATGGTCACTCGGAGGTAGGGCTGCACGATTAATCGTTAGAAAATCGCGATCTCGATTCATACTTATGTGCGATCTCATTTCCAAATGACAACGATTTTTAAAAAAAAAAAGAAAAAAAAAGACAACGACGATTGTACCGCATTTTGATCCGGGACGTAATCTGCATGAAAACAAGCGCTCACTCTTCCTGCTCAACAAATGACAAGGGCGGAGCCTTATACCACGTGATACAGAAGCTGTGCGTGTGATGCTAAAATTAGCAGGGAAAAAACAACGGAGAGCACGTCAGGGATGACGAGAAAGTGACAGGAGAAAATCCGTCCCGGTCAACCACCCAAACATCAATAACGGGAACCTTATACAGCGCTTCCCTATACACGTCGAACTCCCGCAGGCACAAAGAAATTACGGAGGCTATCACTTATCACCTGACCAATGATATGGCTCCCATCAACACTGCAAAACAGGGATTTAGGAAAATGATCAACACCCTAGACAAACGCTACACAGTGCCGTCCCGCAACTATTTTTCTATTGTTGCACTACCTGCTCTATACACGCAGTGTCGAGCAACGGTGGAGACGGAATTTCAAGCAGTACAACATTTTGCGGCAACGACAAAACGTGAGACATTTGTTGTTTTTATGTTTATTTATTGTTAAACAGTTTCAACTGTTACGAAGTTGATGTGCAGTTAATAAGTGCAATAAATATTTATACTGGAAAAGAAAATCGTGAGAGAATCGTGATCTCAATTCTAAGCCAAAAAATCGTGATTCTCATTTTATGCAAAATCGTGCAGCCCTACTCGGAGGTTGACGGGTGTTTGCACGTTCAGCTGCGTCTACTTCCAGTAAGTCACCAAATGCAACCAATGACTCTTCCTAGTCGCAAGGGAGTTACTATCCTATTTTTGTTGTGTGTGTGTCTGTGTTTAATTTCACTGTATGTGACTGTAGTGTGACGCTCTTTAACACCGTCATCAGAATCAGTCGCATGCAGTCTGTTGATGTCCCAGCTGAGGGTAATGTCTTATGGAAAAATTATGTCTTTAATAGAAAACATAATATCTGTCACATATTTTCCACACAAAAGATTAAATATTTAGCAATTTTTCATTTAAAGGAGCTGTTCGCGAAGCAGAAAAAAAGGACTTGTTTAAACAAGGAATCATGTTTCAGGACTGTTTCTATTTACTTATTACTTTGAACTGACTTTTTTCTTGTTTACTAATCAGTAAACTTTGGTTAGATTCACTTTAAACCCTTTTTGAAATCCACTTCACAGAGAGGGAGAGAGAGAAGCAGTAGTTAGGGAGTCCACAGCTGGCCTGTGAAACTGAGACACTCCCTGATTGGGACGGACAAGTGTGAGAGGCACTTTAATGCAATAATCCCTCCCAGGCCTGTGTGTGTCTGTGTGCGTTTAAATGTTGTCATACAGAAAAGACTAAGTCTCTGTAGTGACATTTTAGGGAGTATCAGTGTAGCGTGGGGAGTGAATTGAAGCTGTCACTCGTCCAGCAGACAGGCCTGATGGAGTAGAGGGATGTTTAGAGGGCTGGGAGTGGGGGTGGGAGGGTCATCTTGTTTTAATTGTCTGAGGAGTCTGGCCAACTCTTTGGGGCTGGAATGTGTGTGACCTCTTCTCTCTCTCCTTCACACTCCCGCGCTCGCGCTCTGTGCGCGTCGCCCTCAGTCGAGCAGCTCGTGGGAAGATTCTCGCTCCGGATTTTTCGAAACCGGGCCAAATATTGCGAGAGCTCGGTCACAGTCTCGGCGCTTCTCTTTATCTCACAGCTCTCCCACTCTGTGTCCCACTCTTTCCGTGGTGTTTTTTTGTGACTGACTGACCCCTTTGATTCTCAGCTTTCTGTGTGATGCCGTGTTTCTTTGCACATGGATTTAAAAGAGTGGAAACTATCAAAGTTCAACAGTTTGTATGTACTCTGTGTTAAATTTCAGTTTAATTCTTATGTTTTTTTCCAGGATATCAGTACATGTTACTTTAGATATTAAAGCCAATGCTGGGAGACCATTAGCTCAAATTCTCCAGTGTTACAAAATGCTCTTCAGTTGCCACATTACTGCAAAGATAAAAACCTACCAATGAAAGCTAAAGCTTTTCCCTTTTTTGGGTGGTTTAAACAAAAGTGCTAAGAGTGGAGCTCCAGAGTTTTGTATGTGGAACTTTATATCTGGCAAGGCTGATTTTTTTCTGATTCCTCTCATCGAACGCCGAATATTAACAGCCTGAAATGACCGTATTAGGGATATCCCCACTCATCAATGGCACACAGAGCCAAGAATAGAAGAAACTGTGAAACACAGTGTCTAAAGCCTGAGTTTTGCATCACAGCGCTCATATCCGGTATAACAGTATACATGTGTGTATATATGTATGAAGGAAAATAAATTAACCAAACTTTTACTGTGGGTGTGTATGTCTGTCTGAGCTTTCAACACAGGTACTGAAGCTGGAGGGGAATTTAGATGCAAGCCCGCTGAGAGTTGGCTGTAGTGTATCGAGCGTGGCAGAGACAGCATCCCAGTCATTCCACTTCAAACAGGCCTGGTGGCTGGAATGAAATGGAAACATTTGTTGGGTCACAGCACTGAAAGCTTGTCTTCCCTCCTCACACAATGCCAGATGGCCTCCCGATGTTGTCTGTTTTTTATTAGACCTAAAGTAGATCAACGTTCACACGAGCCTATGATATTAAACCAGTGTACGTCCCCGTACGCCACGCAGACCCACACACAGATATTTTACACTTAAAATCATGCAGGAATGCGCAAGCATGTATATAAAATGTTCCATGGTGGGAATTTGACTACCAGGGCCGTGCCACTAAAAAATATACTGTAATTATGTTAATATTGCACTACACATATGCAAACACATGCATGCTATGTGTAAATGACCACATACGTTGTATAAAGAAACGTGTGTCCGAGTACAACAGGTTTCCAGACCAGCACATAATTGGTGAAGAAATGCTGTGCAGAGGTGTTGGTCTGATGGATGAGGAGAGAACTGACATGGCATTCAGAGCCTCTCTCTGTGTACCACAATGAGGCTTTCACTCGACGCTGCTCATATTGAACTTTATCCTTATTAAAACAGCCACGATGGAGAGCTGTGTATTTGCTTTTAGAAGGTGGGACTTTCTAAGAGGGTGCCAACGATCTCTTTTTTTTAATTAAGAAAGCCTAGCAATAGGTGTGTGTGTGTGTGTGTGTGTGTGTGTGTCAGTGTGTCAGTGTGACCTGAGGGGAGGCCCTGTCTCTGACCTCCAGTGATAGTGGTGGTTTGTTTTCATTCTAAACTTGCCCTAGAGTTACTGGTTTTGCACCTTATTTGACCTGGGCTTGAACTGGCTTCACCTCTCATTGAACCTTTGCTCCGCACCTTTTTAAAAAAAATGTGATTTTATGGTGACACCTGTCTGATTTCTTTTTTACTTGTCCTGTTCCTGTTATTCGTATCTTTAAACTTTCCCTCCCATCAGCTGGTTTCTCCCTACGACTGGGGGATGTCATCCCAGGTTAGCAGGTTAGCAGCCAGTGCCATCAAAGTATCTTTTAACCAGCAACATCCATCCATCACTTGCCAAGAATCTGAGCAGAGAAGCCTCAACTTCTCTCACTCAGACCTCCTCTTCAAGCTGTTCCGGGGGTAGACTGACTGGTAAATTAAACTGCTGGTGTGCATTAATGAAATAAGAATAACACAGACTAGCATTTCTGGTGCCAACTAGCACAGCCACATTTAAACAGCTAGTTAATTGGCCTCATCCCTAGGTCTGATTTGTTGATTGGAGTGAGAGTGTTGTGTTCAGAGCCAGCCTCTAAAATACAGTCGAGGAATCCGCTTCCTCAACGGCTGTATTTCACTTTCTTAGGCAGCTCCTTGTCAGACGCGCTCACATGTACGTGCGTGCGCGTGCACTCAATCAGACTGAATGATTGCACATTTGTCTTGACAGTCACTATAAAAAGAGCCGCCCACTAAACACTGCAGTCCTCTCATTATACCGTCACAGACCCACAGCAGGCAGACATGCTGTGCTCTGTCTTCTGCCTTCCTCTTTATTTCTGTGATTTCAGCTCTTTCTCGCCTCTTTTTGCTTATCTCTCATTTTTAAAAACAGAGCAAAGAAGAAAGAAAAGAGCAGCAGTTGAGGAAAAATAAAATGGTGTGGGTGGCGTACGGAGCGAGCGGTAGAGACATGCGTCACTGCAAAGGGGAATCCCTAGCGCTTCACCGTGGAGCAGAGGCTCCATGGCTCCAGGGGAATGGCCAGCTCAAGTGTTTGTTTATGTCTGTGGGCCAGAGGGGAGAGACGGTGGCCATGTTCAGCAGCTACATGAAAGGCCCCGAGTGCTCTAATGAGCTGTAATTACCATGCGCGTGTGTTTACAAGATTGCGAGGGAGCGAGGAGGAAAGAGAATGAATAAGCACGTTTCTCCCCGCCTGTGTTTACTCCCCGTCTTCACAAATACGTTCGTTTTTCACAGCGCAATAGCTTGCCTCGTTGCCCTCTAAACCAGCGCAACCTCAAAGTATAGACTTCACAGATTGGTGACTGTCACGGCCTGTCATGCTTGTTTTATTCCTCGAGCTTTTAAGCTTCAGGCTGGTGTGACATACTGTGAGGTGGGGAGCTTGGTTTCCCATGTGCAGGCCACGTGGCCCGGAGCATTCGAAAATACACAGCATACGGATTTAGAAGTTCTGAGAAGAATAGATGCTAAGAAAGGTGTGTGATTATCTGCTGAGGAGCCCGGCACAAGTCATTTAGAGAACTGAGACCTGACCAAAATAGTCAAACCAAAGGAGTTATCAAAAATAGCCAGAAGGCTTTGAAGAGCTGCAAACCTCAACTTCTTCTCTGCTGGTGCAAAGTCACAGGAGACCTTTTCACTTTCACGTCACACAGTTGATCATTTAGTAAATACAAATTGGGTGACATGGGCTTCTGTAGCGTGGAGCCACGAGTAATGCCCAACTGTGACTATTTACACTACTGCATTTCAAAATAATAGGTAAAATAATGCCAGCCTTATCCAGTATTATGTGAGATGCGACAGACTTTTATTAACATCTTAGCTGAGCTAATATCCTTGAAATCCTCCCGGCCTGCTGTCCGTCATGTCATAAAGGCTTGCGTGGGCAGACCATGATGGGTATTTTAATGGCCTGGAACTGGAAATATGACTGTTTGTATTTACAGGCCATTTAGAGCTTTCCACTGGCATTCACACTCTCCAACCAGTGAAAACACGAGCCGCTGCACAGCAAACAGCAGCCTACGTTTACTGTATGCCTGCACCACTGAGAGCGCTCTCTGTGTTCTTCACGGCGTGTGTGTGTGTGTGTGTGTGTGTGTGTGTGTGAGCGCATGGACTCCTGCCGCCCCAAAATAGCATGTGCCCCTAATTACTGCTGCAAACACAGGTGTGGAAAGCAAGGCCTCCCTCCACCCATCCCAAACCAGCCATCTAGCACACAACACCCTGTGTGTTCCAGTTTGAGAGGACAGTGTGTGTGTGTGAGAGAGAGAGAGAGAGAGAGTGTATTTGCATGTGCAAGTGTGTAAATGTGTGTGAAAAGAGAGCGTGCATATTCATGGTTCATCTGTGCATGTGTGTGTTTAAAAGCAAAAGTGTGTGTCTGTGAGTGACTGAATGAGAGAGAGTTTGTGTTTGTATATGAGCGAGTCCAGACCACACCTTTTGAAGTCGGCTGCACAGTGCGTTGGGGTTTGGGCACGGACACATAGCCCCTCCGTTGGCTGGCTGGAAACCTTATACCCCACATCAATCAGACCTGCCACTTATACATTATTCATAACCCAGACACACAAACTTAAACACACACTCTCATCTTTAAGCTCTGGAGTTTTTGCTCCTTGTATCTCCCATTGGCAGCAGAAGTAAAACAGGGCGGGTTCGTGCTGCCGTTGGGGGGTCTGACTTGATTTAGCCTCAGTAGGTTAGAAACAAAGGTGGAGTTGTGGAGATGTATGGGATTTTCTGTCTATTGCAAGTACACACACAATCATGACGTAGCTAATGAGATTTGAAGTTCTTGGGGAGAAGACGTTAATTAAGATGTATTCACAATCAAGAGACTTGAAGAACACGAGACTGTTAGTAAAGCTGTCACGAGAATTCATTAACAACAAAATGCAAAAACGAATTTTGACCGTAAAAGACAAACAATACCCTATAATAAATAATACATTTCCCTTTCAAGGTTTTCTCCCCGTGCAGGTCTGGACCACGTCAGGTGTTTCTGCTATTTTTAGATAGGCTGGACTGGCATTTGTACAGTTTTTATCTGCTCTCACTTGCTTCTCAAAGTTCCTTAGTCTACAAACCAGCTTAAGTCCAGAGGTGCACAAGAAAGAAAGAAAGAACAGATGGGCCATATTTAATTCAAGAGTAGGAGTGGAACTTGGACACCCATGTGAACCAAAGAAAGAGGGGACACACCACTGGGGCATCCTCAAGGTCAAAGGTCAGAGGTTACAGTCAAGTTTCCTGGAAATCTTGTGGAGGCAAGGGAAGTGACCTGGTAATTTCACATTTATACCACTGCTGTATCTACAAGGATGCTGAGGGGTAGCACTGATGGCCATCAGTATGTTTATTGTCTGCCATCACTTGCCAGCATGACTGAATTGCTGTGTAGTTGCAGAGATAGCTCAGATACACTATAAGTACAAAAACATCTAATGTGTAACCTCTTGGTTATATGAAGTAAGTCACTACCTGCATTAGGTCCCAGTGTTACCATCATCAGTTTGAAGGTAATGTTTCTGCTTTAACTTGGTTTGTCTTATTTTTAATTTAGTTATTACTGTCATTACAGGTGCGTTCAGTTCCATTTTTCTGCTACATAAAGTGGCTCTTTTTGCCATGTTGCCTAATAATTCTTAAAACTGAGATGTGTTATGCTGTAATTACCTGATGTATTTACTGCTGTGTCCGGCTTTAGGGCTTAGCACACATTCAACTCAGATATTTGAGAGCAAGTCCGATTCACTGCCATGTCTGTTTATAGCCTGCGGAAAATGTACGCGCCGTGTATGGAAAGCTATTTATCATTCTTTAGCCCTGTCAGCCTCTCACTCTCTCCCTCTCCTTCAGTCTAAGCTGGTATTGTCTCACTCTCTACGGAGCCTAAAATGAGCAGTTTCCAGTCCGCTGTTTTCTTCTGACGTCCTCATCGCATGTCCTGACATTCTCAGACCACAGAGCAGAGTCTCTGTCCCCTCTGGTTTCATTCACAGACGTCAGTCCAAAGCTGAAGCAACTGAAATCGGGCCTCAGTGAACAAGTTGTTATTGATGTCCTGCTGTGCTCAAAACAACTAGCACTGCCAGTGGAAGACAGAGGCAGTAAAGCAGACGGGAGCTGTGTGAACAAGCTCTGTTTGACATGAGAATTAGCTTTTGTAAACAGTCGTAGCAGTTAGTGTCTGGCTACTGACAACCTGGACTGCTCCATTGTCGTATCTTCTTTGAATTAACGGCGCAGCGTTTATAATAGAATTTGAAAACGTTGTGTACAAACTGTTGATGTGTGACATCTGTTTGGCAGAGCTTGACAAAGTTGGGCTTATTAAATTTTCAGAGCTTGTATATATTCATATGAGGTCACTGATGAATTATTGATTAGGGGAAAAGTGTGAGGCGTTCGTGTGTTTGTCAAAGAGGAAGGGTGTTTCCCGCTTAAACGGCAGCAGATGCCTGTACGGCCGCTTTGTCTGCCTGCATCTCCTCTCTGTTTCACTCTCTCCACGTCTTTCTCAGTTTAAGGCTCAGGGCACTGAAGCCAAATGGAAAGTGACCCCTGGCAGGCTGCGGCATGTTTAACACAGTGGGTCACTGTCGGAGAAACATGCTGGCAGCATTTAACAAAAACGCGCTGGCGAGTTACTCAGACTGCATTTTGGAACGTACGAGCTTTGGCAAAGTCACGCTGAGGTACGCCCAGAGTTTTTAGTGAGGAGGGAAAGCTGGGGGCTTATGGTGCCACCAAAATACAGATTTTTATTTTTTATTTTTTATTTTTGGACAAACAAGCCTCGACGCCATTTTTAAAAATACTCCCTGGACACAGAAACAAAAGGCATTGTTAATGGAGGGATTTGACTGGCTCTCACAACGGCTACAGGAATGGTTTTACACAGCGTTACAGTAGCCATGGGGCCCCTTCTTGGGGTGGGGAATATTGTGTATGTATGTGTGTGTGTGGGCTAGGGCAGGATATGAGGAAACCTCTGGGCAGCTCAGTAGATATTTGTTCGCATTAGCTTGGAACGTTTGGTTTAAACAGACACTGAGCTGGGTTCAGGTTCAGTTCGGACTGTGTGCACAAGTCTGTACATTTTGTTTATCCAAACTTTGGGTCGTTTTATCTTGAATTTAAGTCAAAACAGATTAAACGGTAGTTCTAAGTGTGTGTACACGGTTGTCTGTAATGAACTTTCTGTGAGACCACCAGTGGTTTCAGACTGAACCAGAACCTCTTGACGCTGTTTTATTCCCAACCCGCCCACTCCACTCCTTCCTCTGGGCAGGGCATGGCTGAAGATTACACACTCACAGGAAGCCAATAAGGCATCCAAAGATCCACAGATGGTTCCATGTTTGACTGTTAGTGTGTTCAGATGGGTCGAGTATGAGAACCAGGTTGTTGTATATTTACTCACAGGGGAGAGACTTCAAGACTTGCCCATTGTTCATATTACTAGGCATTACTCTGAGATATAAAGAGATTATGTCTGATTAAATAGAGATTATGGATACATTTCTGGAATATTGTGTTTCATGTTGCTCACCATGAGCAGGCTAAAGTACATGAACATGTTATCCATCTTGTTCTCGTCTATTTTCCTACTTTCCTCAGTTGTGAAAAGGGTTTTGGCTTGGTTTATAGTCAGTGGTGATTAGGTAGTGCAATGCCGTAATGTAGCTGCTTGCAGTTGGCAGAGCTGTGACTCTGACAAAGCAGCAAAATACGAGTCTGAATGTTAGCCATTGACAGACTGGCGACCTGTCCAAGGTGTATCCTACTTTTTGCACTGTGGCTTGGATAGGCTCCAGCCTCATTAAGGATAAGTGGAAGAGGATGGATGGATGGATGTCTATACACCACTCTGCATTTAATTCCACAGCATGTCTTTGTCTTTCACCTTCCCCTTACCTCCAAGAAATCGCAACAGTGGCAATGGCTGCCCCTCCCCGAGCCTGGTTATGCCGTAGACACTCGTCTACACCTGCTTATCTTTAGATTGACTTGTTATTTAGACAGTCACAATGACATTAGATTAGAGGCACAGTTCTACTTTGATAGGACACAGACAGTGACGATTCTTATACTTATGGTCAGTTTAAACTGTAAAAGCACCAGGAGAAAATACATAATCCACATAGAACGACCCCAACTAAGCTGGTTTGAACAGAGATCTTGTTGGCAGTTGAGTTTGCTACACTAATTACTGCCATTCATTTATTTTAAAATAAACGACTATGTATATGTTCTCAATATTAAACTTTGAGGGAAAAAATTCTGTGAAGGAAAAGTTTTTATCTGTAATAATTGGGCTAAAATGCTCCCATCTAAAGCCATTCACTAAAAACACAAAAGAGAGAAATACATTTTTGGGGGGTTATTTTTTCCTGTTTTGGCAAGAGAAAAGAGAAGCTAATTAGGATCATTAGGCTGAAATTAATGATTCATTTTCAAGTGCAATATATATGATTCTTTTTGGACTTTTTAGTCCATCTTTATTTCCTTCCAACTCACCCTTCTTGATTGGCTCCATTGCCACATGTTGGAAATTAAAATTTCTCAGTTTGAGTTTCAGTACTTGATTTAATTTTTTTAGAAGTTATACAACAGTGAGTTTTAAAAAGTACTGCCAGTTCTAGTGAGGTCTATGTCTGAATAACACTTTGACGTCCATTGTTAAGGATTTTCAAACCATCATCAGTCCAAAGATCTTCCACAACCACTGAAAGTAACTTAAAGGGACGGAGGGTCGGGGCTGCTCAGCAAAGAGCCAGTTGGGAATCAAAACAAGACAGAACTGTTATTTTGTGAAGTACTGAGTGTTTGCTCTTGCCATCTTGGTGTTTCAAAAAAGGATATCATGGGTGAGGTAGCGATCTGCCTGTGAAGCACAGGGACGCTGCAAACTCAAATGGTGCAGAAATCACAAAGTTGGGCCACTTTAAAGCATGTGCTGTTTGATCGTCCTATCTGACTCTAACTGGGACCATAAATTACAAAATGAACTTTGTTAGATTCAGTAAGACTTGAAACTAACAACTCAGCCCATAAAGCCACCAAGAAAGTGTTTATTGATATCATAAATTATGTGAGCAGAACATTTCCCCACAGACTTGGGTTCTCTTTTTATTACCAGAGGAGTCACCCCCTGCTGGCTATTCTAAACAATGCAGGCCTAAAACAATTCCAAGTTGGCTTCAGTTTTCAAACCCATAGCCATCGTTTATACTACCCTAATCTACTCTATGTACCTTATCACGGCACTGCAGTAGAAGACATACAGAGGTAATCAAGATGGGTGAGTTGGAAGGAAATAAAGATGGACTAAAGAGTCCAAATCACATATATTGCACTAGAAAATGAATCATTAATTGCAGCCTAATGATCCTAATTAGCTTCTCTTTTCCCTCGCCATCTGTGAAAAATGTGTAAACTCTGTGTTTTTGCTCCACATATTCTTTGATGGCACTTGCTGACTGCTGCACAGATGCAGGATGGGCTTCCTCTATTTAGTCCCATTCACCTGCTCTCGCTCAACTATTAGCATGCTATGCTCTGAAATAAATGTTGAGAATTTGCTCAATGATGTGACCTTGCCGCATTCTCCGCTGACCCCATCCATCTTCATTAGACTTCAATTATTGGCTATAATTGTAATTGCCATGCTTCTCAGTCTGCATGAGAAATCTTGGCATGTTGACCACATCCCGGCTAGGACCATAACTCATCACTGTGGCCTCCTCGCCCGGGTCCTGCCAGCCCATCCTGAAACCACCAAGGCCAGAGTGGAAAGGTTAAAGGGTGGCGGGCAGTGAGGGATGGAAGGAGAGGTCGCGGCTCCGGTGAGAAGCACTGCCAGAGTCATCTCCCAAAATGCCTAACTGGAGTCAGCCACGCTGAGAATCATGGGAAAGCAATGGTAGACAATAAATCACAGCCAATGAGGTGGAACTAGCCTGCTTGAGACCGAGTTGACAGAGATTATTGATGTGTGTATGAGCGGGAGTGTGGATGCTTGCGGTGAAGCTATGTGATTCTGTCTGTGTGCAAGCTGTTTTTGTCACTGACATCACGCTGACTGAAACGTGTGCTGCCATTTAGCCTTTCACTTTTTGAATTGCTCACTTTACCATGTGACAAACAGTCACATTATTCATAATCCCGCTGTCTGTTAGCATTCCTCTGCTCAGCTCATTTTACAGTACAGACAGTCGGAGCAAAATATCAAATGTTTTGCAGCATGGTGCATGGTTATAATAGTCTTTCTACTGTAAGGGTTTCAGTACATGTGAAGACTTTTATGCTTAAAGTAAATGAAAACTTATCAAACAAAAGTAAAATCTTGAGTCACCCTTTTTTTCTTCATATTTTAAAAGCCGACACTGGGCATTTCCAAAGAGCTTTAAATAAGGTCTCTACAGTACAGCAGGTGTTACCAAATGTGAAAAAGCCCAACTCTGATCATCACGCAGAACTAAGATTATGTAGTTCCCTTTTGTGGTTTCATTGCCCTGTTGATTGTCTATAGACTGCTTTTCGGACAACCACCTCTTCACCTCAAACAGATTTTTTTTTTTTTTTAATTTATTCAAAGTTAGTCTTTCTGCTCAACTGCAGTACCTTCAGGTCTCACCAGGAGGGTGAGACACACATTTCACTCAACTTCTCTATTTATTAGAAACATCTAAGTAAAATGCGTCCAGTGAAGTGTAAAAGCCCAGTAGTAAATCCTACAGTATGTGTATGACAGTTTTCAGCTTTTGTTGGAACTGTATTAAAACTTCGTTGATTCAGCCGTAGCAGTGCTGTGTAACTGTACTGTATTATAGTGTTATTATCGCCTTCATTTTTATAAGTGATGGTTTTAGAGTCGCGTCACAGTATAAGACTGCATTAGCTTCATTTGTGTTTCCTTTACTGTTGACCTATTGATGAAATAAGCTGATTTCTAATGAATCCACCAAGCACTCACAGTTAAATTCCATTCTCCTACATTACACATTTTATTCATCTTTGTATAGTTTTGTATGAAATGTAGGAGATTCATTCATGAATGCTGATGGTCACTTTTTCTTTTTCTGTCTCCTGCTGTCCGTCCTCCCTACATCTCCCGTCCATCATCAGGTAAGATGTGACTTTCCATTATTTAAGTGCGATGTGGGCGTTGAGAGTTGACCTTCTGACCTCCGCCCTACACACTATCCAACCTGTTGCTTCTTTTTTGTTTGTGAAACACGAGTATCTTCTATTTAAATACAGACTCGGAAGGACTTCTTCACACTGAACTGCAATAGTCTTTTACTGACACACAGGCTGTTTAGGTGAAGACAGGTGTGTATGCGTGTGTGAGGAAAAGAGGGAGGCACACGCAGCCTTTGCCACTGACCTTGTGCACAATAAAAATACTCGTCACTGCATTTGTGCCTGTTGCAGTGTAGAGCAGCGATGAGTGGCGTGTTAGAAGCCTCCAGCAGATCCTAGAGTGCTGAAAGCAGAGCAGTGAATTGTGACGGGTTTGCACCCTATCTTTTACTAGGAGTCTTGTGTCTGTCTGTCCAAGTATTAGCACCTCTCTGTCTACTCTGCTACACTCCACTTTGCTGATGACAAGCTGCCTGCAGCAGAACATGTCGACACACACATTCAACAATTACCTGAGAGCGCACAAACAGCCCTGATGGTCCTTTTTTAGGACTTCACATACCCAGCAGACACTTATCTACTTGTTTTCTGTATTCAGGCCACTCCTCAGGAAAGTGGAAAGAAATTCTGTAATACTAACAATAGTAATAATAGCCTACCAAATGTTGACAAATCATTATTAAATTAATGTAACATACTGTAAAAAAGCCTTGAGCCACACCCTATTTTATATTTTGCTAGGAAAATGTGAATATTAAAGACCTTGAAAGTCTATAATTCATACAACCAGCTTTATTCTTCAACGCAGCCTGATCTCTCTTAGGAAAGCTTTCTTGGAATTTCTTTAAGCAGTCTTCAGGAGTAGTTCTCCAGGTTCTTGAAGGATATTCAAGCCTCTTCTTTGGATGCTGGCTGCTTTTTGATCTGTTCTCTGTCAGGATGATCCCACACTTGAATTTGGATTCATCACTCCACAAAGACCTGCTGCCATTGATTTTCAGCCCAGTTCTTTTGCTATTTGGCATACCTCAGCTTTTTTCCCCATTTCCTTCTTTAACCCCTTAACACCTAGTGTATCATACTTGATTATTGAGTTTTTGAGACTTCTGCGTCATCGCTGTGAATTTTTTGTCCCTGACAAACCTAAAGAAATTGCGTAATATATGTTTAGGCATTAAACTGAAGAAAAATGTGGGATTAGTCAAATTAAAACTCATGTCTATGCAAATTAATATTTAGTTGTTTTTTGTTTTTTTAATTGTCAGAAGGTTCAGTAAACACTCCATTTACAAAAATAAAAATAAATCTTGCAATTATATCATGGTTAAGAATGTCTCAACACCCACTGACACCATTTCGGACAAATCATCAGTCAACAGTAGGTGGATCAACTGAAGGCCCAAATGCATTTCTGAGGACTTGTTTCAGGTCTTTGCTGGAATTTTTTCTTATTTCTTAAGGACATGACTTTCAGATACTGTTCATCTCCTGTAATTTCTTTTAGGCTTGCTGCTTCGCTTGGTCCAGTTTCCTCAAACTTTTTATGGGTCACTGCACATTATGCTGAGATATGGCAAATTTGGGGTTAATGTCTATTTGGAAATCACAATGCAAATACATTCAACTAAAGGAATAGAAAGAAATGATATGCTTTTTTGTAACAGGCTTCCAAAATCCAAAATGCCCGAAAATACAAGATAAAATGCATTCATTGTCTTTCACATGTAGACAAGTCCTCCCTTCAGTTAGCTGCCTTTTTTATGCTTTAATGATTTTTTTCTCTTTTCTTTTTTTTGTCTTCTGTTATGATTTGTTTGAGGTTGACCAATAGAAACACAGACTGATCCACCATTCATTGAAAGTAGATTGAGTAGATAGTGTGATGCTGAGATTGCTTCTTTCCAATGACTTTGTACATGTGAAAGATGCCAAGTAAGCCTGTCATTGGTCTCAATCACAGACAAGCGAGATTTCATTAGTTAATATTTGCTTAATCTACAATGATGAATATAACAGACAAAAATGCAGTTATAGTGATTACGCCCTATCTGTGATATCTGTCATGTGGCACGTTTTCATTCTCTTGTTATTTGTTGAAGACTATGAGGACTAACTATATAGACATTGTATTTTACAGTGAATTTTACTGCGTAACCGGATCTTTGTGGTTTTTGGTCTCACGTATGACACACTCATGAAGTATGTCCGATGTGTTTGTTGCTCCCATGTAAATTCACAGATCCAGATCCGTGCTAGCGTGCACGTGTAGCAGAAGACACCATTTGTCATCTCTGTTATTCGCTGTAAAAGCATTTGATGATGGTGGACACATAACCTCTCCTCCTCCCCCTCCTGTCTTTACTGTCTCTTCAACTGCTCTGCAGTCTTCTGTCCGTCCTCCTGTCTGAGGTGAAGACGTGTCGATGCCTGAAAGGCCACCGTGGCTACCATTTGTTGTTGCATGTGCTGACTTTATCCTCAGCGTGAAATCCTGGCTCCAACAGGAGCGTTAGTCAAACTCCAAGGTTAAAGGTCACACTCACATTTTTAAAGGGACAGCGGTCTGTTTGGGTGACTCCTCGTTTCACAGAGGAGGGCGGCTAAGCGTGAGTTTATGTTATAAAAGATTAAAAAAAAGATAATTCACATTAGTCAGTATCTCAAATATGTTTGTACTTTATACAGTTGTATGTCCAAAATAGTGATCATAGTGTTGTCACTGCTAACTGTCTACAAAATGAAACTTGCAGTTTAACACACTAGGTTCCCTGTATCATCATTTGTAGGTACAACTGGTTGCAAAAAGGCATACAGTGATGCGCTGCACTGAGATTGCTTCAGGTGCTAGCAAACTATTGAGGTCACCCACAGATTGTTTGAAAATCTAACACAAAGCAAGAAATGGAAACATTTCCCATTTGCCTTCAAAGTAAAAGTTATGCTTTGTAAAATGTATTGTTTAACTGGTAAGGCAAAACTAAAAAGCAATGGAGAGGTTTTTGGTGCACCGCTCTCTGTGTGATTGAGAGCTTTGGACAACCAGTCAGGTAATGCACATTTTTTTCCCTCGTAATTGGTGGTTGTCAGGTGTGTGGCTCTGTGTTAACCTTGAACTAGACTATTGATGTATAGAGATAGATAGATAGATAGATAGATAGATAGAACTTTATTAATCCCTCGGGTGGGTTCCTCTGGGAAATTCGATTTCCAAAAAAGCACAGCACCGACAGAAGTTACAGAGTTACAGAATATTATATATATATACACACACACACACACACACACACACACACACACACACACACACACACACACACACACACACACACACACATATATATAAATACAGAGACAATATAAATAAAATATACGAAGGGGATAAATAGAATAAATAGGAATAAAATAAAATAAAATAAAATAAAAATACAAGTATACTCTGCCCTATGACAGCCATGACATGATCTGGAGGGCTAGAGCCTATGCATCTTTCTTCTTCTCCAAAGTGCAAGAGGATCGATGGATGGATGGAAAGTTGTAAGGGTAATGCACTGAGATACTGACCAAAAATCGGTATGAGTTGATATCAGCCTTTTTGCCTGATATCAGTATTTCTGAAAATGGTCTCGTTGAGATTAAAAATCTCATTTCCAAGCGAGACCTGGCATCATGGCAGCAAAAGTCAAAAACACATCCAAAGAAGAGTTTCTTTAATGTCTGACATTCTCTGCTTACTTTTAATTTTTTATGAGTAGTGACTCAGTGTAGGTAAATTCATTCATTCCTGGTTTATGTGTTTTGCTTGTGTTTTAGAGTGACACAGAATTCATTCCTTGATGTTTAACAAAAACCCTACATTCAAAATGTAATAACTTGCAACTCCACCATGTCTTTACAATGTGCTTCAAAAGCTTGTGTCAGGCTTAAAAAAAGTCATTCATCTTCCAGCTAATATACCTTATCCTCCCACTAACTGATCAGCTGCCAGCATACTATAAATTCCCATAGTCAGTCTCCCATATCAAATGGTTAGACCGGTTTCATTAACTTTGCATATGAAGTACTGCTTGGCAACTCCCTGTGAAAGGGCCAGATGGAAAGAGGAGCTCCACACACATCTAAGAGTGGCTGTGAGAGAATGAGACCATTTGTAAAAGTAATTTTTTCACAGCCAGAGAGGGACAGGTGTGCGTGTGTCTGTCGGTGTGTGTGAGTGATGTCACCAGCAAGACTTCTGGCTCAGGGTTGAAGTCATAAATCAGTGCTGGTAATCAGCATAGCAGTGAAGTTTGTGCCAGGGTCGTGGAGCTGGTATCCACCTTTTAAGAATAATGTTTCTCAGGACTGTCCACTGACTAACCTTTCTACATTCCCACACACTAAACACACTCAGCAGGAGATGAAGGGTCATGGAATCTGGTGCCACGTGTTAAAAGAGATCGGGTCGAAGAAGAGTTTCTTCAACAGGTGGGAGAAAAAAGAGATCCTAGTCATCTTAAAGCCACTTGCTAACAAGTAAAATGAATAAGGTTGAAGATCCAGAAAGGGAAATTGGATGGAATGAACTTTAACTAATTGTAGAATATCAGCTTCAGTACACTTTATGGATCTGACAGCAGAGGTGTAATTCATTGCGGTGATGGCAGCAGCCCACTGTGCACTGATTTGTGCTCGTCTGGGCAGATCAAGTTTCGAGGGATGCTAACAGCTCCTCTAAATCATCTGCTGCCCTCCTCCTTAAATAAAACAACATACCATTCTCTCTTTTCCCAATTTGTCTCTGGCTTATTCTCTGATCTCTCTTCTTCAGCCTGTCCTTTTTATTGTCTGCATATCCATATGGACTGTTTTGCCTGCTGCTTTCTCTCTATCCCGTCTGTCAGTGCACCCTCCTCTCCAACCTTTCTGTCAGTGTTGGGACCCCACACTTACTGACAGACAGAGAGCCCATGACAGCAGCTCTGTCACAGGGCCCAGTGGCTCACAGTGGCCCCTTCTCCCACACCGATGAGCTGATAAACAACTTAATGAGATTCCTTGCACACTCATCCACTGAGTTCTCAGGGACTTCTTCAAGGTCCTCCTCCTTCAGCATGCTCAAGTAGTCCTCGGTGATGCGTAGGTTTTTATTTATTTATATTTTGCCTGTTAAGTTCATGTTAATTTACTTTGAGTCAGTTTTCTCTTTTGGTTTGTTCCAGCACAGCAGAGACTCTAACACATAGATAACTTGTAACAACATGTCAAACGCTATTGTTGCCTCAGATAACCTAGCATTTTGCTAGGGCTAAGGCTACCAAACAAGTAAGCCAAGGTTAGCTAATGAGCTAAGTTGTATATAAAGCAATTTGCTGATTAGCTTAGTAAAGCTAGTGTAAACTAACATTAGCCAGAGAAAAGAAGGTTTATCTAACGAGCTTGTGTGGCCAAGGAAGGATCATCTGGCTGTAAGTTTTAAATGTTAACTTGTTATTTTCTGTTTTATCGCGAGAGTACTGTTGCCCGCTAAGTGTTGTTGTTGTGGCCCGTATGAAAATGGCGGAACGAATAAAGCGCTGTGAATGAGAGTACGACGTCGTGTCTTTTGAGTTAACATTAAACTCTGATACAGAACTGTCTTTCTTAACGCTAATATTAGCTAATGCTAGCATGCCTGCTAGCACAACTTTATTATTGTTATACTGATGTGCAGGTATACAGTAAATATTTTGTTCTCAGTTGTGTAATATACATGACATACATTTTATGGAATAGTGCAACATAACTGTGCAGGATAGCCTCATTTGTGTCTCATCAACCTTTTTTTTAGTTCAATGCATGGTATACTCTTAAGCACCAGCTAACATCTGTTATTAGTAAAAATGTTTTTCTGAGATCACTAACCACACAATGTTAACTTGTCTGACATTTTGGATGTATGACAATTATGTTGCCCATGTAGGATTCAGTCGAGCCCCAGTGGCAACCGCTGGTCGTGAGTGGGAAATGTGTATTCTCCAACTGACTGGCATAACCTCCTTGTGATTTCTTTATCACTAGCATATTACTGCGGCCGAATATAAGTAACTGAGTAAGTAACTAATGACTCTCCAAAATGTAGTGAAGCTGTGAAAAGTGTGACACAAACAAGAAAAGGAGACGATTTGCTTTCAAAGTAAAAGTTGCACATCTTGGCTTCAAATGAAACAACCCATATGGAAAAGAAATAGTAAAAACTTATATGTGATTACTCATGAAAGTGGCCACTTTCTCATTACTTTCATACATTGTTTTAGTAAGGATCCAAAACATACAAGTTTCATTATATAATTTTTCAAGGGATCTTATATCTGTTTTCACTCTTATATGCTTTTCATACAAGTTTCACACAAGACAGATACAAACTTTATAAGATTTATATATATCTTTTCCATATGGGAAGGTAGCGGCCTAAAGGCTAAAATTGAGACTATAAACTGTACTTAAGTCCAAATTCTGAAAGAGAAACACGCCAGGAATTGCTGTAAAAGTCACTTCTAAATCCTAAAATCCTAAATAAAATAAATCCTCCTTCTTGCACTCCATTTTTGCCTTCTACCTGTTTTTTTTTGTTTTTTTGAAAAACTTTGTTTATCAACATTTCCTATTCACAGTCATGGATTTAGTGCTGCCATGCTCAATTTGACCAATAGCTGCGTCCCCATCGGCTCAGAAACCTTCACTTATGTCACAGCTACACCGGTGTAGTGCACTGGTGAATTGGCTTCTCCTGAAACATGGGCCTGGGAAAAGAAAGGGCCTGCTGTGTGAGCAGGAAGCTCCAAGGACGTGGAACAGAGGAAAGGGGAGGGAAGAAGAGAGCGACCTGGGTGTTCCATGATAGTGGACCTCTTGGCTGTTATGCTTTCTAATTCCCTTCAGCTCAGAACAGCAGGGAGACTGAGAGAAAAGAAGGAGGGGAAGGGGGTGGAGGATGATGAGAGTGAAGGAATCATGTTTTCACACCAAAGGGGAGCAGGCGGGTGGGCTGAAGGAGAGTGGATATCAGTGTAGGCCAAAGGTTTTACTTCTGTTCCAAGCCTGAGGGCCCTGAAGTAAGTGGTGTCCAAAGTTAAGGCCAACATATTGTAGGAAGTTAATCCTCAGTAATTTTAGTGTATAGTGACTTTCCTCTTAATTTCATTGACTGAGTGTTCATCAAGTCAAGAACAATCGGTGGTTTCCCTCATTGCAGACCCCACGTATGTCCGTGTCACATAAACTGTATCATTTGTTTAACAAGAGTCTGTTGAGAGACTAAACGCTGTTAAATATATCTGTCAGCTGTTATTCACATTATGACATCAGTGCGTTTTGTTTTGAAGATAACATTGTGAAGAATAAGATGCTTGAAAAACTGTAATATAGTCGTATTCAGTACAAAAGATGGATGTATTTTCCTAGTTGGAAAAAAGGAAGCTAATGCGGAAGTCCCTTAAACCCGCCTTGTATCTGAAGGCCACCAGATGGTGATAGTTGTGGTTGCAAACAGATTTCTGATCTCATAGAAATTATTGGGGATGTCTTTCTGAACTAACCTGATTAGTTTCCTACTCATTTCGGGTCATGTTTAGTAAAAACTTGAATCTGTTTTGTAAATCTTGCTCATCTCGGTTTCAAAGAGGAGTATTTGCTGCTCATTCATTGGCTAAGGACTTGACAAGTTCTTAGCCAATGAGCAAGCTGTTTCACAGTCTGACTCACTCTTCTTCATCACATTTTGATTTTTTTGCAACTAAGATGGCGGTGCAAATGCTTAACAGCTAACTTCAGTAACCCTACGAACGTCACTGCTGTTTAGTTTCATGTCTTCATTTATGTTGGAAGTGATAGCAGAGCTGTACATCTTAATTTCTTTCAGAAATCTCCCAGTCAGAACATGGTATATTATATTTAAATGGAATATAGCGAGCTAACTCCCTGCTAACTTCTAACTGTTAAATTTCATAAATTCTGTTTTCATGGATGCCTGAATGTTAAACTTAATTGTTACACCTGGTAGAGCAGCCACACCGATCATTTTATTACAGATGAAAGAATTTAGAGAGTTTTTCAATTCTCAGTAATGCTACAGTGATCGTTTGACTTAGCGACCTGCAGCGGAGTTTGGGCCCAGACACGGCTAATGACGTCAGACTTAAAGACCTGATAGCCATTGTAAATACACGGTAACCTGAAGATTAAACTTAAGTTAATGTTATTTAATGAAGCATGATGCACTGATGCATGCACCCACCATAAACCTCATCAAATTGTTATCTGAAAGTTGCATCAAATGTTTATAACAAACACTATGCACTGTATCAAATTTCTGAACATTAAGTGGCTGTGGTACAGTGATGTTCAAATCAACATTTTTAATGCACATAAAAATGAGCAGGTGAAGAAGAAATGGCGTGGAGACTGCAGTTTGTCCGATTTCTCTCACTGTTTATTTTTACTGTCACTCAGTGTAAACTTTTGCTTTCACCGGCTCTTTGGTTAGGTTTGGGCACTAAAAAATACTTTTAGAAAAAGAAAATACTTTCAGGATTTAGGAAAAGTGTGCCTCTTCACAACGTTGACCCTGCACATTCAAAATATACTTTCAAGGGTACTTAGTTCATTATAATATGACTAGTTTGGGAATAGTTTGGAGTGGGGGCCAGTATCACCGCTGTGTGCACGAGGCACCTTGTGACTGTCTCTGAAATGCCAACATGCTATATAAAATGTTATGTATGAAAATTAAAACTTGTAGTAAATGATATAGAATAAAATCCATTCATGGCATGTTGGTTTACATAAGCTAATAGAATAAAAAAGATGAATAATAATAGGACATTAATATTAATTTAGCATTTACTTTGAATTTATAGTTTATGAATGACTTTTTGTTTGTTTTTATAAAGAGTTATCTCTAGGGATGGGTACCGGTGTCGTTCTGACATAAACGGTAGTAACCAGACCGAAAAGCAGCGCACATTTCGGTGCTTTATTTCGGTGCTTTTTTTTTTCCTGAGCTGTGATACACTTTAGATTCTAGCCAATAATTTTACGTTTCCGAGGATAGTAGGCGGGGCCAGGTACGTACGTTCTTTTAGAGCAGAGCTACAGATTAAAATGCCCAAGGCGAAAAGTCTGGCTGTACTTCACGGATGATCTGATATCCTCGTGTTGGTGTTGTTCCCAGACCATCATGAAAATGTTGTTCCAGGTTCAACATTACAAGTGACCAATCACATTGTTGTGACGTTATTCTTTTGCGCGCCAAGCCATTCGTGCATTTATGAAATTCCAATGTTGCAAGGACAATATCAATTCTGCTTACCGTTTATTAAAGGGTTACGGTTAGGGTCAGGGTCCGTTGATCGGCGGACAGAGGCGGTTTCACGCAGCTTTAGTACAGTTTTTTGTTTTATGCCGTTTTTTCCCGAAGTCGCAAGAGTATGACGTCACAACATTCTGATTGGTCACTTGCAATGTTGATCCTGGAACAACATTTAGTATGATGATCTGGGAACAACACCAACACGAGGATATCAGATCAACCGTACTTCACAGCAAAATATGCAAACTCAGCAGCCTGCAACAAGTGCTTTAAGCTGATACTGTGATACTGTCAAAGGAGGTAACACCTCAAATCCGATGAAACACCTGGCGACGCATAGCGTTTTTTTTTTAAAAGCCCAGAAATGCGCCGTATGATAGCTTGCTGCGAGACCTCACACCGAGCGCATCTACTGTGCGTGGGTTGCCTGTTATCTGACCCAGAGTTAGCAATATCCCCCAAAAACCCCGAAGAGGAGAGTCCTGGCCCCTAGCCCTGCCAGTGTATCAGAAATGATGAGGATGATGATGCAGCAGCAGCCGTTCTTCTCTGCGTGAGTAGCTTAATGTTCGTGTGTAATTTACGTTGAGTAGGCTAACCATGTTATTACAATAATGCATGTAAGGTGAACTAGCAAACATCATCATAGCTATATGCGGCTGTCTTCTTGTTTGATGGCAGATACTCCCTTCACCCTGGCCAAAAAGGCTAAAATGACCAAAGAAAAAGTGGAAAACAGTTAAACATGAGAGGTTTTGGATAAAGTTTGTGTTTTTTCCATTGTTTAAGCACTGCTTCCAGCCAAGAGTGATACCATATATGCCCTATAGCTGCAGAAAAGGCTAACATTGTTATCTTTTTACAAAAAACCAGCTGAACATGAGAGGTTTTTGGACCAATTTTGTGTTCTTCATTCTTTAAGCACCGGTTTGAGCACCGTTTGAGCACCGGCACCGTTTCAAAAGTACCGATTTGGCACCGGTATCGGATAAAACCTAAACGATACCCATCCCTAGTTATCTCTGTGTCTTTGGTCTCAAGAATGCAGCCCGATCTCAGAGTGCTCGGCCTGTCTGCGCATTAATCATACCTCCTGCATGCTGGCTTGAATAGAAAACTGGACACTAATTGTATGCATGTATGTATTTCTGGTATCCTGCAAGGTTGGAATATTCCGTAGAAGAGGTTGCTTGCATTGTTTGTTTTTCAGCCTTGTTGTTAAGCAAATGAGCCGCACATGTGTGGAATGTGTCCACATGCGTAGAGTATCCATAGAAGCGTGTGCAAGTCCACAGCTGTTCATGGATGTGGAAACCATGAATTGGCCTTTAGTTTCAAAGCCCTGGGAAAATGTTGGCGTTGCTAAGCAAAAGTCACAAGCAACACATAGAGAGTTGCTATACTCAGTAGAAAGTGCTGGGATGAATTCTCAGGTTTAGTAAGTGCAAAGTACAAGTTATGATAATTCAGAGTTGCATTGCCAGTAAACCTTCAAATCCTGCAGGATTACAAATTCTTTGTCTTTATTGTAGAAAATTGATGAATGTCAATACAAAAAAACAGTTTGCCTTGCTAATTTGAGTTGTAATTTGTGCCGGAAAAAGTAAATAAATTGAGGAAAAATGCTTCATTCGAATCTGATGATGGATGGTGTTGGCATAACGAATTCTAAACTTTGGACATTTCGAGCTCAAACGTAAGAGCTGTGTGAACTTTCGCTGGCTTCCTAGTGAAACAGGATTAATCATCCCGTTGCATAATAAAATAATACCCTCTCAGTCATGGCGCGATTTGTTTGCTATTTCCCAACAGCTTTTAAATGACTGTTTCTGATGTTGAAACGTGATGATGACAGCTGCATTTCCAAATGTTTAAAATCGTGCTAATGAGAAAAATGGGCAGAAACTGGATCAGAGGCCAAACAGTTTGAATCTTTTTAATTCCATACTGCATAATTCTGTCATCAAACGTTCAGCACCCACTGGCAGCAGCTTGCTCTGATCATTGCCGAGACCAGAATGACAGCTATAATCACAGAAAATTAATGAGGCTGTGAGGTCCATAATTTAATACATATACAGTGAAAGATACATTCTCTCACAGCTCCTCGTGTCTGGATTCAATATACTGTCATTTAACTGTGGGTCTGGAACAGATTCACATGAAGGGTTCAGGTCCTCCCCTCCACTCCCCCTTCCCAGCCTTCTCTTGTCCTACTGGGTGTGGCGCTGCACCCTCACCCTGACCTTTACCCCCCTCCCCGACTCTATCGCCCTAATGGCCACTGAAACCCAGTGACACAACCTCCAAACAGGCCATCATCTGGTTCTGCTTGCCCATCCTGCAACCTCCCTAAGGCCACAGGAAATAGCTGGAGCGATTCGGGCCCGCTTCCCCAGGGGTGGAATTAACAGGTGCACCAGTGTTTGTTTCAACTTCTCCCCATTACCACTGGATAATGGTAATAATAAACATGCCAAGGCCAGGTGGGGTGTTGGCTGTGGCTGAGGCTGTCTCTTTATTCCCGGGGGTTTCTGCTCTTCTTCAGTGTGTTTCTGTCATGTCTTTAAACACAAAGAGAGACTCTTGTCAACTAAACAGTACTAAATACTCTAGAGTTCTGATTCTTTGGACTTTCTGATGAAAAGAATGGGCCCTATGGAGCTCTAATCCCAACATGTAATTTATTTAATTTAATGGCTGAACATTATTATTTGTTTCATTTGGAAATGTTCTTTATGTTTTGATTGATGGGAAAGTAGATATCTATTTGTTTAAATGGATAAAAGTGAATCTGACTTTACCTTAGGCTACGTATTGTTTTTTGCGTTTAAGGGATCTTTTTCATAAAACGTGTTGCATGAGGTTCCACTGGGTGGCAAACTTCAGTGATGTAAAATGATACCTGCGTTGGCACCCAAGACCTGTTGATGTTCTCCGACCCCTCTCTCTTTACTAATTGGTGGCTATTTTCCCCAGCTGCGATTATAGCAGGTAGATCTGCCATCTTGTTCTCATATTACCCTGGATCCCCCCTCTTAAGTAAGCCATCAGATTGGGTAATAGGAGGAGAGAGGCAGTTTAATGGCATACAAGGTCGTATTGGAGGGTCGAAGGTGGAGGAGGGGGTCAAATGTTGCCATAATCCCAGGCTCCAGGTTCAGCCTATAAATAAAGCTCAACAGCTGAGAAGGAGGAGGGGATAATTGATTCGGTGGGAGGGGGGCATATTTCACCTGAGAAGGAAGCCGAACTGACAGCCATCCTGGTTTGTAACCATCGTTGGATTAGCACCTGTGGTGTGGGAGCCGGTGGGCTGGATATAATATAGAAAATTTTCAGAGATTAATGAAGTTGGGCGGTAAAAAATGATTCCCGCAAGAGTTGCAACAGAGGATTCTGTCTCTCTGTCTTAACTGTGTAATTTTTGGTTTAATGCAGACCTTCAAACTCGAGCCCCAGGTGCTGATTGTTTGCAGAAGGCAGAAGTAGACTTTATTGGTAACGCTCCATTTCTTTTTACGTCAGCTAATATCTTTTCTGCTCCTGGTAACATGAGACTCTGTCTCGCTGGAGTCTTGCTGGGAAAAATGGACAGATGATTTTTTTTTTTAAGCAATACAAAAAGAAGGTTTAGGTCTACTGAAGACCACAGTATGAAAGGAGGAAAGGCAGGTACAGAGCCAAACAGAAACTGCAGAAAAGGAAAAAGATATTTGATTTGAACTTTGTGCACACCCAGTCCGGCCATGTTTTGCAACCAGCCCAGCCCTTATGGACTGACATGTGTGTAACTGGACAGTTTATGTATCATTGGTTTTATTGCCTTGCACAACATTCATCGCAAAACACGATGCAATCTCAGCACTCGCTCTCAGACAACAAATGACGTACTGATAAGACCTACATTCTTTTCATTGATAAACATGTTTTGATTGGCAGAACAATTTCACAGACAGACTGAAACCTGCAGGATATCAGGAGCAAGCAAGTGAGTGACTGTTTCCTGTATAGACAGGAAGTGAGGGCTTTTATGAGGGCAGTGCATTGATTTCCTTGCATACCAGGTCTGGGAGTGCAGAGAAAAGAGCCACTTCCTCTTGAGAAGAATGCAATGCCAGCTATCTAACTCTGAACAATCTTACTCTGTTAGTGTGAGAGGTTATAAAAAAATAATCTCTGGACGGTTGCCTTCTGAGCTGCTTTTATTTTTTATCGACCTGCACCTTGAGATAGCAGACAGGCCATTGGGTGAATTGAGTATGAGGTGCTGTGGCTACACTTTGTTTTTATGTCATCTGTTTTACTACATTTACGATAATCAATTGAATGCTTTATTGAAAAAAAGTGTGAAACTGCAGCTAGTAGATGATCAAAGTGGCCTATTATAGTCTAAATTGTACAGGGAGATGTGACTTGAGACCTTCTTTTGCATTAATTTTGACCCACATGTATTGTTTATCATATTTCTTGCGGTTAAATCAAACTTTAGGGAAATACAGGCTTTTCTCAGCCCATCTTTGCTCATCCATATAGTGATTTAGTGCATTAACCTGTTCATAATTGAAAACCTTGAAACCATGAAAACCTTTAGCTCCTCTCTTATATAATAAATGAAACTTACTTATTCCCAACTGAGGAGGCAGTGTCCATCGGTCAGATCTGCTCCACATTTCAAAATCATCTTCAAAAACTTTCTAAGCCAACATTCAATATCACACTAACTAAATATACAAGATCTGCTCCAAAAGTTTCATGAATGGGCCTTTAAAAATTAAAAGCATTACCTAATAAAAATTTGAACCTTCCTTAATGTATTCTTGTACTTTTGACTCGGTGATGTGTGATGGATCTCCTCCACTGTCAAAATGGTGATCCTTTGTGTTATTTTTCATTTGGCAGTGGATGAAATAACAGCAAGCCAAATATGGAAAGCAGTTTAAAATTGAGTGTTCAGAACAGGACTCCAGTGGAACGATCTAAAAGTAACGCATTCGCCCCCCAAATCCCATTAACGCTCCTCAAGTTGATCCATTCGGTTTCAGCCAAAAATAGCAGCAGTTTTTCTTGTCTGTGCGTTTTAAATCTTTTTTTTAAATTCTATTTTGTTCTGTTGTCTCTGTTCCCAGAACATTTTAATTAACACTTTTTACAGTCCAGAGCTCTTAAATAGTAAAAGCCATGTCAGCCATGTCAGCAGGGGTTCAGCATGCATGATTGTTACAAAGTACTTTTAGATTTTGAACAATTCCCAGAAGTGCATTACATTAGCAACTGCTGGCTGGCTGTGATCATACTTCAGAATTTCTACTAGTCATGTGAACACAAATGGGAACCAAGACTTGAAAGGTATGCAATCTCCTGTCCTGTAATGTCCTCACGAGTCCCCTTGTTTTAGAATGTGCTAGATGCTTGAAACTGTTGAGTTCATAGCCTGAAAAAGCCCGAGTGCACTTAGTTACAGTTGGAGATAAAGAAATCAGAGTAGCATTCCACTACATCAGTACATTGTGTACTAAGTTTGTTCCCTTAGGGCCTCTTCCATTCGTCCTTTCCTCCTTTTTGCCCCTCCCTGCTCTCTTTACCTCATAGCCTTCTCTCAACTCCCCTTGTACCCTTGTATCTCCGGCATTTCTTAACACCTCACATTTTCTCCTCCCTCCTTTCTTCCTTTCCATCCTACTCTCTCTCACCACCTTATCTGCCTACATCTTTGTCTCTCCACCCATGGTTCAGGGCTCGAACCCATGTCCTCCTCCTACTCCTGTTCCCTGACAGCTTCTCTGTGTTAGCCGGTGGTCTCTTGGAAGGTCCCCGAAGAATTGATACATACTCCTCCTTAACATTCAGCGTGCTGGAATAGATGTCTGACGCAGTTCTCTCAATTACCTCGGGGAATGAACAAAGCCAAAAAAAGAAGAAAGGGTGGTCACCCCAAAAAGCACACACATGACATATGTATTCATACTGTCTGTGTAAATCACATTTAACTAAATTAAGCTCTATCTGCATCAGTCACTATGTTATTTTTTTCTCAGCATGCTCTAAAAAAATCAATCCTGAAAATCAGTCAGTATGTGGCAATTGGCTGTTTACATTTTGTATGTTTTTCACAGTTCCCCCTCCCTGCATCCCCGCAGGTCAGGGGTGAGGAGTCAGAGGTGAAAGGCGAGGTTGTCGGCAGCTTCTCCTGGAGGAGATGAGCTGGTGTTCAAGCTCCCCTCCCAGCTTTTCAGTTTAGTCTGAGAAGAGACAATCCTCCCCCTCCTCCTCCCCCTCCTGTCCTGCACATCTGGCTGCCCCCAGAGCGCTCATTTGGAGGGAAAACAAGAATGTTTTTATTTCCCAAGAGAGTAGAAGAACCTCCGAGTTAAAACACAGAGAGGCATCCTGGGCCCTCACACAGCCTGTTGCTGGGATGTGATGGTGAAGAGTTTCTTCTCTCTGCCTCTTACTCTCCCTGTTATCTTTCATTAGCTTCTCATTGTTTCTTTCTTTGTATTCATGCATTTTCTTTTCTCATATTTCATATGAAAGTCAACCAAATTCTTTAAGTGCTTCCTTTTTAGATATTTTAATCTTATAATAATCTATATAATGTCTGATCAGAAAGTTAATTAAGAGTTAATTACAGTTGCCATATGTTTTATTATTTCATTAAGGGAACATGATGGGCCTTATCTAGGAGCTTTCCTTAACCCTAACCTTATGTAAACTTTTAGGTCAAAGGTACATTGTTATGTCTTGCTTCTGTACTGCATTTTAGGACTTGGAAGGAAAGGGTGCGTGTCATATAAAGTGATGTAAAAATGGCAGCAGCAGCTCTCATTGTTTAGTACAGCTTTGCAAGTACCCACCCATTCCCCTGCAAGTACCTGCAACTAGGTTTTGTTTTGTTTTTTAATTTCAAATACTTTCAAACTAAAAAAAAAAGAATCATAAAACACAGAACCCAGTGTCTACAAATTCCTTTAAAGAATGCTCAGTATAAATTGAGAAAAACCTCTTTTATTTCAGACTGTGTTTGTTTTTTAGACGGTGTTAATTTTTTATTGAAAAGCAGGTATCGTTTCTATTTGCAGTGTGCAGCATGGTGGTGCAGTGGTTAACACTGTTAGATCACAGCAAGAAAGTCCTGTGTTTAAATCCGTCAGGTGGACAGAGCCTTTCTGTGTGAAGTTTGTATGTTCTCATCATGTTTACATGGGTTTTCTGCAGGTACTCTGACTTCCTCCCACAGTCCAAAGACATGCATGTTAAGTTCATTTGTGAGTGTAAATTGGGTGTAGGTGTGAAAGGTTCACTGTGATGGATTGGATGTGATTGGATTGGATTGCATGTCAGCATCTTCGCTCATACTAGCGAAGCGATTGCAAGATTGTGGTTGGCTATTATGTTCCCCAGTTTAGCTGTTGATTGGCTCTTTGGCACCTGTCATCTTTCCAGAATTCTCTTGTACCTTTTGTAGTGAACTTTCTTTGAGCACCATGTCTTTCTTATCTGTTTCTTTATTGAGGCAAATGTGAAGGTTAAAAATTCTATTTGATTTAGAAGTTTTATAAAAGAATTCACAATTTTTGCGCATTATATTATGCGCGCTTTTCTTTTGGGATGTCTTACCAATGGATCACATATTTGTAAGAAAGTAGGTGGAGAAAGTAAAAAGCCTAGAGGAGCAACAGGTGGCCTTTTTCAAGCACATAAATGAAGGTGTAATGTCTGCTTGTGTTAGAATAATCACAATTCCTCTAACAGTTTGTAGCCACTGAAGAAATTGAGGTGTTAGTAGACTGAGCCTCTGTATCAAATAAAGACAGAAAGACAGTAAGAAGTCTTTAGTTGTTTTAGTTTTCCATCAAAAATAGAGCTACAACTGCAGCCAAATGCAATCAGACCCCAATTACTTACATTTACAAGGAGCCCAAACCTGTTTCCTCCCATAGAAACATGTTAGTCTGCACAACCTCTCTGACGAGCTTAACACACATGCATGCACACACACGCGCTTGCAAACGCATGCATGCACAGCTGTGCTCTATTACAACAATGTACAGTAGCCATCTCTCCACCCCTCGCCTCCAGCCTTCTCTGTAACTGTTATTGGAAATGTAGCACAGCAATGGGAGCAAGCTCATGGCGGATTTATTTGACACAGGTGCACAATTCTGTACGCGTGCACAAACACACACACATATTAGGAGGCACGCGAGTGGACCAGCCAGCAAAGACTGGATCTAATGTCAGCCACTTAATGTCTACACCACTCACGAGTCACAACACACTTCAAGCTTACACACACACACACTCATGCATATCTCTGAAATGCTTAGCTTTGTGTGGTTGCTGCTCTATCACCAAGAGCCACATCGTTCTGCTGCCTGAATAACCTCATCTGATTCTGATTTTTGACTTTGGAGATTGAGTATGACAGAAATGTCTTTAATTTTAAGTTAATATATTTTCCTCTTTGCCCCCAATGTCCAGATCGCTTCTTTTATTCTGGGAATATGCCAGGCATTTCCTCCTTATGCTATCCCAGTTTTCCAATAAGAGCCAAGCCGAAGGTATGCACAGGCTGGGCTGGCCTCTTTCTCTGGAGTTCTGTGATGGCCTGACGGAGGCAGGGACACCAGGGATACGGTTTCCCTCTGGAAAACACACAAAGACATTCCAAGGAGAAACGGCTCAAGTGCCTACACAGCAGTGATGTCTGCTTAAAACTCTGGCCACGTAGACCAAACTGCAGCACCTGTAGATCTTGCTGGTCTAAGGAGCAAATCATTTAAGATACAGTGGTATTTGGTCTTTCGCCTTTATTTTTCATAAATATGACCTGAAATATTACGTTTTCATGCAAGCGCGGCCCTGCTCAGTTTCCAACAATGGCGGCAGCTAGTTAGTTTTAATATTACTCTTATTATTCTTTCTGGGTCACAAAATAAACGTTTAACATATTTTCAGGCAAGAATGTAGCTGTGTAAACCTCAAATATCTGCTCAGTTTATCAAGACACCACATATTTTCAAAAGCGCTCCGACGTTTTCGGAGACATCTGTTACCCACTAGCTCGATAGCTAGCCGGGGTTCAAGGCTCACTAGAGCCGGTGAGAACACCGGACTCCCTGCAAATCGTTTTCAAACCCACCGCCGTCTTTTGCTACTCAGGTTAAACATGATATATAAGTCACTTAGATAACTTAAAAATATTATTGTTTGGCTTTTTTCAGTATTTTATTTGTTCCTGAGTAAATCGGTTTGGCTGAGATTAAAGTTGTTACATTTTAGATAGCAAGGAGCAGACGGCTGAGTTTATTAAACTCCACCGAAACAATCTGCAAATTTCATTAAAATTTAATAAACTATCATCTTGTCTTTATTTTTAGTTAGCACATACCTTAAACACTTAAAGCTGTAAGCTAATGATAGTTATATAAGAGCAGATGCATGCTGGTGCAATAAGTTGTACGTTTTACGTCCAATGGATGATGATCTGATCAGTCAACTATCAAAACAATTGTTTGTGGCAGCCCTAAAATAAATAAATAAATATATATATATATATATATATATATATATATATATATATATATATATATATATATATATATATATATATACACACACACAATGTGAAAAAGTAAAAAAGTGCTCCAACCTCTGTATCCTGCTAGTATCTGGTGTGATGTCCTCGTTGGGCATTAACAAAAACTGAACATATTCAACAAATGTCAAGCGGTTCTCCACACCGGCCTTGGGAGGATTTTAATCCGTTCTGTGGCTTTTTTCCTCTTTGAGAAAAGAGCAACTTGTGTTTTCCTTCTCTAAGACCCACCATCTCTTTGGCATTGGAAAACTTTGAATAAGCCATGATACTACAACTACTGTGTTTCACAGATTGGGTACGGTTCTTATGCTGGAATGCAGTTGTGCCCTGTCTCGAAACGTAATGACAGCACAAACATCCTCATCCACCCCTGTCAAGGTGAATGCACGTTGGTTTCATCAGGGCGGCCTTTGCAAACATTTCGTGCCCAGAAGTCTTTTATAACTTTTAGTATAGCTCTGTTGGACCAATCCAGCTGTCATATGATACGATATGGTATGATATTGGGAGGGTACCAATGCTTTTGAATTTTCTTTATTTGAGCAGTCTTTACAAATGTTATGTATGTGCTTATCTAACCCTTTCAAGTCTTCAAATATCGCCTTTGTTTTTGCTATAATGCATTTTTACAAAGATGTTTTGTTCAGACAGGGCACCCACTCACAGCTCAACACTGTTGATTGATTGAATGAATGTAAAACATACTGAACCAGTTGCATGAATGTGAGTTTGAGGATGACTGTGACTGCATTCTTTGGGAGTATTTCCCAGCATGCACTCTGCCTTCAGATCCCACTCAGCCACCCCGAAAGAGGAGGCTGGGAAAAGCGCAGAACACAGACTATCTCAAATCTCAGGACAAGGGGTACCAAGAGACCATTGACCAAACTGACCTGGAACTGGCCACAGATAAGAGTAAAAAATTTACAAGCATCGTGATAGTCTATAAATTTCTACATAAAAAAGTCAGATTATTAATTTCATATAATAGTTCTTCTTCTAGGTTGCCCTGCTTATGGCGGAAGAATCTTACATATTTTGCGTTTCCTGATTTCAGGGTATCAGACATCATTTGGATCATAACCTGAAATCTTATAGACCAGTGACCCAAAGAGGTTGCAGTGAACTGACATGTGGTAATGTAGTGTTGGACATATGTGTCTCGTCAGCTCATCCTTTCTGATGTCCATCCCATTATATTGAAAGAGCAGAGGGCAGGAGGCTCCCTGTGTGCCACATGGTACTGATTTAGCTGTTAGTGTCAGGCTCTTCTTTAATGAACAGACAGGTTGTAGTGTTTCTTCTTGTGTAACTTTTTTTGTGTGTCTCAGTGGAGAGGTTTTATCCCTTGAGGTTGTTTGAGAATCTGCATGTGGATTTGAGGGCAAGGGTTGTGGACAGGAGTGTATATTTTTACATTTCCAATAAAGCAGCAGCAGAGAATTGTCCAAATTTAGAGATGAGCAGCATCTATACAGCAGGCAAACATGCTTAAGCTCCTGTCTATGGATGTTGTTTTATGACCAAAATTTGATTAGATGGTCATGACCTTTAAAAAAGAACCCCCTTTAATTTGGTTATAATATAAGTAATCTAAAATGTAATCATTTCAGGCTATTAAAAAGACTTGAATTGAACCTATATTAAGTTCATGTAGACCCATTGAATAATTTTGTGTAGATTAAAGGTGCATAAAAAATAAAACGTTTCACTTATACTTTATGTGTTTGTGGAATAGTTGTGATCAGAAAACCGCAAAATGCCCAGTAAAGATAGAAGTGTTAGTATTACCAGACGGCAGTTACTTTAAATATAAATCGAGAAAAACTATTAAAAAAGGAGTCCTTTCATTTTTGAGCCAAGTTTCTTCAAACTTTCAAGCTCATTAAAACAGTACAAATATGTATACTGCATTTCCATGTGTTTTCTAATGTTTCATTAAATTCCTGCACCTATTTCACATTTGCCTGGTAAAATCTAAAGATTGATTTATAAAATTCCTTTACCTGTCATAAGCACTTCATTAGCACCCTCCCCTTTCCAGTAACTTAAGAGATAGAGCCGGTTGTCCTTTTGTCTCAGAATTCCATGTGCACCCACTACCTGGCATGGCCTCTCTCTTCCACAGGAATGCGAATGTGTGCCACAGTGCCACTAGCGTTAAAAGGTGCAATGTGCACACTATTTACTTTTTACAGTACACTTAAACAATCGAATCATTTTCCTCACTTAAATAACATTTGAATTCTGGATGTAGCTAAAAGACTGAAGCAGTGTTAGAAGTCGATTAAACTTTGTTGAATGAATAAAAAAGGAGCGAGTGCAACAGAAGAACAGAGTAATAGGAAAAACGGTAACGATATGAATATGAAGAATATGAATTGCTCAGCAGTCAAAAATTCAATTAGCAGTATATTGTTACACAGATTTGTCTTTTAAAAGTACACAAAGACTGTCAAGCACATATGATCACCCATTAATTAAAGGATAAGCATTTCAAGGTTTTTTCGGTATGTAAGGTATTGCTCAGGCTTTGCTGTGTGCCAAGTTTAAACTGTGGTTATGGAAACAGTGAACCTGTTTGTCTTGTTTTGCTTTTAGAGCCAGGATAATAGCAAAAGATAAGATGTTAATACTTCTGCTTTTGCTTTGCTAAATTTTGAGGTTGAAAGAAATAACTGTGACTTTCTGAAGATGCAATGCACCATGTCATTATCTTACTACTGGCTTACAGGGACATAATCTGTATTGTTTGTTTTTACCCATCAGTAAAAACCGGGACACACACACACACCCAGAAAACAGTCCCAGAAAACAGTCCCAGTCTGTCCAAATGAAAACTGTGGAATACTGCATATGGTTCCATAGTTTCCACTGCAGCACCAGTATCAGCTCCAGACATTAAGGATGTTGTTGTAACATGTGATTTTATTTTATTTTTTTAAAAATGCCAGTATCAATCATTCTGGAGCTGTCTAAGCTGTCATGAGGATCTGCTGCCAAGGACAAGCCCTCAAATCAACTGTAAAGTCAACAACAGAGAATTATTAAATTGTTTTTCAGTCATTTGTTGCTGACATTGTCAATCAAGCCATACTATAGTTTCACCCGTAGGGTCTTTCTGTGGTTGCATTCACAATTGTTTAGTCCAACGACCAAACTCCCAAGCATTGAGCTTTTAGTTGTAACCACACCTGTATGATGTCATGCCCACAGGTCTTTCTCAGTTCTTTTCATAATATATGCTTATTAGATTGCTATCTGTAGATGCAAGTTTTGCATCATTTTTTCCAAACAGCACTGTGAGTGTGCACTCAAGTAAGAGAAAGAGAGCAACTTACAGTAGATGCTCATCAGCAGGTCTAATCACTACCATGTGCTTTCTGACCACTTGCCTTTTTTATTGGGGCTGTTGGAATCCCAGCAATTAGTCTCCCTTAAATTTCACACATGGCCAGTGTGTTCGTCATATAAACTGTCCCACTGAAGGAAGACCTGTTCTAGTTCTGGGCTCTCAGCTTGTCTCTTTTACAGTGTCTAGAGGCTTTTACTACCCCTGAGCTCAATTCACTCACTCTGGTGGTCCACGAGCCTGGGAAACAGTTTCTCCATTCAGACATACACGCTGACGGGGGGAAAAATTTAGTTGAGATCATATTTCCTTTGTTCAAAAAGGTCCCCTTTCATTTTTATTTTGGTAGAAGGCAGAGCGGCAGATTTTGAGTTTCTGTTTAATTTGGCGTGGATTATTATTTTGTCTAATTGGCTTTTAACGAGATTTTGACAGAAGTATGTGAAGAAGCTGGTCTGGTTCTGTACCACCCACCCACAAGGTCCACTCAAGGTTAACCCCATACAGATCTGCATCTTTGCTTTCCTGTTCTCCTTTCATTTCGCTCCCTTTTAAGCTTGCTTAAGATTGCCTATATAGCCTGTAATAGAATCATATTTTGTCTGAGTACATTTACACTGTTAACTTACGTATTCTCATTTTTTTACTACATTATTGATAGTTTTTTTTTTCAAATATAAGATTAAACTTCTTAATTGCAAATGAAGTATATTTAAATTGCAGTTCACATGTAGCAATGAAATACTGTAACGGGGCCAATGTAATATTAGCTTATGCTGACAATACTGTAGTATGCTTGTATTTAAATGTTTTTGGCTACTACAAAAGTGCATCTACTTATAAACACAACTCTATTATATTTACCAACTTAGCAGCTATTGTGCATATTTTAGTGTCTTTGTTCCTATACAGTGATTAGCTGGAACTTTTAAGAGTTTCACGGGGTACTTTTACTTTGAAGGTGAACACTCTTTACAGATATGCTACCACTTAATGAGCAGTTGGTGAGTGTTTACAGACAACGGGTAACCTATAAGCAATCTGCTAGGAGTTTTTGTTTTGGTTTTTTTAGTGCAGCACCATTTACCTCTTTATGACCAATTTCACCTAGAGACAGCCAGCAACTTCCTGCAACCATTTGCCAAGCAGTTGCCAACTGGTCTCTAGGCCTTTGTTACTGTGGCCTTAAATATAATTTAAAGTGGTATTAAGATCTTAAAAGTGCTATGAACACTTTTCTATGTTAGACTGAGTAAAACAAATTAAGAAAAAGGGCATACTCTCTTTAAGGATTAACTGGGGGATATCGTTTTCAGCACTGAATCATATTGTCAGTCAGAAACAATGACACTAATTATTATAGTGTGCACATTATGCTTTAAATGGCACGCAGACCTTGAGTTATTATAAATATACCAGACATTATTTGGTTATACAAGGATTAGCAGAAATGTTCACAGTTTTAAGACGGATGCATCCCAACATCTTTGGTGTTTTCCACAGATTATTTGAGGTTTTGAGTTTACTTTACATGACAGCAAGATCCTGATTGTGAAGGTAATACAGGCTGCAAGTGCCAATCAAAGGTTGTAATGGAAAAGTTTAGGATGATTTACTGAAGGGAAGAGAGTAATGATTGTAACATTGGCTTTCTCACGTCTCTGTGTATAATAGACTCGATACAACACATACAGATGATGAGCGATTCATTTGTCAGAGGTTTCTAAGAATTATTATTGTTGTTGTTGTATTAGTGCCTCACTTAAGCTTCCACTTTCCTCTGAGTCTAAACTGTTATCTAATCAAAACAGGGGATTCTTTGAATATTTAGATTCAGGGAAACACCCTCAAGCAATTGTGTGTGTGATAGGAAGGCAAATATTTCCCACTAAGTCTGAGCGAGTGTGCCTGGGGGAAATTCAAAACACTCCTGCCGTTTGGTCTGCATTGTGCTCCCTGCCAACTATCACTATCATACAGAAACTGCTTTTGTTTCTTGTGAATTTTGGTTATATTTGCATGCACAAATAGGTGGATTTCAATTTGTGTGTGGATGTCAGTTTTGGGTTTTTTCTTTTTACGTTTTGAGGTTTTGGTACAATAATGTGCAGAGTCGAGACACAAGGATTGTGTTTTCCGTTAAGGAAGAGAAAGTGAATGAGAATGAGAGATTTTTTTTTTTTTCACTACATCATACATACTTCTGATCACACTGGCTCCATTGTTCAAAGGCTTGTTGTAGAGAGGAATTGTTTAACCCTGTCCTGCTACACAGTTGGATTGACTTTGTAGTTTGGTCTACTGTAATTTTTAATGCATGTCCATGTTTATAAGCTGCGTGTGTGTGCAGGTGCACATTTTCATTACTTGGAATGTTTATGCATGCTCATACAACTAAAAATGTGGAAAGCCATGCCTGTGAATGCCAAGGCCAGCAGCTTTGCAGATGAAGTATTAAGTGGTTCCACTGATTTATGCTGCATTACAAAGAATTTGACAGAATTTCTGCTTGACCGTGACGAGGAAACAATGAGGTTTCTGGATAAAATTTGCTGTGTACACATGCCCTCGTGCACTGAAGACATGTGACCACCCACGTTTACTGCCCAGCAGCTCACCTTTCTTTTGAGTGTGTAACACTGAATTTAAAATCAAACCTTTTAATACTTTGATCCTGTTCCCTAACCTAAACCACTGCCCTCATCAGGAGTTTCCCTTAGAACAGTCCCGACTGTCCTTTGGCTCCAAAATTCTGCTCACTCATTAAAATATCAGCTCTAGTATTTTCCATGTAAGTGTATAGTGGAAATAAATTGTAAAACACTTTGAAGGACCAGCGAGTGTTGGTGTTGTGTGTGATGAGAGGGATGTAAAACATATAGCAATTTAACACCAATTCTTATTTTCACAAAATCTACATAAATATGAAATGTTTGAGTAGGAACAGGCCCAGTTTTTAAGTAGTTTTTTTCTTTTAGGCGCTCTTTGGAAGACTTTAAAAATTGGAAAACTCCAAGGTACTCTCTCAGGTCATGGTCATGCTTTGTTTTTTATTGTTTTTTGTTGTTGTTGTTTTTTAAACCTAAGACACATTTCAGCAAAAGCATGCAACACATTTCATATAGGCACATTACTGTGTTGTAACAACACAGTAGGAATTTTCCAGTTGTAGGGTTTCACCAACTTTCACCTCGGATGAAATTGGAATCTTCCAGTAGTGACGTTCTCCCAGTAGGAATCTTTAAAAAGGGTGTGAACATATAAAGGCAGCAAAAGCGATGTCAAACAGAACATAACAAGATCAAGCAATAGCGTTAGTTACAAAGCTTATGAGTGCACCTCAAATACACAAATATATAAAATATGCAATTTGTTAAAAAAGTGGTTGAATCTAGGTTTGATTATGGAATCTGTAAATCCAAAAAGCTTTGGTTGAGTTTTTTTTTTTAGCTTGTTACTGTTTTGCTTTGCATGAAAAGTGCATTTTGGTCAATGCCAAAAGCTTGAATGGCTTTATGCCACGGCGACCATGACAACTCGACCAAAATTATTGAAAACATAAGCAATAAACTTGTGATCTTTTTGCCTTTGATATTGTTGCTTTGAAGATGGGGACCAGGTTTCACAGTCATTTGCTGTCTTCAAAGCAACGTTGGTCAAGTCATCAATAAAACAGCAATAAGACTGAGTCAGTCTGCTTTCAGTTTGCAATTGAGTGGGGTGGAGCTAGAAATTCCATGGAACCTGACAATGTGACTATTAACTGTAATGAATTGACAGAAATTGCATTTTTATCCTGTTTACATATAAAGGAATTCACTTTAACTGCTTTTTTACTTTTAGGGCCCAACCACAACCTCATAGACTGATGAAGAAATTCAGAAATCACTCCACATATAAGTTGCTGCAGGACTGCAAAATAATGCAGGCACTCGACAAGATTTATTTTTATGTAGGAGTATAACCAGAACAGTGGAAAAACGTTGAGTCGCATCGCCAACAAGTTATCGGCGCAGCAACATGTTGGCAATCTGTCTGATTTTATCAAATTAAGCCTTGATTATACTTTCTGGGTCAATACGAGCATGGATCTTCAAGCAGGCTTCAAAGAAGCATAACAGGAATGACTGCTTGGTCGCGATATCTCCACCTGTCCATGTCCACTTCCACTCTTTCTTTTTTTAACATCCATCCATCAGTATGTGGGGATTGAATTGTTGCTTTCTATTTTACAAATCTATTCTCATTTTAAGCTTGTTACACTGATTTTCTTTCTTTTTTTAACAAAAAAAATTAAATACTTTCCAGTCTGCAGTGTAAATCCTTTACTTTCAGCCCTCAACTTAATTCCCCTTTCTTTGTGGAGGAAGTGGGCTGTCCTCTGAGATGAAGTCTTCCTGTAGTGACTCCCACTGCAGCTCCACAGGAAGGGTTGGAGCAGGAGTGTAAGAGCAGAATGAGTCCACCCTCAGGCAACAGCACTGGGATGGACCCATTCAGTTTGGCTGAGGTAGAACAGAAACGTTGATTTCCAATTAAAATACAAAATTTACTTTTACCTGAGAAGGTTCACTGAGCAACAGTCCAGTTCTTGTTCTCTTTAGCCTAAATGAGATGCTTCTGATGTTTGATGGCTTCAGTGTGATATTGTAGCTCCTGTTACAGAAAAAGTGTGAACCTGGTGGTTCTCATTGATAGTTCTTTAAAAAACGTTTTTGGCAGTCCTCTCAAGGCTGCAGTCATCCCTGTTGCGTCTGCACCTTTTTGTGCTACACCTTCCACGTAGCTTTTTACTATTATACAATGACCATCAATAGCTTATCCTCCATGTGGAGTACAGTGAGTTGACGATCTTAACATCTGTCAAGTCAGTAGTGTTTACTGAACTAAGTTGAGAGACAAGTGGTAAATGGGCTGGTCCTTGCATAGCACTTTTCTAGTCTGAGCATTCAAAGCGCTTTATACAGCTTGCCTCATTCACCCATTAACACCCCTTCATACGTTTGCATGTGTGTCCTTTTTCTACGTAAGTGCTTTCTATCTAATATTCACACTCATTCATACATAAGAACAACTTGGGGTTAATCTTGCTCAACGATGGCTTGAGCAAACCGATATCTAACCACTAACCTTCCGACTAGTTGGTGTCCTCCTGAGCCACAGCTACCTCAGGTATACAGTATTTTAAACAGTTTTATATTGGAGTTCTTTCTTTCATTAGATGTCAGCCATGATTATTAAAATTGTAAAAAAATACTTGCAATATTTCATTTTGATTTGATTAGATTTTCATTGGGATTATGGATTTCCTATATTTTGGCTTTATCAGTTGAATTTTTCCTGCACATAAAATTAAAGATTTATGTTTTGCAGTTGCATGCAACACAGTTATTCAGCACTGGTTTCAACCTTTAGTAAAATGCCACGTTTTATGTTAAATCTGTATTAGAGCATAGAACATTTTACAGTAGTAGGCTCTCTTTGTCAGCTGTAATTGTGCTGTACATTTTAAACTTTAATTTCATAGCAAGAAAATGCAAGGGTATAAGGAGCTCTCTTGAGAACCTTTCACACACACATATTACCATATGTAAGGAATTTGCAAAGGTCAGCATGAACCACTGAATCTGACCAAACTTAGCCGCTGCTTTATTATCCGTGTACCCCTCTGGGTGTCTGACTGTGGAACAATGTGGAACAACAACCACAAGACTGTGCAGTCCCTGCTGACATGCTCCAATACAAACACAGCCTCTCTTGCTCTCCCTCGCTCTCTTCTTTTCAATCTCTCTTTCTCCCTCTCCCATAGCCAGGGGTGAGGCATCTGTTTCCTATGCTCAACATGTGGAGGCACTGCATATAATACAAACACACACACTACTGTTTACACTACTCTTGTCTTATCTTACTCACTGGACACATTAGAGGAACATTTCAAAGCACACACCTCTAGTAGGTTCAAAGCTTGTGTGTGTATGTCAGTATATGGTTCGTATGTGTGTAACTGTGGAGTGACCGTGCGGTTTGTTTTGATGACACTGACTGTTAATCGCTTGTCCTTTTCAGTGTCGTTTGGCTTTGGGTTTGTGTTAATGTCCTGATGTTATCACCTTAGTATCAACAGGGACGCCGCTCTCATCTGATCTGCTCTCCCTGCTGATAACTGGTGCGTGTGTGTGTGCGTGTGTGCGTGTATGTGTGTGTGTGTGTGTGTGGAGGGGGGGATACTGTAGGAAGCACTGGAGTTACTGTGCTTTGTGGTTGTGGGAATAGTGCAGTGTCTGATGGCCATATGTGTGTGATTGCTTCAACAAATTATAATGAAATTCAGTTTACAAGCAAGGATTGCAGTCGTGTGAAAGAGAGTTTTCACAGGACTCTGTGCAGCACTGTGAAAAACTAAGTACATGATTCAGTAGCTTATAGAAATATGTTTAGCTGCACTAATCTGAATGAATCATTTTCTACATGAACATTTTATTTGTCTTTCACATCGTCATGGAGGAATTTTTGCCCACTCTGCTTTACGGCATTGCTCCAGATATTTGAGGTTTACTGGCATTCATTTATGCACAGCTCTCTTAACGTCCTGCCACAGAATTTCAATCCTGTTGTGGTTTGCACTTTGATACTTTGACTATTTTCTTTTATAGATTTGCTGGTGTGCTTCTTCTTTGCACAATAGATCTTTAACCTGCATTTGTGGAAAGCATATAGAACTGTGTTCACAGCTAATGATTTCTGGAAGTTTCTGAGGGAGTGATTTCAAAGACAGAATCAAGTCTGTTTTTAATTTAGTGTCGCCTGAGGGCCTGATGATCACGGGCAATATTGACTTTCCGCCTTGTTCCCTGCACACAGAGATTTCTCCATATTCCCTGAATCCTTTAAGGATGTTATGTACTATTAATGATGAGATAATTAAAGTTTTAAAATTTAATTTTGAGGAACATTATTCTGAAATTGTTCCACAATTTATAGATGCAGTTTTTCGCACATTGTGGAACCTTTGCCTGTCTTTACTTCTGACAAAAACTCTTTAAGATCATCTTTTTATCTCCAATCCTGTTATTGTCCTGCTGCCAGTTCACCTAGTTACTTGCAGTGTCCCTCCAGCTATCTCCTTTATGTTCCACTTACTTTACAGCCTTTTATTGTCTTGTGTTCGAAGTTAGAATAATCAAAAATTCTAAATCATCTAATAGTTTTCAGCAAATATTAAAATGTCTCAGCAAACAGTTGAATAAGCTATGCGTCTATGAGATTTGCTGATCATTGCATTGCTGTTTTAGTTACACTGTACAGAGCATCCAATTTTTTTGGGAACAGTCTCTTTTGTTAGCATGTTAAGCATCAAGCATGTGAGTTCACGTTGAAAACCCAAACAAGCTAGCGAGCGCAGCACCAAGCTGTTGTACTGCTGTTCAAAGCTAAAATGTAAAAAGTGCCAGATACAACAGTTGTGATTAGTCTCTTAGCAAGTGCCTGAGACACCAGTTCAGATGTGGTGTCAGAATGTAACTGATCAACTTTAACTGTGTGTCAGTTTTTTTGTGTTACATATTTCTATGTGAAATACTCATGTTCTGATGACGTTAGCCGGACGATGAGTCTGTCAGTAGCAGCAGGTGAAAGTAGATAGCCGATTTGAAAAATTCCCACAGGAAACTGCGGTGTGTGCCACTGTGCTTCAGGAAATAGTGAATGTGTTTTTGTGTGTGCCTTTCGGGCCGCCCTCCCTCCCTTCACCCCTGCTGTGGCGGTCAGATAACATTAATGAATCAACAGGCACTTAAAAGAGAGATAAAGAGCGTGGAGGATGGAGGGGATTTTATCTGTTTTTAAAATATTATGTTGTGCCCATTTTGTGTTTTGCAAAAATGATGAATGTGCAGTTTCCCAGCTGTCCCCGAAGACCCCCCCCCCCCCACCCCCCAATGATCTTTCGCTGAATTTCTCTGTCACCCACTCCCTTATCAGTGTTGTCTCAGTTCATGCAGATAAGACAAACTACTCATTTGACAGAACACAGATTTTTATTTTTCCAAAACCACAGATTAGCTTCAGCGATATTCTTTAATTATTATTCTTTCATTTGGCACATTCTCTATTTTGCAGGATAACTATGGTGTCATTATTTGGAAGCTCTAAAAACTACTTGCTCAGTTATACATAAAGTGTGTGGTAACTCACCATGTAGCCAGAGCCCTTGTTAACCCTTCTCCATAACCTTCCATGCCAATCAGACTCATTGCATAACATGATGTGCACTTCTCGAGAAATGCAACTAAAGCTTCAGCCCACAATGAGTCTGACTGACGTGGAAGGTTAGGGAGTAGGGTTAGGGAAAGTTTCTGGTTACAAAGTAAGTTACAACATAGATTTCCTGCTGAAGCATAATTCAGGGATTAGGCCTCACTGACATGGGCCTAGAGACCAGTCAGCAACTGCCTGGCAATCTCCTGTCACTAGGGAAAAATGTGTATTCCCCTTCAGTTCACAGGAATTCACTGTAGGTTCCTGAGTGAAGCTGGTCACACAAAGGGTGGTGAACCAAAAACATCCTTGCGATTGTATTGGTCACCTGGACATAACCACGGTCAACCCATAGTTTCTACACAAACGTGACTGGTGAATTTTTTGTTGGGTATGGCAGAACTGCTCAAAAATTCCAAAATGACAAGTGGACATAGCTGACAAATGGACATGGGTCCTGCATTGCTTCCATCCAAAATGTTTGTTACTTCTACATTTTTTTGTTATTTTTACAGCAATCATTATAATCAATACTGCTGCTGATGCTGATGGAAAATGTCAGTGTCTGTCAATACACAATAACCCACTGCACAGATTATTAGGCAGATGCTTCAGTATGACTGCACAGGTTGCTGCAGTGCAGAAAGAAGGCGTGAAACACAATAATGTATGGGTGGTGTGTGTCACTATTTTCTACTGTTGACACTAAAATAAAAAAGTAAAACTGTTAAGTGATGTTCACTTAACATTACAAAAAATGTTTCTGTATAAGAATTGCCTTTAAAAATGCTTGATGCCTAATCCAACATGACGGTTGGCCTCTGCCCTTCTTTAAATATACTAACAACATTTTTAAACATGTGACAAAACACCATTAAATTGTTCAGTCTGTATTTCTGTCTGTTGCCTGCTTTTCAGCAGGAGAGTTGCTCTTCCACCTGCAGTAGGGATTTTACAATAATCACCGACCTTTGTCTCAAACACACAGAGTTTGGTATCTCATGCACACACCTGCTCTTCATTGTCCAATTTGTGCAAGTGTAGTAGCCACAGAGGAGCGTAGAAACGGTAAACAGGCTGATAGTATCTCCGATGAGATCACTGTAGCTTGAAATGCGTTTTAGGCACAGAGACGTGGTCCAGCATTGACACATGCCTTCACACACATAACAGCTTTGAAGGGGAAAGTGACCATTGTTCCGGGTGACAGATTAAAAGCAGGGCAGCATGTAGGAGCACAATCTGTGTTCAGGCCTGTTTACACTGTAAACAGTCTCTTTCTTGCAGTTCAGCTTCTGTTTTCAGCCCCCCAAGGTCGGGGGTCATGAGTTCAAATTCAAACAGTCGAGGAAGTCTGGCAATTCAATTCGCAAACACCCGTACAGTTTCCTCACCGCCCACTTACTAACCTCTCGTCTTCTGATTTCTGCCTTAAACATTGCAGGAAGGTTAAAGGATATCTCCTCATGCTTGTTAATAACTTTCATTACATTTCTGCCTCACTCTTTCCTTCTTGTCATTTAGGTTGACAAACGTCTCTCATTTTTAACTGATCCGTCTGAGTCCAAATTCCCATGGAATTATCTCTTTTCAGATTTCATGGAAAGACTAAAAATATTCCAACTACCATAAATTGCATCTACCGCCTACGATCAGACTGTTGCAGCCAGTGACATCCCACAATTCCTGATAACATGAAATACACAAAATTAGCTTCCTGTGTCACGTTTATCTCCACTTCACATACTCTCAGGCCCTTACCCCCCTTTTTTAAAATAGGTCTCAAAAACTAAAAACAATGCAGTTCTTAGAATTTATGGATGGAACTAAACGTTTTTTGGTATTATCATGCTCTCATTTCTTTTTCCTGTTCTTCTTAACAGATACTGAAAAATTAGTCATGTGATGTTTAGAAATTGTGTTTTCTTCACATATATAAAAGAGACAAAGCCTCACATTTTAGAAACTGAATGGGAATATTTGACATTTAAATGCTGAAAAACAAGAATTTGTTAACTTTGCAGCATCATCGTAAGCCACCGTGCGTCCACTTTATTCCGTCACTGTAGACTTTACCCTCGCTCCCAAGAATCTGCTGTGACATTCTGCTTGGATATTGCGGTGTATGGTGAGAGATATACACTCAACAAAAATATAAACGCAACACCTTTGTTACTGCTCCCATTCCCCATGGGATGGACGTAGAGACCTAAAATTCATTCCAGATACACAATATAACCATCCCTCCCAAACAGTGGTCACAAATCAGTCCAAATGTGTGGTAGTGGGCACATCTGCTATATTGAGATAATCCATCCCACCTCACAGGTGTGCCACATCAGGATGCTGATCTGACATCATGAGTAGTGCACAGGTGTACCTCAGACTGCCCACAACAAAAGGCCACCCTGGAATGTGCAGTTTTTTGCGCTATTGGGGGTCTGGGGACCCAGAACCGGTCAGTATCTGGTGTGACCACCATTTGCCTCATGCAGTGCAACACATCGTCGCATGGAGTCTATCAGATTGTCAATTGTGGCCTGTGGAATGTTGGTCCACTCCACTTCAATGGCTGTGCGAGGTTGTTGGATATTCGTGGGAACTGGTACACGCTGTCGTATACGCCGGTCAAGCACATCCCGAACATGCTCAATGGGTGACATGTCCGGTGAGTATGCTGGCCATGCAAGAACTGGGACATTCTCAGCTGCCATCTGCCCTGAACAATGTGAACCATGATTCATCCGTGAAGCGCACACCTCTCCAACGTGCCAGACGCCATCGAATGTAAGCATTTGCCCACACAAGTCTGTTACGGCGACGAGCTGGAGTCAGGTCAAGACCCCGATGAGGACGACGGGCATGCAGTTGAGCGTCCCTGAGACGGTTTCTGACAGTTTGTGCAGAAATTGTTTGGTTGTGCAAACCAATTGTTCCAGCAGCTGTCTGGGTGGCTGGTCTCAGACGATCTTGGAGGTGAACCTGCTGGATGTGGAGGTCCTGGGCTGGTGTGGTTACACGAGGTCTGCGGTTGTGAGGCCGGTTGGATGTGCTGCCATATTCTCTGAAACGCCTGTGGAGACGGCTTATGGTTGAGAAATGAACATTCAATGCACGGGCGACAGATCTGGTTGACATTCCTGCTGTCAGCATGCCAATTGCACGCTCCCTCATTGCTTGTGGCATCTGTGGCATTTTGCTGTGAGACAAAACTGCACATTCCAGGGTGGCCTTTTGTTGTGGGCAGTCTGAGGTACACCTGTGCACTACTCATGATGTCAGATCAGCATCCTGATGTGGCACACCTGTGAGGTGGGATGGATTATCTCAATATAGCAGATGTGCCCACTACCACACATTTGGACTGATTTGTGACCACTGTTTGGGAGGGATGGTTATATTGTGTATCTGGAATGAATTTTAGGTCTCTACGTCCATCCCATGGGGAATGGGAGCAGTAACAAAGGTGTTGCGTTTATATTTTTGTTGAGTGTAGAAATAAATATAATCAATAAGCTTGTTTGTTACGCTGTGAGGCAGCGGTCGTCCTACCCATGCTTATGTTTGTTTTTCTTCCTGCCTCGTCAGAGGGAGCTGAATAAAGAGAGAACTTTTCTGGCCTAACATCACTCCGCCTCTAGCTGCTGATGCCTTCTCTCTGACAGGATGCACATTCACATGCATCTTTTTTACTGTGTGCAATTCTGAGTTAAAGTCAGTTAAATAAAGAGCAGAAAATCTGAAGCAACTATTTTAAACCTTTTAACTATTTTAAAGGTGGTTCACATCCTCTGTAGCCTCTGTACACTGCCTATTCATAACCCAGCTATAACAGATTAGCATTCAACTGCTATATTTAACATTACTTAACTCATGTCTGTGTGGATATGTGTGTCTGTGTTGCTATCCCCCTTTTTCTCCCCAAAAATGGTAACACACCCACATCGAATGAGAGGGCTCCTTTGAGAAATGTGTTTCTCGGGTTCTCACGGTGTAAAAGTGACGCTATCGCTAAACTCCGAGAATCAGCAGCTCTGTCTGCATTACATGGTGCTTTGCCCAACCTGTGCGCGCGTGTGTGTGTGTGTGTGTGTGTGTGTGTGTGTGTGTGTGTGTGTGTGTGTGTGTGTGTGTGTGTGTGTGTGTGTTTGCATGCATGGACAATTTAGTTTACTATGTATATGTGTGTGAATTTGAGACTTAAATAGTGAATGACACTCTTTATGAGACCCCTGTCCATTCCTGTGGTGAAAACATGGAAAGACTGTTTAACTGCTCATACAGCCAGAGGTCATAGCCAAGTTCAAGTGTGTGTGTGGACTTCCCCATGCTTGTGTCTATGTTTAGATATACAAACCCACTGATAATTTCAAAGGAATGGGTGCCGGTTTGATTGATGGATTGGTTTATCAATATGAGATGGCTGAAGGAATTTCATTTTCCTAGAAGGCAGCCTCACTGTTTGACTACAATAAAATATAATTTTGATAGATTTGCGGCATACAACGTCCTTTCACACAGAAGAGTAAATCACACACAAACGCGCGTGCACACACACACACACAAATGTCCATTGTCACTGTTAGCATCATCAGTGATTCAGGTTTTTATCTAAATAAAGTCATATGTCACCATATGGAGAAAGCGTTAATGCCACATGTGAATGAATACAAGTTTTTATTGGTGCCGGTGGATTAAATCTACTACTTATAGGCTAAAAACACATTTAGAGTCCTCAGTAACAATTGAGTGCACTAAAAAGTTTTTAGAGACTTCAGATGTTCAGCTTGTTTTATTTCGTAAGGATTTTGTTACAGTCAAAAGCTCACAGAATAAGAGTAAATGCACATGTTTAAGTGAATGTGATTAACTTATTATAGTGGTGAAAAAAAGAGTTTAAAAAGTCAAGTGAAAAGCAAAAGGAGCATTATTGTCTGTACAACACAATGATGCGACCCCCAGCAGCCTCAGTGTGATGACAGGAATCTGGAAAATTACATCTTGTATCATTTTCCAAGAATAAGGGACACATCCTTCAACCATGAATGGAATTTTTGAGTTTTTATGTCTTTAATTGTAACGTATGGACATGTGGCACAGTGAGGAGATTTGTATTTCCTCACTTTTTTCTTCATTTTCCATCAAGTGAAGGATATTTGGGCAATGCCACTCATCTTTTTACAAATTCAAGTTACAGCAGCTTTTGAATGCAGGGGGGACATAGAGTTAAACGCATTCCCTACGAGTTCTGTTAATCTTAGATATGGGCTCGAGCACTTGTGGAGCTTCCAGAAGCAACACCCAGGAATCAACAAAATAAAATGTTTTCAACTTTTTTTCGATCAACTGAAATTTTGTGGCCTCTGGGTTAACAGGATGTTGTCTGTGAAAGAGCATCCACTGAGGCTGACCACTGATGCGAGGCCCGTCCAGCAGCAAAATGGACAGAATGAAACTGACAACGCAGAGGTGCGGTTGTCCCTGCGTCATCCCTGACCATGTTAAAACTCTGTGTGTGTGTGTGTGTGTGTGTGTGTGTGTGTGTGTGTGTGTGTGTGTGTGTGTGTGTGTGTGTGTGGGTGTGTGTGTGTGGGTGTCTGTGTGTGGGGGTGTGTGTGTGTGCTTGCGTTCAGAGTGAGGTCAGACTGCAAATATAGCCTCTTCTGTCTTCAACTTAACGTCCAGACAGCCTGTGTCTGACAGGGAAAAACATTAAAGTCTCTGACTTTTTTGGTCAAAATACAACAGGAGAGACAAGCGGGAAGGAGGGGGGAGAAAGGGGGAGGAGAATGAAGAATGAGTGTGTGTGTAAAGGGGGTAGGAGGGTTAATAATTTCAGCCATGCCTAAAAATAGGAATCTTGGATTTAAAAAAAAAAAAAAAAATAGAACAATTTTGAAAAAAATAAAAGAAGCTGCTCTGCTAAAAATCACAGCTCCATAGCAGCCATTTGGACGATGTGATGGTGGAGCCTGGGAAAGTTGTGTACTAGCATGTCTGTGTGTGTATCAGTGTATGTGTGAAAATGTAGCCCTAAATTGAATGATTGAAGTTCTTACTTGCATTTAGGCACAAAACGGTTGGAAAGCAGTTATGTTGAGGCTGCTAATGCCTGGTCTGTCCCTGCGTTTACCTCATTTGGCCTGTCCGGGTCTAACCTAAATTCGTTTGGTTCAGCCAAGTATGGTCTGGACTGGTTCACGGTTCTGTCAAATCCTCCCCTGCCCTTTACTGACTCACGAGAAGACATTTGGGGATTTTCAGATAAAGACAGATTGAGAGAGAAAAGTGAAACATATCTAAGTTAAGTCACATAAAATATGTTGGAAATGAAAACACGTTAGATGAAACTTCGATGCTCAGGAACGTGAGGAATGTTAGCCCACCAGTCTCCATTTCAGTGCATTTAGTCTGCATTCTAATTTGATATCTGGTCCATGGCTGTCTCAAAGAGCACGTCTAATGTGCTAAAAAGAGATTCATTTAAATGTTATTTTTACCAGCTGGTTTATCTGTACTTGTTCTACAGCGTGCGGCAGGACTTAGTCACAGAGTCGCAGACTGAATGTCTCTTCATGTCCAGCTTCAGAGCCTTATGAGTTTTTTGTGTTATGTTGTTAAGGATGATTACCAGTTGCCAGTGTGCAAAGTAATTCTGTTATGAGTAGTGCTGTAACTAAGTGGTGGCAAAGGAAACACTGTTTCATTCAACATAATTGCATGAAATAATCCTGACTTTCACAGTCATCAAAAGGATGTAACTTTTATATATAGTTTGTTAGCTACTGTTAAGGTTTCCTTATTTATATACACTTCACTTCATATTTAGAGCAGATTTGAACCAAATTCTGCCACGTATAGAAAAAACATGAAGCTACACACGTTGAACATTACATGATATGAAACAAGTGCAAATGGAGAATACCCAGGATTCTTAGTCTGCTATCTTTCAAAAATGAAAGATTTATTTCCCACTGATCTGGGCTTAGTGCCCTGACAGAAGCCTTTCCTGAAGAAATGTGGCATTGGCAGAATCATGCTTTGGATTTGTTTTTCTGTGACTGGGAAAGAGAGAATAGTCAGGTACAGAGATGTTTTAATAAAAACTTGCTGCATAGTCCTCAGAACCTCAGACATTGCCACAGACAAGGGTCCAAAACACAAGGCCAAGACAGCAGTGAAATTTACTGGGGACGACTCTGTCAAGTCCTTCAAGTGACCCAGTGAAAGTCATGAGTTAAACCTGAACCTATTTAGACCCCCAACAATGGTCGTCCAGTGACAGTTGCAGGATAACCTGAGAGTAGGGATGGGTATTGATAAGATTTTCACGATTCCGATTCCATTTTCGATTCTGTTTAACGATTCGATTCTTTATCGATTCTCTTATCGATTCTTTTTTTTTTTTTTTAAAAGGAGAACACTAAGGTCGATTAGCTTACAACTGTTTTATATCTTCTCTTTGAACAAGAGTAACATGGCCTTACAAACCCAACAGTGAGATAAGAGATCCACAGCCTACGGCTCTTCAATGGGGTGTCACAGGGTCCCCAGGAAAAAATTTTTAAATGTAAAATAATAAAATAAATATTCTTCTGTAGCAATAACAAAGTGTAACATAAATTATTCTGTAGCAATTACACAAGAATATCCAGTAATGTCCCTGCCGACAATTAAACACATTCACTTACCGAAAATCGGGGCATCTGCTGTGGCAAATGGGTTCAAGCCTTTTACCACAAACTTAGTCACTGCTCGGTGACATTCGTCTATCCTGGCCTGAAAGGAGACGCTACCGGTAGACTGCAGGGAGAACTGCCAGCATCTGAGGCAGCCAGACTCTGTCTGTCTCTCTTATCATGGTCACCTAAATGCACAGTAATGGCAGGTTTTGTAATAAGGCAGATCGCGCTAACATAAATATGCACTCTTAGTTGATTATTTACCTGCCGCATTAACGGGAGAGGACGTGCAAACGTTACCGCTGCTGCTGGGTTGAGATTCACGAGTCCAGAGCGGAATTAAAAACACGACATTCATTTAAGGTTATCACGTGTTTTGTCAGCAAATGCTTTTGCATATTCGTAGTGTTTCCTCCCTTAAATGAAATATTTACTTTTCAAGTATTGCAAGTTGCCCTTTTGTCATCCGTTCTCCTAAAGTATAACCAAACTTTTGAGCGTTTGAGCCGCTTAGGCACCATGTTTCCTGCCAGGTAAATGACGCTCCGCAACGTGGTGACGTGATTCGGGGCGACTGGAATCGATAAGGGAATCGTTTGCAAAAATGGCAAACAATTCCAAGGAATTGAAACAGTGGGAACCGGTTCTCAACAAGAACCGGTTTTCGATACCCATCCCTACCTGAGAGAGCTCAATGCTTTATCTAATTTCAGTTATGTATATAATTGATTCATTTTCAATATTCCGTTGTTAAGTTGTTAATTTAAAAACGGTTTAAAAATTTTCATAAACCCCTCTGTCCCTTTTCAAAAGCAGAGCTAGGTGTTATTTGAATTTATCAGGTAGAGATTGGTTTATGAGTGCAAGTTTTTAACAAGGGTGTTGTAATGGAGGAGGTCACTGTAAGTGGGACGGACTTGACCTCCTGACTATGACTGATGTAGATGATAAGGTGCTGACTCTAAGAATCCACAATCTCAACAGGGTTGTCCGATAAGAACAGATGGCATATCCACAAAATCCACTGCCACTCAGGTATCTGTCGTTCACTCATTTATTTAGCAAGAATCCGAAGCACACATCCATAATGTGAGTGAGGGGATTTAACAGACTGTAAAATGCTATATGCCGTGTGGTGAGTGATGGTGTGGTTTCTGTTGGAAAGAACATAAAAGTCTTCCATAATTAGGTGAACAGAGTGAATTAAATGTGTAATACAACAATACAAACAATACTGGATAGTGGAACATTCAACCAAAATAAGGGAGTGTCAACAAATGCTAATTTTACTATTTACATAAATCCTAACTAGGCACTTTACATTAGAGCTAACATGAGAAATTAGTGACGGTCCCTTAATGACCGCACGGCAGAGGCTGCTTCGCAGTAAACGGCAGTAACAATCGGTAAACAAAGTGTGCGCCAAGGATTAAACAAGGGAGGATAATGGCCGCAGCAAAGAACAAACACGATAAAACACAGAAACTTACAGTCTCATGGACGCACACCGCTAACAGCATTAGAGGAATGAAAATCCACACGGTGAGTAAAACTCTGCTGACTCTTCCCACCTGCAGCTCCGACCGAACTCTCTGCGTCGACATGTGCGTAATGATGAGGTAGAATTGTGTCTTCTGATTGGTGAAGAGAATGGGTTGCCTCACCGCTCATTGGCTAAACGGCAGCCGTATGCTGATATCTTACTCCGCAGATGCGGCTCCGTTCGTGAGTTCTGCGAACTGGCTGGCCTTTTGTACAGCCGCCCCCAACTTTGCGGAGCAAAGGTGCACTTCACTTAGGAAGGTCAGGCAGTAGACTCCGGTGGAAGAGCTGGAAGTCTGATAAGTCGTCCCACTGATCGTGTATATGTCTTGTCTCCAACCTGTATCTGAACGGTTCGAACCCTGCCATCTGCTCCAGGGATTACTTGGCTGACCTTACCAACTGGCCATAGGGCACGAGGGAGCTGCTGGTCCACAATGAGAACGATAGTGCCAACAGTCAACTCATCTCGTTCCTGCTGCCATTTGTGCCGCATCTGGAGTGAAGGTAGATAATTCCGGATGTAGTGGATCCAGAATTGATCCGCCAAGGCTTGACATTGTCTCCACCTACGACGGCTCAGGAGTTCGGCTTCTGGGTAGACGACCTGTGGCATACCGGAATCAGGCCGCCCCATCAACAACATGTTGGGAGTGATCGGATCAACGTCTGCTACGTCTGAGGAGACATAACCTAGCGGCTTAGAGTTGATGATGCTCTCTACCTCGCTGAGTATCGTCCTAAAGACTTCCTCGGTGACATGCTGCGAGCCGAGAATGGTATGCAGCGCAGACTTGATGGAACGAATCTCCCGTTCCCAGGAACCACCAAAATGTGGAGCCTGTGGAGGGTTGAAACGAAAATGAATCTGCTGGCTGGCCAACTGTGACTTCAGAGCTGGGCCGAGTGCGTTGAAAGCCTCCTGGAGTTCAGAGCTACCACCTCTGAAGTTGGTACCTTGATCCGACAGCAGTTCGAAGGGCTTCCCACGTCTCGAGATGAAACGACGCAGTCCCATCAGGAATGAGTCAGTGTCCATGCTGGCAAGCAGATCAAGGTAGACTGCGTGGGTCGTTAGGCATTTGAAGATGATCCCCCACCGTTTCTCTGTACGCCGCCCCATCTTGACAAGGTATGGGCCAAAGCAATCCACCCCAGTTGAATAGAAGGCTGGGCGATGAAGTCTTAAACTGGATAATGGAAGGTCAGCCATCTTGGGAATGACCAGCTGGCTGCGCCACCTCCTGCATTCAGGACAGTTGTACTGGTGCTTCCGGACGGCCTCTCGTCCTCGAAGTATCCAGAATCTGCGCCGGAGCTCAGCAAAGACCCTCTCGGAGGCCGGGTGAGCAAGCTGGCGATCGCAATCCTGGACGATGAGCTTTGTGATAGGATGCTGAGGGTCAAGAACGACAGGATGCAAGATGTCTTGACTGAGGGTTTCACATCTGCGAAGCCGCCCCCCTACCCGAATCAGTTGAGCCTCTGGGTCATACTCAGGAGCTAAGGCAAGTAGGCGACTGCTGGCAGCTACCGGTTTGTGAGATGACAGCCGAACAAAATCTTCAGGGAAACTGTCTTCCTGTACCTTCCGGAGGAGTGCTAACTCCGCTTGCCTGTAATCCTCTGCCGTGGGTGTCGAGTCAGCAGCTGTCCCATGGACAGCTCGAACGTAAGCTTCCAGCAAGGTCTGGTAGCCACTGAAAGAACCAACATCAGGTAGATGTGGATCAGGTATTCTGGTGATGTTTCCACAGAAGCTCTCCTTCCGCAGCTCTGATGAATCATCAAGGGAAACGTGGTTCGGGAGCTCCGGGCAGTATGATGCCGCCTGCCAGAGAAAAGGTGGGCCCCGGCGCCACCGATGATGAGAGGTGAGCTGTGAGAGCCGTAATCCTCGAGTGATGTTGTCGGCAGGATTGTCGCCTGATCTGACATATCTCCACAGGCTCCCTTCAGTTAGCTCTTGAATATCTGCAACTCTAGAGCCCACAAAGATCTTGTAGCGGCAGGATTGGGACTGGAGCCAGTTCAGGACTGTAGTGGAGTCGGTCCAATAGACAATGCTTGAGATATGAAGGGTGAGTTCCCTCTTGAGGACGGCAGCAAGCTGGGCTCCCACATGAGCAGCACAGAGCTCCAACCTCGGAATGGACTGTTGACGGACGGGAGCAACTCGAGATCGGGCAGCTAGGAAGGCTACCTGGATTCCCCCCATATGATCTTCTGTCCGAAGGTAGGCTACAGCTCCATATGCCTTCTCAGATGCATCGGAGAAGATGTGGATGCTCTGCTTGCAAAGGGATGGGTCTGTCTCTGGCTGCACGTAACAACGTGGCAGGGAGACATCAGGGAGCTGAATCAATTCACTTTCCCATGCATGCCACAGCTGCAGCAGGTCGATTGGCAGATTTGGATCATCCCAGTCTCTCCTTTTCCTCCAGAGATGCTGCACCAGGATTTTGGCCCGAGTGGTGTAAGGAATGAGAAGGCCAAGCGGATCATACTGCTTGGCCAGAACCCGATAGATGTTGCGCATTGTGGGCTCCACCAACTGCTCAGTGTGCCGAATCTGATATCTGAGCTCGTCAGACTGACAGTGCCATTGCAGGCCCAGAGTCCGCTCTGGTACATCAGTCCCATCGGGGGAAAACCACAGTTCACTGCTCTGTGAGACTGATCCAGGTGGCATATGACTGATGAGTTCTGGGTAGTTGGAAGCCCACTGTCGTAATTCGAAGCCACCGGTGAGCAGCAACTGCTGGATTTTGTTAACCAGTTGCTGGGCTTCGGGAAATGATGCGAAGCTCTGGAGGAGATTGTCAACATAGAAACATTTCTCCACTGTGTGACGGGTATCCTCGCTGGGGCTGCTGTGATCCAGAACGTGCCGCTGCAGAGCATAGGTGGCACAGCAGGGACTGCATGTCGTCCCGAAAGGCAACACTTGCCATTCGTAAACCTCTGGTTGCCTCGTGCGATCCATATCTCTCCAGAGGAACCGGAGGAAGGGCTTGTCCTGAGTCAAGAGGCGGACCTGATGAAACATCCCCTTGATGTCACTGCTCACTGCAATGGGATACTCCCGGAAGCGAAGTAACACACCCAGGAGCGTCGAGCCCAGGGTAGGACCAGGTAGGAGATGCTGATTCAGGCTGTTACCATTGTGCACGAAAGAACAGTTGAAGACAACGCGATCCTTGCCATTATGCTGAACCATGTGGTGTGGTATGTACCAGGTGCTACCATCCATCTCCATGTCTGCGATGGTCAGTTTACTCACATAGCTTGCATCCACCAGCTTCTGAATTTCCTGGTTATAGGTGGCTGCTTGTACAGGCGTCTTCAGGAGGCGCTTCTCCGTAGCTCGCAGGTGACCCAAGACAGAGTCCTTAGTGGAATGAAGCGGGACTGGTTCCTCTTTCCACAGCAACGGGGTGGCATACCGGTTGATACCATCCACCTCCACTCTAATGGTCTTCTCCTCTAGCATCTTGACAGCCATGGTATCCTGTTTTGAACGTGTGGCCACCTTCTCATTCTGGTATGGGAGAACATCCATCTGCCAGAGCTTGGCTACATTACTGAGAAGTTCAGCACTGGGAGTCAGGGTGCTTGTGAGTAGACACTGAGGAGTGGAGGCTTGATGTAGAAGAACCTTGGCTGGACCCTGCAGAGTCCAACCCAGCCGTGTCTTGAGTGCAGCTGGTCCTCCCCGTGGACCCAGATGGACAGGCTCTATTGGAGTCAGGAGATGTGGGTAGTCAGAGCCAATCAGCAATAATGGTTGAGCTTGGTGGAACGAATGAAGTGGAAGACTTCGCAGGTGGCGGTAGGACCTTTGCAGTGCATCAGCTGGATGTGAGTGTTTGGCAAGCCCAAGCTCAGTGGCAGTGAATGCTCTTTGGATCCGGAACCGTCTCCGAGGGTCAGTGGCGGAGGCTATAGAGAAGGAAACGGAATGTCCTTCCACCGTTCTAATATCTTGTCGGATGGTTCGGAGCGCCAACTCCTCCCTCTTTCCCTGAAGGCCCAGCTCTTGGGCAGCACTGTGAAGAAGGATTGTGCGCTCTGACCCATCATCTAGGATGGCATATGTCTCTAGCTTCATTTTGCCATTATAGAGGCACACCCTGACCATTTTCAGTAGCACACAGCTGGTCCCCCATGTTGGATCAACGTAGTACGTGACGGGTTGGACAGCTTCCTCCGCCGGTCTGTCAGAACTAGTGGATCGCGATGCATTAATCTCATGGAGTGTCTCCAAATGCACCTGATTGCATTGCTGGCATCTAGCTTTCAGGTAGCATTGCGCCTCTGGATGGTCCCTTCCACATCTCCAGCACCGCTTGCCTGTCTGAATCCAAGACAACTTCTGCTCTATATTGAGCTTCTTGAAATCTGTGCACTGATTGAAATAGTGCTGAAGATTATTACAGAAGGGGCAGAATTTCTTTGGCTTCCCCAATTTGGAAACTGGACGTGATGCCTGTTTTGGAGGCTCTGGGCCTTTAGCAGGAGGGTCGTAGCCCAATAAGACGGTTGTGGTTGCCGCTGCAGATCTCTGCTTGGGTCTGGCACCCTTCCCACGATCCACACGTGGCTCTCGAGGTTGCTGATGATGATGGAAATACACATCATCATCTTGGATGCGGACTTCATATTCAAGCCACTCTGCCAAATCTGCTAAGGTTGGGATGGGTGTCTGAATGATGAACCGCTTAAACTGCGCTCGAAGACTGTGTGGCAGTTTGGACAGCAGTCTGGTGACGTGTGACCCACACTCTAGTTCTGCTCTCCCCTCTTTCCCAAGCTGTTCTAACATTCCCACGAGAGCCCTCACTTTCAGGGCGAAAAGACGGAACGCTCGGCTGTCACCACTTCGCACCGGAGACTCTGACAACACGTCAGTGATCCGCTGCAGGGCAAGTTTGTGAGGTTGACCATACAGCTCTATCAGGGATGACATGGTCTGGCTGTATGGATAGCGACTATTGCTGTAGGAATCGGCAATAAGGAGGGCGTCTTCCAACTTGAGGTGATCGACTAGGATCTGGTACTTGAAACGTTCAGTTGCATCGTGAGGCAGGATATTGTCAAGGGCCATTCGCAAACGAGCGAACTGGCTGGGGTCATCAGACGTGAAGTATGGAATGTGTGGTGTTGGTCCCCGGTACACGGTCTCTGTACTTGGTAGAGGTTCGTGCTGACCATATTTCCTCCAGGCTTTGGAATCAGTTGGCGGCCAGCGAGGCGGGTCCCCAGTCATCTCCCGGAAGCTTTCTGGTTGTTGGCGCTGAAAGGTGTATGGCTCTGCATATTCAGGGGTGACCTGCCTCTTCACACATGCTCCAGGCCCATACTCGTCCTTCACGTTAATTTTCCCGACCTGTTCAGTCACAGGAAGTTGACTGTACTGATAAGGTGACGTACATCTGAAAGGACCTGAGGCTGCTGCACTAGCAGGAATTTCTGATACCGGAGGTGGTGGAACAGGGAATGGCTCAGCACTCTGAGGATCAAGTGGAAGTGATGCCTCTGGCCAAGGTAAATCCTGTATGTCATCCTCTGGTATGTGAAAGGAACGTACCGTGTGTGGGTAGTGTCTGGAGGCATGGTCAGGATGAGGAGACTGAGGCATGGAATCAGTCCACAAGGACTGCCTCTGGTCCTGGGTACTGGGGCTTAATGCAGAAGGTTGGGGAGCTGGTGACGTCTGGAGGGCTGAGGACCGGAGAGAGAGGGCACCAAGCAGAGTCTGAACCTCTCGTCTGAGCTGATTATTATCTTCCTGCATTTCTCTCAGTGCTGATAATACCACGTCTGAGGTGCCATGCTGAGAAGTCTGGTCAGCTGGAGTGGCTGAGGTGTTGGGATGTGCCCCATGGTCATCAGGGGACTGGTTGTGCGACACATGCACCTGTGGTAGTGATCTCCTTGGCAACTGCACCAAGAAGTCATCGAGGTAACGAGGCCGATGACCATCGCGACGAGGACGAGGAGTGGATGAGAAAGCCATCTTGCCTGTGAAACTGTAACTCCGGCTCGAAGGACCATGTAATGGAGGAGGTCACTGTAAGTGGGACGGACTTGACCTCCTGACTATGACTGATGTAGATGATAAGGTGCTGACTCTAAGAATCCACAATCTCAACAGGGTTGTCCGATAAGAACAGATGGCATATCCACAAAATCCACTGCCACTCAGGTATCTGTCGTTCACTCATTTATTTAGCAAGAATCCGAAGCACACATCCATAATGTGAGTGAGGGGATTTAACAGACTGTAAAATGCTATATGCCGTGTGGTGAGTGATGGTGTGGTTTCTGTTGGAAAGAACATAAAAGTCTTCCATAATTAGGTGAACAGAGTGAATTAAATGTGTAATACAACAATACAAACAATACTGGATAGTGGAACATTCAACCAAAATAAGGGAGTGTCAACAAATGCTAATTTTACTATTTACATAAATCCTAACTAGGCACTTTACATTAGAGCTAACATGAGAAATTAGTGACGGTCCCTTAATGACCGCACGGCAGAGGCTGCTTCGCAGTAAACGGCAGTAACAATCGGTAAACAAAGTGTGCGCCAAGGATTAAACAAGGGAGGATAATGGCCGCAGCAAAGAACAAACACGATAAAACACAGAAACTTACAGTCTCATGGACGCACACCGCTAACAGCATTAGAGGAATGAAAATCCACACGGTGAGTAAAACTCTGCTGACTCTTCCCACCTGCAGCTCCGACCGAACTCTCTGCGTCGACATGTGCGTAATGATGAGGTAGAATTGTGTCTTCTGATTGGTGAAGAGAATGGGTTGCCTCACCGCTCATTGGCTAAACGGCAGCCGTATGCTGATATCTTACTCCGCAGATGCGGCTCCGTTCGTGAGTTCTGCGAACTGGCTGGCCTTTTGTACAGGTGTTAAACAAATAAATAAATAAAACTACTTCCCAATATTGATCATGAAATTTATCTGATTTATAAGTCAGTGAGTCTGACCTGCTTTCAACAGATTTAGAAGGAAAAGTGTCAAATGCTACCTTTAGTTAATGCTGCAGACGACACATAATCCTGCAGAGTTGTATCTGCTTCTCTTCCTTGCATTGCTTATTTGGCTTTTAAAATGTTTGTACAGGCATGGACTGTGTGTCATTGCTGTGCCGTCAGGAATTGTTATGTGATACGCCGTTTAGAGAAGCAAGGAGGACTCTTGGTTTATGAGTCACTTGCATATTGACAGCTCTAAACACTTTGTCGGGGCCGTTGGGGAGGGTGTAAACATGCAAGGTAATGTGTTTTACAGCAATGATGCACAAAGAATAAAAGGGTGATTTCGGGTGTATCTTTCAGAGGAAGCCACAGTTCTTTGGAATCATCTACACCAGGGGTGCTCAATACGTCGATCGCGATCGACCAGTCGATCGCAAAGGTAGTATTGGTAGATCGCATGGCATTAAAAAAAAATAGATGCCAGCCTATCATCCATCCCGTCACTTGATTGATACAGGGAAGCCAGTCAGATGACATCGGATTTTTTTCTGACGCTTAGGTCGCTGCGCATGTGCAAACAGCGGCGCGAAGTGTAGTAAAACTGACAAGCTAGTCAGCGAGTTAACTCCAAATTTTAGCTCTCGGTTTTTTCTAAACCTAAGAAAGGGTTAAAAATGAGTGAGGGAGCTGGACCAAGTAAGAAGACAAAAACGTATCACTTTCATAGGGAATGGGAGGAAGACTTTTTTTTTCACGATGTCATTTTCGAAGTGCGTTTGCCTCATCTGCCAGGCTGCCATCGCAATGCCAAAGAAGGGAAATGTGGAGCGGCATTTTCGAACTGTTCACGGAAAATACGACACTACATTCCCGCCGAAAAGCGAGCTAAGAAAGAAAAAGGTGAAGGAACTAAAATCCCAGTTGTCCGGACAGCAGTCATTTTTCACACAACAAACTTCAAAAGCGAAAGCCGCCACCGAAGCATCGTTCCGGGTGAGTCACATCATCGTTAAAAACAAGAAGTCTTTTCAAGATGGAGAGATGGTAAAAGAGGCATTCGTTGAAGCAGCTGACTCATTGTTCCGAGACTTTAAAAATAAGGCAGAAATAACATCTTCGATCAAAGCTCTCCAGCTGTCAAGAAGTACAGTTACACAGCGCTGTGAAGCCATGGCGGAGGATTTAACCCAGCAACTTTGGAAGGACATCGGAGATTGCCAGTGTTTCTCACTGCAGTTGGACGAATCTACGGACGTGAGTGACACAGCCCAGGTGTGCATTTTCATTCGTATGGTGTTTACTGATATCACTGCAAAAGAAGAGCTATTAACAGTCCTGCCCATGAAAGAACAGACGCGAGGAGAGGACATATTTCAGTCGTTCAAAAACTTTATCGAGAAAACCCAGCTCCCAGTGTACAAATTGGTGTCTATTACCACAGATGGAGCACCCGCAATGGTTGGCCGCTTGAATGGATTTATTGCCAAGTGCAGGCAGGACGATGCTTTCCCGGACTTCCTAAATTACCATTGCATAATCCACCAACAAGCGTTATGCGCTAAAATGCTCAACATGAAGGAGATCATGAATGTTGCAACGAAGATCGCCTGTTCTATTCGCGCCAGATCTCTTCAAAGACGGTTATTTCGTGCACATCTGGAGAAGGCTGACTGCGACCACTCTGAGTTGTTGCTACACACTGACGTGAGGTGGCTTAGTCGAGGGAAATTCCTGCAAAGATTTCGAGAGCTCTGTCCGGAGATTAAGGAGTTTTTCCGTGTAGCTGGACAAGCAGAATACATGCAACTTAATGACGGTCAGTGGCTGTTAGACTTGGCATTTTTAACCGATCTGACAAACATGTTGAATGACCTTAATCTACAGCTGCAAGGAAAAGACAAAACAGTGATCAACATGATCAGCTCAGTTAATGCTTTCAAACGAAAGATGCAACATCTCTCTTTAAAGCTGCAGCGCCATGATTTGATAAACTTTCAAAACCTGGCGTCAGAGCTGGAGATGCAGGGGATGGCCTGTTTGCAACTTGACAGTGCACGCTACACAGAGCAGATTGACAATTGTCTGTCAGAGTTTGACAAACGCTTTCAAGACTTTTCTTTGCTCGAGCCAGTCGCTACCTTCATGTGCTATCCTTTTCGGGAAGATGCTGATGTCGATTCACTCGCATCAAAAATTGCAAAACTATTTCACCTGAACTCTTCTGGAGTGGAAGATGAGATTTTGACACTACAAGCCGACATTGAGCTGAAGTCCAGAGATCATGGACAGTTCTGGAACTTACTCACAGAAGTAAAGTACCCCAACATGAGGAAATGTGCTGCCTCTTTGACTGCATTATTCGGCTCCACTTATTTATGTGAGTCATAATTTTCCCACATGAACATCATTAAGTCCAAGTACCGTTCCACCATGACTGATGAACATTTGGAAGTGTGTTTGAGGCTGGCCGTCAGCAGCTACTGTCCGGACTATGCATCCCTGGCTGATTCAATTCAGTGCAAGTCATCAGAGTAAACTCAGGTAATGACAAAAAATTTACATTGTTAATTGTGTTGTGAAATATTGGATATTGCGGTTATGCATGTATATACATTGTAGATATAAAGAATCCTCAATATATTTATAAATAAGTATATGTTTTGGATTTTTGTAGTGGGTAGATCATGTTGACTTGGTCATTTTATAAGTAGCTCACATGCAGAAAAAGTGTGAGCACCCCTGATCTACACCATTATGGAATGCTGTAGAACACATTCACAGGAATGTTTTATTTAATAGACAAACATATACACACTTGTCAAGTGGTTGCGAGTTAGTGGTTGTGGTTTAGTTACAAATATACATATAAGACGTGAATACAAAAAACAGCATCGGCTGTATGTTCTTGAGCATTACGAAATATATTTGAATCATCAAAATGCTTACATGTAACATCAGTTTGGATTAAATTAGGCCTCAGTCACCCGGGCCTAGAGACCGGTCAGGGACCTCCTGACATGTCTGGATTCTAGAAAAATGTGGATTCCCCAACCAATTGGCAGCTAGTTGCTGGAGGCTTCTGGCTGTATTTGGGTGAAGTTGGTCTTAAAAAGATTACTGCCCAAAAAACCTCCCAGTGATTGCTTTTATTACTTGTAGCTTGCATTAAAGACGTCGATTTGTGGGCAAAGACTTTGTAACTAACCACCAAACAGCAGTGAATCTTAAAAAAAAAGTGCAATGCAAACCAGAAACAGAATATTCACTTTTAACATAAAAGTTGTGCCTTACCACTAAAACCAATGTTTCAAAAGTTGCAACTTTTACTTTAAATGCAAATGATGCAAACCTCTCACCAACTAGTTGGGGAATACGCATTTGTCTTAGTGACCTGGGATTACCTGGGGTCAGTGACTAGTTTCTAATCCTCCATGCCTGTTTCACAGTTTTCACCGCACCTCCAGCAACCAACCACTCACTAGCCAGATGGGCAATACAAATTTTTCCCTTGCAACCAGTGGTTGCCAGGTAGTTGCCAACTGGTCTCTAGGCCTATGTGACTGATGTCTTGGAGCACAAGACTATTTGCAATTGTTGTTGGTGGAACAAAAGAATGTAAAAAGTAACTGTAGGCTGTGAAAGCAATAAGCACTAATACACTCTAACTTCTTGGCTAAGTAAGCCTGGCCGGAGTGCATCATTGTGCTGCAATTCTGAAGCCACCAGACAATTCTGAACACAAACTGATGGAAAAACACTTCAATAATCTATTGTTCACAGACTTCCCTCTAGTTATTTTCTGACATGTGTAATGTCTTAGAAAAATGATGTTAAATCCCTTCTGGGGTCAGAGAAGAGTGGAAAAAAATCAGAGTGAAATCAAAACGTTTTACTATTGACAACTGAACCACTCTAGACTATTCTGGATTTTAGGCAGAAGTGAACGAGCCAACATTGCAACATTCACACCTCAGTGGGGGTGGGGGGCTGACGAGTGGCAAACAAAAATCTGTTTTTCTATTCACTTTCTGAAATGCTGGCAGAAAAACTGCATTGGCAATGAACATTTCTGGTTTATTGAGGATAGAAGGCAGAAACTGGGAAAAAGGTCTTATCATTTGCAGCATCTTTTAATGACAGCTTTATGAAAAAGTATATGAAAACCATGAACATAGGAAGTACAAGCACCAGTGGACTCATTTGAAAGTCATGAAGACTTAAATTGTACTGATGAAGAATTTTGTAGAAACTTTAACGAACGTAACCCCTGGTATTTGTCTTACTCTGAATTGTTGTGAAGTAAAGAAGGTTCTTAACACAAGATAAGATTATTTTTTGAATTGTTTTGAAAAATATGATGAATTTGATGTTAAATATAGTCATATATAAACATCCACAGTAGTAAGAGGTTAACTGCCCTCAGTCTGGTATCAGCAGTGGCCCCTAGGTCATTCTGAAGTCGTCATTTCAATACTATTTGCCTAATCTCAGTACAAGATGGCTGTAGATGATTGCCACTGTATCCGGGAAGTACTGGCCCTTGATGGATGTGGGTCCGAAAAGACCAGCCGATAACACACACTTATGACGTACGTGGCCATGTTTGAGCTCAAATGTGACGTATCATAGTATCATAACATAGTAGTAAGTGCAGGTCATTAATCTCACTATCAGTGGAGAGCGGTGGGCCCGGCAGACTGGAGCTGTGTCTGCTCGAATTCAAGGCTTGACTTTGGTCCACGCCAGAAAAGAGAGCATTTCTTTTAACTTTTCAGGCTTTAACATTCTTGTCTGGCAGCTGTGCAAGCATGTTGTGGAACAGGGCTGAGAACCTCTTAAGCTCCAAATGAGCTGGAAAAGCCAGCTCTGGTCGAGCTCTATAGCTGAGAAGACATGAAGTCGCAGCTTCTCAAAACTCTCTGCAGCACAGCAGAGTGCGCAACATGTTATATTCTAACTGAAATTGGTGTGACCAGTCCGTTTATAAAGCTCTGTATGTGTTTCTGGAATAATTTGAATAAGTGCCCTCATGAATGCATTTATGCTTTTCATGTAAAAAGTGGCTTTGCTTTACATTTGCATGTTTGAATGAGGAGGAAAGTGTGTGCTGGGGCCGATGGCTTTGTGCAGCCATAATCGCAGCTCTATTAAGTGTTCACTGTGAGCCATGCCACATGTCAGCTGGAGTCAAGCAGCTAGAGAGGGAAGATGGAGTGGCTATAACAGCCTGGGAGAGAGGCGAGACGCAGAGTGGGAGAAGGGAGGATGGAGGGGTCAGCAGAGGAGGGAGGTCCAGATAAGTCATCACTTAAGTTGTGGTTTGGGTGCTCTGTTTGTTGTAAGATGCTTTTTAGGCACTTTTGGAAAACAAGGAATCGAGTATAAGATCTGTTTTCTGCCTGAGGATTTAACACTTGTTTAGCAAAACAAACCTTTTATTCTCTGCCAGCTTGGAGATGATATTCTCTATCGGAGAATATTTTATCGACAGAGACTGTGACGCTATTGCAAATTACTACGTATATATTATTGAAAGGCAGTCAGCAGTAGCAGAGAGTTGGTGTCATAGTGGTGAGATTGTACTTTGTGACCTGTGCTCAGTACTCTGAGTCAGCAGGCTGCCTTTGGTTTAAACCAGGGATTTTCCCGCAGCTCAGTCCCTTTGGTTGTGCTCTATCTGTGTTCTATCTCACAGGAGCATATGGAAAAGATTAAATATAACACACTGTAAGAAGAAAAAAAGAAAGAAAGTCGCAGCCACGGCAGTTGAATGCTGAAGCCACGAAACTTCTACCGTATTAAGGGGATGCTGCCCTGCTGAGGTCACTGCTGAGTCGGTTAATATTGAATCAGTTATGTTTGTTTGAAGTTGCCTGAATCTGCACAAAGATATTTTACATACATTGATATTTTACCTGTTAACTTTTTTTATTGGTGTAAGATTTTTCATCAGATTTTAATTTGGCATTCATGGCCATTTCCAAATCAAAGTGTTTTAAGCAGGCTTTAAGTTTCAGTGATTCCCTGTCAGCTACAGAAGGATGGCATTTTATTATAAGATGTAATATTAAACTTTGAATTCAGCTTTAAAGCATTGCATGTATAATTTTTAGTACATCTTTTACTGTAGGCCTCCAGCATGTTCGGACTATGTTGGAAAAACGTCTCTTCAGTCTATCAGTCATCTTGAACACTGAGTACTGGTTTGGTTTTAAGTCTTTAATAAAAATAAAAATAAAAAAATAAAATAAAATTATAAATAAAATAGATTTACTGATTCCTGAATCATATGTATACAGAACAATGTTTTACAAGATAAAGAAGCAAAGCAAATAAAATACAACAACAGCAGATAAAAAAGGAAATAATTTGTGTTGATTTTTTTTTTAAATGAAATGATTATAAAATTTTGCTATAACATGCATTATAACTCAATATGGTCACGTGATCTACATAATTAAAAGAAGTAAACAACGTAAATCAAAACAGGAACATGTAATTTTGGATTGCAGTGTCAGTAGTTATGCCATTACATTTAGTTCACTAATTACATTAGTAAACTATGCATAATATAGAAGCAAAGTTACTCTCCAGAACTCTTTATATTATCCAGTTTGTTGGAAAATTTGTATTGTAGAGTATTTTAATAACTCGAAAAGCAGATCTGGCTTGTATTTTAATAATTACAGATATCAAATTGAGTAACAATAACAACAAGAGCTGTACTGAAATCCACATTTCATATCACTTCCAACAGAAATTTAGAACTCCGAGACAATAGAAAAAAAAACATTTAAACGTTGGTCAGCTCGGTTTCCCCTCGTGTGTGTCAGAATATGTTTCAGGTAAAGGGGTCCGCAGTGGTCGCTGGCTGTTTCTGAGCTGCAGTCAAGTGTGGAGTGTGTGATGGGGGGTCATCCTGTGGCCATGTGAACAGGAAGGTGCGGGTTCAGTGTGAAGGGCTGAACCTCTGAGCTGTTTATCAGATAGCTAATGAAGCAGAGCGATCCTGAGGGAGGAGGAGTGGGAGAAGGGGAAAAAAGAGGGTAAAAGGTAAAAGAAGGAAAGCGGGTGTAAAGAGGCCGAGAACGAGAAGTTATCGCTGAACGGGCTGAGATGAATAAACCAATCTTCCGTTTCATTCTTCTTTATTCCCACTACAATACGTAGAAAAATACACATCAGAATATTTATTACATGTCCTTGTTAAAAAAAAATCAGCAGAGGCCATATCACTCAGCTCCTGCCGTAAACATTTTCTCTGGCTGCAAGAGAAGCAGACCTACGTTTCCAATTCCCATCATCACAGCCATCCAGTTTACTGCAGGCTACACATCCATCAGTGGGGTTTTTCAGGAAAAGGGAATGAGCCTGCTTCATTACAAGTTCAAATAATCAGCCAGTCAGATGATCAAAACAGTATTACAGTGTAGATGTCAGTGTTTGATACTCCACTGTTTCCAGTGATGCTTATTCCTGCTCACGTCGAAAAGGAAAGCGCTGACATATTTTGGAAATGGCAGACTGGGAACTCACCTCTGATTAAATTCTCAGGATTGATGTCATGTCTGTATTGTTGATATAAATTTAAAATATTGTAGTGTAATATGCTGGCTACTTTTGTGGTAACACTCAATTATTTTGTATAAACTGTTTAATGTAGCAAAAACAACAAGAAAAGAAAGATCTGAATGAAATTGACATCTAAGTTTGCCTTTGCTGTCTAAAGATCTTCAACATACACTGATATAACGGATAAAAGCAAACTCTTCACTCGTCTTCACTCAAGACTCGTGTGCTTCGTGTTTATGAACATGCCGTCGAGCACTTTGGAGCTGGAGCTAAAAGAAGACTGCAGGAATATTGCACAAAAATGTCATAGCTCAATTTATATCCATGATCAATATTTATGCCATTATCCATGGAACAGTTTAGTTTTGACTCAAAAAGATTTAAAAAATGGAATTGAAACTTTTTATTGTTTGATGATTGAATATAAATGCGCCTGTATAGACAGTGAAAGTTTAGAAAACTACAGTTTTGATCTTTATGGACTCCTGTTAAAACATCGGGGTCCTCTGCATCTGCAGTTGTTGCTGTAGTAATAAAACGTTAAAGTGGTTTACACCATTTGACCCACGGGGCTTTCTGCTTTCAAATAATGCATAATCGTGGTCAAAGCCATGGAAAAACATAGCAGTTCACAACATAAAAGGTTTAAACTGTCGGACTGCTAATGAAATATTCTGTTATCTCTTCTGCTTGTTTGTTACTTATGATTTGTCAGAAGCAGCCGTTTGTAAGAGAATTACATTTTCCTGTAAACTTCACAGGCCCAAAATGTGGCAGCAGACTGAATAACATATTCTGATGACGCCCTGGATGCTTTGTTTTGCTGTCAGTTACACGCCGAGTTGCAATTTTTGTCTTGTGTAGCCGTGTGAGAGTCTGGTTTGTTCATCAGAGGCCAGAGGGTGAGAGGTCAGAGGTCAGGCTCAGGGGAGTCATCATTGTTGAGCGCTCAGGTGACCCTGAACGATCCTCAGGTAGAATGGCCCTCGCCTCCCTGAGGAAGTTCATTCCATCACTGCTGGTGTGTTTGCGAGAAGGCATGTGCTTAAACAATGCCACAACAGTGCACAGAAATGTGTGCATACAGTAGTTCAGCATGCAAGCTCACAGTATTACACAACATTTAGAGTAAGAGAAACGGGACTGTTTTTTTTTCTTTTCACTACTGGTGACATTATCATAGAATTGTAAACAAATTAGCAGTCGCTGTTACTTTGATTACTATGAAAATCTGATGCAAAGATTACTATTCCGTATCACAACTGACTTTCTTTTGACTGTGTCAGTTTTTAAACTGTTGTGTGAAAAAAGTACCACGAACTGGTTTTCGGGGTACTTCTGGGGTTGTATCAGTGCATGTTGGAATCAATCGGGTACTGAACACTGAAACTTAAACCTTTTCACAGATGCACTAAAAGGTTTTACCTTCACGAGATGTCAGGGGTTTTAGTGATCACCCAAATGTCTAGAGGCACGTTTCATTTGTTGTTTCATCAAGGCATCGTATCGAGCAGTTTAACCTTTGTCTTTGTACTGTTTGCAATCTTTTAAACTTCAATGCACAGAAATGTTTGCATCTTTCTGCGCAAGTTTTACTGCAAAACAAAAACGTTGCCAACAAACTGCTGACAGGAAGTTGTAAGTGTTAAATGTGACCCTTTACCCATAGAACTGAGAAAAAAATGATGAGATGTCAGAGATTTTAATCTGCTGATATATTTTATATTTACAAGCCCAGTTGTTGAGCTATTGAAGGGGAAATAATGAAGAGTCGGAGAATACATGACATTCATGACTGTTTATAGCAACTTAATATAACAGCTGGGTTTAATTTCACAGTATTTTTTTCTTCTTCAAATAGTTCAGAATCTGAAGCAAATAAATAAATAAACTGAAATGAGTTAGCACAATTTGAAACAATAGAGTCTCAATTACACACTGATTTTAGTCTTGTTTATATAGAAATTGCATTTAACATGAAAAAATTACGACTAGGCCTTCTGTGTCACTCTCATTCTGTCTTCTTCTGTGATTTTAAAGAGTGGAGACATGAGCGTCTGTTGGTCTGTCTTTGTGTCCCTGGCGAGTTTCTTCTAATCATGCTGGATGTGCCAGGGGTCAGCAGCTCTGACCTGCTGGCTCCAGTTCACCATAAATATTATGGAACCACGCCTTCGCTAGTTGTTTAATATAGCACCGTGTCCGTTAAGGGACCTAAAGTAATAGGTTACGCTGGGGTATCTAAGCTAATAATAACGTTGCCTGCACAGTGTAATTAGGAATAGTAAACACGAGTCAGGATATAAGGTTTTGGAAAATTCATTTGTATTTGAGGAATTTCATCAGCTTCTTTACTTTCACTTTATGTGTCTTAAAATATCTTTGAGTTGTTAGAGTATGTCAGTTGTGCAACGCTGTTGGCCTGAATGCACGTGTATTCATGGCCACGTGTGCATTTTTGTGTGCCAGCAACACAGTGGGCCTGTGGGAGTGCTCTGTCCTCCTTTCCCACAGTATGTGTCCCCTGAGCCCTTGTAGTGACGTCAGGGCAGAGGTATGGGCGAATGCCCCGCTCAGAGGTCGCAGGTTCACTTCCTGTCTGTCAGGGCTGAGTTTGGCACGGTCCAGTGTGGATCACCGAACTGTCTTTATGATCTCTCAGTAGTTTGACCTCTCTGTCTTTGTCTCTGTGTCTGTCTCTTTCAGGCTATGTGGCTGATGCTGCAACAGGAGGAGCCCGAGGATTTCATCATAGCAACAGGGGAGGTGCACAGTGTGAGGGAGTTTGTGGAGAGGGCCTTTGGACGTGTGGGAAAGACCATTGTGTAAGTCAACATATCAGTATTCTTTTTGCAGTCAAAATCACAGATTTGCCTGAGAGGCCTCAATATAAGACACCCCAACCCTATGTCACTTGTCTTGGAAAGATTCCTCCCATGTTTAACCTGTCATTCACCTCCCCTCTTATGTGCTGTGAGATACTGACATGTGGTGAAGGATGTGTTCGTTTGTGGGGGGGAAAAAAGGCAGGTGACATGTTTTGTCTGGATGAGACTTTAAGGAAACAAACTACACAAGAAGTAATCACGGCGCTTGAATCTTGGAGCAGGTGTGGGAAACTCTTAGTTCCTGCTAAGATTTCTTTCTTTCCAGGTGGGAGGGAAAGGATGAGAAGGAGGTTGGCCGTTGCCAGGAGACAGGGGTGGTACATGTGAAGGTGGACCCAAAATACTTCCGTCCCACCGAAGTGGTAAGTCAAGTTTCTCCTACCATTTGTGTCTATATGTATAATGCACGTGTATTCATGCACCCAGTTCTTACACCTTTGGTCTGTTTGCCCCTCCCTCTGTGTTCTGGGAACCTGGAGATGCTTGCTATACTGGCCTATATAAAGTCTATAATACACATTTGTACATTTGATCCCAGAAACCTTTGGTGATTTTTCTCTCTAACTGCACAATACTGTGGACCACACCAACCAAAGGAGGCTTCAGAATGAAAATGGTTTACTATAGTGGTGCAATCTATATAGTTGCATATAATTTATAATGCATCACGGCACATATTTATTGTTCTATATAAGAATGTTTCATGGTTTTTCTTTGTGTATGTGTTTGCCGGTAATTGTGTCTGGCACTATATGCTTGTCAGCTACAGTGGATGCAGTCACTTGACAGCCTCAGGCTGCTTATTGTATGCTTTTTTTAAACAGCTGGAAACAAGCCAGATAAGCTCTTTAAGAGTACTGAAAGCTATATCCTGCCACCTTATGCTAAGTGCGTCCAACCTGGAAATTTGTAATACTAACAACTTATTAGTTTGACTCAAAGGGTTAGTGAGGCAATTCTGCTGAATGAGAGGCTAGTTTGATAGCACAGGAGAGATATTGGTGCCTCTTTCGTGAGATTGTGCTTGCTGAGGTGATAGTTCTAAAAATCAAACTCATAATGTTAGCCAGTGTATTACTCCTCCATCTCTCGAAAGGTGTCTGCTGAATTTGGGAGGTCTTTCTCTCATCACCCTGGTCAAGGGTTATTGCAGTTACTCCCTGTGGACATTCTAGGGTTACCCTGGGGTGTTGTGGCTGAGATTAGCCATCATCCTCTCAGTTTAAAGCAGGAGCTCCTTTCTCCTGGGCTTTGGCCTGGTGAGATTAGAGTTGAGATGCAGTTGAGTGATGGCAGAGGATTAGTAAGGAGCCCCTAGTGACTGACAGCTGAAGGTACGGCAGCACTGGTTACACACCTGGGCCTCTATTCTCTGTCCGTGTCAGCTTATTCACTCAAGGTCCTAACCCTGTATCTGTATGGACAACTACTCTAAAATATGATCAAATCAGCGTACATGTCCATTTGTGATAACCAGCTAATTTCTCTGAGCATTGCACAATCTGACCTTGGGTAAATTTTCTGGGACATCCACTCCGGGGAATATTGTGGCATTGTGTTAACACATGTGAATGCTCCAGACTGCAAACATCTCTCACTTGCTGATGATCAGTCAAGTGTATTTAATTATCAGCACATGGCTGCTAGTTACCCTCTTAAATCCTATGGATGCAGCAAGGGTGTGCTGTGCTGCATCCTTTCTGTGAAAACCTTCTTTTCCGCATGACTGTATGCCCTTATAGCTACCCAGCACTATAAAATTTATCATATTGACAGCTTCCTAACAAGTGTTTGAACACAAGAAAGAGAGAAGCCAGCATTGAGAGCGTTATTGTTGCTGCTTTTCAGTCGAGTCACCTCACTTGACCACAATTATGGTAAACATTCAAAGAAAAACTATTCATGTAGCAAGTGTGGAATAACTCCTAACTGCTGACCCTTTGCTGCTTCCATGGTATATTGCTATGGTGCTCCATGTTATTAGCACTAGCAAAGGGAACACTGCTCCTGACGTGTGGTGTTATAAACACAGAGCAATAACAAAGTGTGAGCTTGCATGGATAACAAGGGGAGGATGGTTCAGTAACAGTGGGCAATTTCTCTACTCTTTCCCTTTGTCCCTTCTATATGGCTTAAAGAGACTGAAGGATGTTTAACCTCTGACCCCGGCAGACAGGAAGTGACTGACACTGGGCTCATAGCTCAGCATTGTGCCTCACCTCAAGTGGAAATACCTGTCATCAAGTGTGTGTGTGTATATCCTAAGACTTCAGCTGACTCAGACTCTTTTGGTGTCTTGTTTGCTGTTTAGCAGTACAAAAGTTTGAATGTATGTCTGTGTGGGGCCCAAAACGAGGTAGGGGTGTGTGTGTGTGTGTGTGTGTGTGCGTGTGTGTGTGCGTGGAGCGCGGAAGGAGTGTTACCTCGGGCTGTGTGCTAATATCTGTGTAATTCATCATTAATTCTGTCAGAGTGTGTGTCTGACATGAGCTTCAATCCCTTGGGACAGAAGCCCCAGCAGGTGTGCCTCACATGTGGTGCAGTGTGTGAGTGTGAATGTGTCTTTTGTGCACATGTGTGAACCCTGCAGGGCTACCGGCTTGACAGCCCGTTTGTCCGACTGTGGAAGCAGTTTACCCAGTGTGGTGCGTGCTGGTTAAAATGAAAAAAATAAAGCTACCAGCATTTTGCACCAATAGTTAACACGTGAAAGCGAAAGACATGCAGTGCAAGCTGCCAGGGCTGTTTTGAGGACAGCTACAAGTAAGTTTCACATCGCTCCAACTGTCACGACTTTGCAGGGCTGTCAGTCACTCTTGGCACCATATGGGCTTCTGTCAACGCTCCTAAAGTTTGGCTCAGGTGAGCAGCCTTTGCCTCAGCTTTACAAAGGTGTGTCTGCGCACTACTCTCTAATGGTTCTGATTAGTTTTGGTTGCCAGGTATAATACCAAGGTGTGATCAGATGGGTTCTTCTGTCTGGCTTTCTGAGTTTCTTTTGTACCCAATTGTTTTATAAGACTGGTGATGTTAACTGTAAATGTGCATTTGTTCTATGTGATTTGTTAAAGAGGCGTACACACTCACATAAAGGGCACAAAAGAGCACAGGTAGAGGGAAAAACTGGTCTATAGATGAGTGCCGCAAGTGGAATCCTTGACATTTTGTTTTTCTGACATGGGAAGTTGAGTACAGAATATGTTTGGCATGCAAGTGACGATAAGAAGTCACATCATTTTCCACACACACACACACACACACACACACACACACACACACACACACACACACACACACACACACACACACACACACACACACGCACATTTGTTACGCCCCAGTCTAGGGGTACAGGAACGCAACACAAGTTTGAAAGAATTGCCCCGCCCTGGTCCCCAAAACCATACACAAAGGGAAACCAATTTCTTAGTGAATCGTGATTTATTTTTCTGCACTGCAAAAATGAAGCTCCAGGGTGAACAAAGGCCAAAATAACAAACAAAACAAGCTAAGTCAGGAGGAGGTGTTATCTACAACCCTATGTGAAATCAAATATCAAACAAAAGACAAGCGCTACACCTAACTCCCTAACTGAAATAAACAGGAGAAAACAGTGCAAGGAAAAACAATACAGCAGCTCACCCCTTCTGTTGCAGTGCTATTTACAAGGCTATTTACAATGAAAACTAATGTACACACTATATACAAAACTCCAAAAAAGTCGCACAAAGTCACAGGCACAAAAGTCTCAGGTTTTGGAGGCCAGGGTCAGGTCTGCTGCTGCTGTCAGTGGCTGCCCCGGGACAACTGCTGGTGAGGGATTTGAATGAAGATCACATGGCCAGGGGACCAATCAGCAGCCGTCAGCTCATCCACTCCGGGACCTGCAAAGACTTAAAGGCACAGACAACAACAGCCACCAAAACAGATTATGGACAGGGCCATAACACCCCCCTTCCCAAGACCAAACATCTCCCCTAAAGATGTTTGGCGCTTAGGGGTTCCGAAAACCACGTGACAGCGCATCTGCCAGTACATTCTCTGTCCCTTTTTTGTGATGGATCTCCAGATTGAAATCTTGTACTAAGAGGGACCATCTCATGAGCCTTTGGTTAGAATTTTGCATTCGGGTCAAAAACACGAGGGGGTTGTGGTCTGTGTAAACAACGACAGGTGCTGAACTGGAACCGACATAGACCTCGAAATGCTGTAGAGCAAGCAATAGAGAGAGGGCTTCTTTTTCAATGGTGCTGTATTTCTGTTGGTGGGAGTTGAATTTTTTTCGAAAAGTAACCAATTGGGTGATCAACACCCTGCCTATCCTCCTGCAACAGTACCGCACCTGCACCGTTGGCGCTGGCATCCACCTCAAGTTTAAACGGATGTGTGAAAACAGGAGCGGCAAGTACTGGTGTGCTGCAGAGGAGAGCTTTGGCAGACTCAAAAGCATTCTGGCATGTGGGGGACCATACAAATGGTTTTGACACACTTGTGAGACTGGTGAGAGGTGCAACTACATCTGCAAAATTCTTACAGAAGCCACGATAATAGCCGGCCATACCAAGGAACCGGCGAAGCTCACGTCTAGTGCGAGGCACAGGGAAATCTAGGATAGCCTGGATTTTAGCCAGCAGGGGGCGCACCTGTCCCTGACCCACCTGCTTCCCTAGATAAGTCACAGTGGCCTTACCAAAGTCACATTTGGCAAGATTTAGGGTAAGGGATGCCTCTTGTAATCTTTCAAAAATCTCCGTGAGTGTTCCAAGGTGATCTGACCAAGTCTCTGAATAGGCTACAATGTCGTCTAAGTACACTTCACAGTTTGTGACACCACCTAAGACAATGTGCATAAGGCGTTGGAATGTGGCAGGGGCATTTCGAAGGCCAAAAGGCATGACGGTGTATTGGAGGAAGTGGTCCGGAGTGACAAAAGCAGAAATTTCAGATGCACGCGGAGTGAGGGGAACTTGCCAATAACCCTTTAATAAGTCCAGTTTGGTGACAAACTTTGCGGAGCCAACCCTGTCAACACAATCTTCCATGCAGGGAAGAGGGTAGGAGTCGGGTTTGGTCACACTGTTCACTTTTCGAAAATCACTACAAAAACGTGGAGTTTTGTCTTCCTTCGGCACAAGAAGGCATGGGGAACTCCAGGCACTCGAACTAGGGACAGCAAGACCATTTTCCAGCAAGTAGGAAACTTCTTGCTGAAAAAGTGCACGTTTGGTAGGGTTCACACGATAAGCGTGTTGTTTGATCGGAGGGTGGTCACCTACATCTATGTCATGTTCGAGGACAGTAGTGCGAGACGGAGTGTCAGCAAACAGAGATGGGTAAGTATTGATCAGAGAACACACATCGGCCTGGGCAGCCTCATCTAAATGTTTTAGGTGGGAATTCAACTTATCCAATACTTCAGAGTTTCTGAGTCGGGAGCAACCCTCAGCACAAACGAAAGCTAAGCCATCACTTTCTGGGCTATACTGAGACGGGGATGCTGGCACAACTACTGACACGGCAGACAGCGCAGCGGGGGATGAGGAGGAGTTTACACCTGCATCACGAACAAAATAAGGCTTCATCAGATTAACATGACACACACGACGCTTTCTCCTACCAATTTACACTGCAGCAACAAACTCCACACATCCTTGGGCCATTTCAAAGTGGTTGCGATGCGTTCAAAGGCATTAAAGTAAGAGTCAACCTCACTTTCTCTGAAAGGTGGCACTAAAGCAATTTGCCTGCTTGCATCAAATTGGTCAGAGGAGAGTGAATCAGAAGATTTACTCACAACTTTACTCACTGGGGTAGAGGTAACATTGCGCTGCCGGGAAGGATCCAGCTCCATAGCCCTTATGCGGAGATGCATAAGCTCAACTTCTTTGGACTTAGTCGCAAGCTCCACCTCTTTCAGGCGAAGGGCGAGCCCAAGATCCTCCGTAACCAATCCTGTTGATTGCCCGGCTGGGCTAACGTTTGGGATCTGAATGGCAGCAGGAGCCTCCGCCCCTGGCGACACCCGTCCACTGGGAGCTTTTGGGATGGTTGCAGCAGCTTCTGCTCCCGCATCCACCACCAAACCTCCAGTCGCCTCAACCGGCCGAGGTTTCGACTCCGCAAAAACCCCCTTATCCACCAGCTGAGCTGTCAGGCACTGCTTAATTTCTGCCTTTCTAGCATGTAAAGGCACACTAACATTAAACAAATCTGCCACCAACAACAAATCCGCCTTTGTGCATCGACCCAACTTATCCACGGTGGGTTGTAGTGCAAAATCATCCACATCAAAAGTCATTGTGACTAGACCACCCCCAACACTACAAGAAAACTGCCAACCAAAAACCGCAGACAACCCACAAAATACAACGAGCAAAAAGAATGGCAAAAGAAAAAAAAAAAAAAAGGACAAGCCCCCACTTTATGTTACGCCCCAGTCTAGGGGTACAGGAACGCAACACAAGTTTGAAAGAATTGCCCCGCCCTGGTCCCCAAAACCATACACAAAGGGAAACCAATTTCTTAGTGAATCGTGATTTATTTTTCTGCACTGCAAAAATGAAGCTCCAGGGTGAACAAAGGCCAAAATAACAAACAAAACAAGCTAAGTCAGGAGGAGGTGTTATCTACAACCCTATGTGAAATCAAATATCAAACAAAAGACAAGCGCTACACCTAACTCCCTAACTGAAATAAACAGGAGAAAACAGTGCAAGGAAAAACAATACAGCAGCTCACCCCTTCTGTTGCAGTGCTATTTACAAGGCTATTTACAATGAAAACTAATGTACACACTATATACAAAACTCCAAAAAAGTCGCACAAAGTCACAGGCACAAAAGTCTCAGGTTTTGGAGGCCAGGGTCAGGTCTGCTGCTGCTGTCAGTGGCTGCCCCGGGACAACTGCTGGTGAGGGATTTGAATGAAGATCACATGGCCAGGGGACCAATCAGCAGCCGTCAGCTCATCCACTCCGGGACCTGCAAAGACTTAAAGGCACAGACAACAACAGCCACCAAAACAGATTATGGACAGGGCCATAACAGAGGCGTACACACTCACATAAAGGGCACAAAAGAGCACAGGTAGAGGGAAAAACTGGTCTATAGATGAGTGCCGCAAGTGGAATCCTTGACATTTTGTTTTTCTGACATGGGAAGTTGAGTACAGAATATGTTTGGCATGCAAGTGACGATAAGAAGTCACATCATTTTCGAAAAAACCTTCCACTTTACGTGCGTGCAAAACCAAAAGTAATAGCAGAAGCAGTTAGGATCTATTGCTGTAATTTAATGGATCGCAAAAGATGGGTTTAAAAAAGAAACAGGCCAGCATATGAGGATTTGTATTACAGTTTACATAGCCTCCAAAAGTATAATCGAATACATTCAGATAGCTTGAATTAAGCCTTCTCCAATCCCTACCTTACACTAAAGTCTCTCCCAATATCTCTACAGTATTACTTTTTAACATACGTCTTTACTGTATGTTAAAGTTTACTGCACAACATGCGTGCGTGTGTTTACTACAGTTTCTACATGCTGAAACATGTTACGATGTCACAGTTTTAGGTTCCCCCTAAAACTCTTCCACTGCTCTGGTTGCCAGCTCCATGTTCTTTAGTTTAGGGTTTCAGCACTTCAAATGCTCTCAAAAATACTCAACTTTGCTACTTTAAATTGGTAAATTTCCTCTATGAGCTGTGTCATCTGCCGCACCAGCTGGTAATGGGAATACTTTTTGTCCTGTGCGTAAAATCAACACAGAGCAGTTTTTAACAGGTCAGATTCATGAATTTCACTGTTTAAAAATATCTGCATACTTTTAAGAGCTTATAAACTCTGGGATTTTAAATAACGTCTTATGCACAGGTCACCGCTGTAGGTTGTTCAGTGGCCCCAGGAAGTTGAACCTGATTGACATTCATGATACAGCATCTGGAAAACTAAGTTTGATGTTAGTCCCTTGAGTTTAGTTTTTCCACTTAACTCTCCATAGCACAATGTATACAGTACAGTAGTTTGCTTTTGAGTGCATATTACCTAACAACGTGCATTATACAGTTGACAGTAAATGTGGGGATTTTTTTAAATTCAGTTTGCCTCCTTGCCTCATTTAAACTTCAGCATGAAGTATTTATTGCAGATCACAATTTGTCTCTCTAAACAACGTTTGGGGCCAAGACGGCTGTATTTGTCTGTGCAGAGACAGGTGTGCATGTCACTGACTTGGCGTTTAATCGCATGCATGTAGACGCTTGTGCATGTTCATACTAATGCACCCTGGCTGTCATACTTCCAAGTTCATGTGCTGCTGGAGGGTGTAAACGACTGTGAGTTGATTGACAGCTCTGTGGTTTTTCTTCTACCTCTCATGCAGAGAAGGAAAAGTGATGATAAATGGGAAGTTGTCTCTCAGTCTGTCCTTATGTTTCTGTAACCCGTCAGTGTGCATGATGGGATGGCAAATGTAATTCTTCCACTATCAAGTTTATATATTGTAAGTGCACACTTACATCTTTTTCTAAATCATAGTAATCCCAACGCTTGAACCCAATCACCGGACCCAATGATTATTCTCATTTCCGGCTTATATTTTTTAATCTTAAACTCTTGTAAAATAGCTTTGCATCAATGACCGTTCAAAGTAATCCCTATTTATCTTTTTACTCTGCCTTCGTTCAGCCCCTTGGCTCATTCTCAGTCAGAAATAAGCTATTTTAGCTTCTATCCCTTGAAGCCAACTTTTTCTGACTGGCTGCTACCAAAGTTATGAATAGAAGGTGAATGGGGCTTTTGTGCTCATAGCCAAAGCTTTATGGCTGAGGTGACCAGATTAAGGATATGCACTCTCCTGGATGTCATACATGTCCAAGAGTACAAAAAATGTCTGAAATGGAGCATTTAGAGTCTGATACCTGTGATTTTGGCTCAGATGAATTACCTTCTATGAGTGCATGCACTGTTCACATTACTTAAAAGTTAGGCCACATTTAATATACACATCTATCATTGTGTGTATATATATCTGAATTAACAATATACACCTGGATTCAGGTGATTTATCTGATCCTGTTTGTAGATCGTCTCAGTTTTTGTTAGATTGATGCATCTAGATTAGATTGAAATGTCTTGTAAGGAAAGGTTTGAGTCTCTGGGTTGGCTGGGACCTTTATGTGTGGACTTTGCGTGTTTCTGTTGCGAGCTCTTGGGTTTCCGTCAGGCACTCCAATTTCCTCTTGCAACCCTAAGACATTCATGATGGGTTCATTGGTGATTCTAAATTGGCCACGGATGTAAGGTAGATAAACACTTAAGTGTATAGATTAAGGCTACTTTTGAGTATATGGGTGAATGTGGTTTCTCTAGGCTAGAAAAGTGCTATACAAATCCAGTGTTTTCCATTCTAATCTCCAGTCTTCTCTACAGACTGTAATTTTAAAGGAAGCAACCTAGGGACAGTCTGTTTTGTTCCACACCCACTTTAGTGAGACCTCAGCTCAGTGCCTTGCGAGGATGAGTATAGAATGGCATGTAAAATGTAAAAAAAAAATTATTAATTCTTTAATCCAGCTGTTCGACAGAAGTGCATGAATCCATTGTGTAGCATGTCTGTTTTTTCTGTAGCATGCTCCCAGCATGAAATGTTTTAGCATGGTGCATAGTAGCTCCTCACTGTTCCTTGCAATCTGTATTGATAAAATCTTGAAGTCGTCTTTGTTTATTGATAGATTAGGATGATTTCCATCTATGAGCTATCAGTTTCTTGGCAGTTGAGGAGTTGCTTGCCTAGAGCACCTCTGGTTGAGTGGTAGCTTTTATTTGTATTGTAGATGGCCAATGAGTTTAAATGAGTTCAAAGTATGGACAGGTAATCCCTGTGAGCCAAGTCCTCAGGCTTTAGACTACAGTAAACATTCCGTTTTGCACAGTTTTTTACACTCTTGAATATGTATGATGTCAAAGGCAAAGGATGTCTATAAGATGGTTGTGCACCAAAAAAAACAAGATTTTATAATGTCACAGAGAAATCCAGCACATCTAGAAACAAGAAGCTGGAATCAACAAATGTAGATCTGTCATGTAGGTTTAATTAATGGCTAAGACTTATTGATGTTTAATTTTCCACCAGTCATTAATCTGCTAATGAAAACACCAAAACGTTGCATGATCATTTTTGCTGACAGGAGAGCAATTCAGTGGCATGACTGTTTATCACTGTTGTGTGCTTTGATTGATGGAAAAGAATCACCAACTGAGGTTCCCATGTATCAAGAAGAACAGATGTAAATTGTGCTTTGTTGCAGTCACGTAGCAGCATTCCCTGCAATGCAGTCATGTACTGTCAATACATGACCGATTGTCCTTTTGTTTTAAATTTGCAAGTTTATTCTTGCGCAGTACAGACAAGTGTGAAAAGCAGGAGTGCTTCATATCGCTGCTACAGCAAGAATTTCGTGATAGTGTCAAGCTTGTGTTGCGTATGTATAAACAGACAAAGTAAAATCCACAGTTTGTTACTGCAGTTTATCTGTGTGTCCATGCAAAGAGAGGAAAGACACTGATCAAATAAATCCTGCTCTTATCTTAACTTTGATCCTGTGACGCTTCCTTCTGCTGCATCAGATCACATTTTAGCTGGTTAGTGGTGCAGTTGTTCATTGTTTATTGGTAGCTAGCAATGGTGGCAGGGAGTGCTGCGGAAAAGCATTCAACATCCAGTAAGTTAGCCTACACCAAATGCAGAAACAAAAGAGTTCTTTAATTCCTGCATGAAATAAAAGAATGTGTGTTGCATTCGCCTATGAGATTTTGACACAGTAGTTGTTCTGCCTGTTTTCCTCTTATCCCATCTGCAGGTACAAATCAAAAACTCCCACATCAACCCCTAAAAATAGCCCTGTTCACATACCACACCTTAGTATCTATCAAGTGCTTGTCCGCAAGTGCCTGGGCAAAAGTCTGAACTTCCTTCTTACTTACTTAAGATGGCATTCCAGCTTTGAAACGTGCGTAACGAATTCACAAGAACCACGCTTGCTTGCTCATACGTCATTGTCTTGTCATCACTAGATGAGAAACCAAGACAATGGATCTAGTTATCCGCAGCAATAATGATGCTGGGTGTTGTGGTTACCTTTTATAACTGTTGGCAAGGGAGTCAACCCACCTGTTGAGGTAATTAGTGTGAGACACACCTGCCTTATGTAGTTTCTAAATAATGTTTGGTATTGTGAAGCTTTATTGAGCTCAAAGAACATTTCCACTCTTGGATACTTCGACACAGCTGGATATTATCGTTGATCTTGAATGCATTCCTCACGTCTTTGTAATGAAGTGTTGCAACCTGCCTTCGTTACTTTCATTAGTGATCTCATGAGTGTCACAGAGAGTCTTTTGACTTCTCCCACAGACCTGACCTCAACCTTTCTTAGTCAGCGGTGTGAATAGGGACAAACCAGCACAGGTTTCACATCAAAGCAGGGTGAATGCTAGGCCCTAAACCATAGTATATACATAGTCACACCATCATGCTATTAGTTAGTTTAATTTAAATTATTCTGTCTTCTGTGATCAAAGTTGAAGATGAAGTTGCAAGCACCATGCATAACATTTACCAGCTTTACCAAGAAAGACTGGAAGATGGAAAGCACCCATATCTGTATTACACACCCAGACAGAAATACAGATGCCTGAAATAGGATTGTGAGCAACCTAAATCAGATAGTGAACTTTTAATTTGTCACTCACTTACTACTATTACCAGCACACTTAAACATGCTTCTTAGGAGAAAACTGGGCAATGTGTATCTCAGCAATAATATCTTTAAATATATCAAGCATGTGTCCCATAACCTTTTTACTGAAAATGAGGATGCAACATATTCTGGAACTATTGTGCCATAGATACTTTCAGTAAACATTCCTTTTGATGAGTTAGATGACTTACATGCAACCAGTTCTGGCCTTTCAAGGCAATATTATTATAATCTTATTTAGTGGCTTTTTTACAGAAATTACAATACTTAAATTCTGAACCCTTTAATTTTTCATTATCTGCCACACTTAACACTGTGTGACTGACTTGTGATTTTGCAGTAATATGTGTCGTATGTCAATATGGATCTTCTGTGTAAGATTTTTGGGGGTTAATGAGAATAATGCAGTTTAACAATGCGAGTTGTTAATTAGTTTCAACTACTTTGGTGTTAATGAAATGAACAAGAGAAGCACTCGGTGGCAACAGTGAGACAACCCACAAAGTAGGAATGGTTTTACATCTGGAGGCTGCTGACATTTTTTCTCCCTTGATCTTTTCTGACTGGTTTTTCACTAGTTTTACATTTGTCTAGGGACAGAGGCACTGCTGGTAACACCAGGTAATGCCTGGACCCTACAGAGGTTGCACAAATAGTCCATCTCCTCAAGGATGGCACATCAATATGTGGCATCACCAGACGTTTTTCTGTCTTTTGTGTGTCTTTCTTTTCCTCTTGCATACTTTCAAGAGATTCCAGGATACAAGCAGTTACTCCAGGAGAGCTAGACAGGGCCATAGAAGGCCCTCAGCCCATCAGTAACAGCAGCATCTTTTCCTTTGTGCAAAAAGAAACAGGATGAGCAATGCCAAAGCTACAAAATGACACCCAAAAGGCCACTGTATGGAAAATACACTAACCTGCTGCATCATTTCTTTTACTTTTTGGGCTGTCTTTGAATTCAGTCCTCTGTAGGTTGATCATTTTTATTTCCATCAAACAATGTGGCACCCTTTCATTCCTAACATATTACACAGTCCATATTAGTATACATATGCAGCTGATTGATGATTTGTTTTTCTCATTGAGATCTGATGTGTTTTTGTGTTTTTTTTTGGAGTAGGATATTTTATTTTCATGTCAAACTATGTATATATTGACAAGTGCCAATATAATCACAAAAGATTCCAATCTGTTACAGTGCTGCCATAAAAACATCTCAGTGTACTCAGTGTAAGCATCATATAGTTTGAGCAGAAAGGTAATATATGTCAAGATGTTGTCAACTGGAACTTCAGTGAATATTTTTGTAACTTGAGGAATGCTTAAAAAGACTGAGCCATGTTTAAGTTATATTTCTTAATATTATATTATATATTTTCAAAAAATTAGAGAAAACCTTTTTATTCCACTTTTCAAGATACCACTTTGTTCAAGGCATTTTCATTTGTCTCATGTAAGTGAGTAAATAATGGACAACTGGCATGACAAACTACTTTTTTATAATTTGTTACCAACTAAGTCAAAATATATTTTATAGCTGCAAATGGAAACACTTTGAGTGGATGAAAAGTCAAATTGGGATAACAGGGCATACTATCAGACAACCTTTTCTCAAAGGCTTTCATGGTGTTGCACTCATTTGTACAGATGAAAGATGGCAGAAATAGCAGGTTTTAAAAGCGGAGAGGGATGTCAAGACTGTTTAACCTCTGGTTGACGCATACTGACCTTTAGAGGCAATATGGTATCTCTTGTAGCTGTAGACACAGGGACTTGGTTGTTAGGCCTTGTTGAAGAAGCAGAACTGGTTTGGGGTTTCATTTTACTCCATGCAGGCAGTCCAGACCTCATAAATCCACTCCCAGGGTTAGTGTTGTTCTGTCTCCAGCACACAGAATTAGTACTACACTTTTTCTGATTTGAAGAGAATGACACACAGATGTTACTGACACTCTTCTCTTTGTTCCCACTTTATCTCCACATCAAGTAATGTTTTTACTTTCTGATCTGATCAGTGCATAATAGTGTTAGTGCCAGACAATCCATGCAAAGATAGATGCAATAAGGAGAGATGGTAAGATTGCAGAAAGCACACAGTCAAAACCCACTATGGAGGAAATTCTTCATCGTAACAATGAGAAAAACAGGTATAGCCCCACAAACATATGTGCTCTTAACATAATGGGTCCTGGCAGGCAGTAACTCATACACTGTCCCTGTGCCCCAGAGAAGAGTTTAACAGTTGGCCTGTTCTGTGGTGTAATATCTGCTATTTAATGAAGCCTGAAATATGGTCGCCATTTCAGCGTCCCAGTATTAGGTTGGAATTCTCTTTACGAATTGATCCATTACAGCATTTTAATAACTATTTTAATTAAAGCGCTATATAACACTCCAGCACTGAATTCTAGAGCAATTTATCTACAATGAAGAATTTCTAAAAGTCGATTACATGAGTTATACATTAAATAGCCCCTGACTGGAACAGTTGGTTCTCATTCAAAGCACATTTCTCCATGGAATAATAAAGGGAAAAACTTGTTGGAATCCGTCTCCAGCAATCCACAATGTAATAAGGACCTGCATTCATATCTGTTTACTGGTCTTTTTATTCACACTTCTGATTTAACCAGCTGTTTTACTGCTAACCCAAACCAGATTTGCACTATTTTCTGTAGTGTTGACCTAAGTGATTGGAACCAGTTGTCAAATTTAACAATACATAATGTTAAACTGTACTGCTACATTTGAAGGACCAACTAAATTTAACTCTTAAAGTCTTTGTCCCAGTGAGAGTGTTTGTACTGTCACACCTGTTAATACACTGAAATTTAAAATTTCATTGTGTTGTGTATTTTCTTGCACATTTTTAATGACATATAGGTTAACAGATTATACCTTCTGGTGGTTTGCACACAGTTTTCTAATACAGAAGAATAGTTTAAAAGATTCCTTGAGTTCTATATGCAGCACTTGTTTTTCACTACTTTTTCACCTCTAGCGGTTTGCCAATGCTTTATGCAGTCAGTTTTAAATTCTGAAAAGAATCTTGCAGGTTACTAAGTACATCATAATACAGTATTCCTTTCAAAGGACCTCTCTACTTTTGCTACAACACTGTCACCAACCCCATCAGTCAGAGTCAGTGACCTGCCAAAATTATGACCTACTAAATGTGTTGGACTGGATTCATAGATCTGATTTCACTGAGGCTATAAGGTGAGGTATTCCCCTGCATTTGTCACTTATCATTCAATAAAATATAGTTTTGGACAATTTGACCCTGTCTGGTCGGCGGGGATAGAGAGGAATGAGCAGCTATTATTATCCTGCTTTACGTCTCTGGCAGTGTAGCGGTGTCAGTCGGGCTGGCGATGGAAGCCAGGGGGCCGGTTAGGACTGCTGGCTCTCTGAGGTGCTTCATCTTGGGACCAAGGCAGCGAGACCTCTAACTGAACCGCAGCCATTTGGATGGAAAAGTGCTGAGGCAGCAAGCTCGGGCCATTTCACTGGGTGGAGTTCTTATACCGTACTGCTAAGAAGATG